>NC_081413.1:571331540-571931540 GCF_030272615.1 Cryptomeria japonica
TGTAAAAGTTAATACTACACTATGTTATCAGGTAAAGAACCTAGTCGGTAAACCCTAAGGAACCTAGTCGGTAAACCCTAAGGTTATCGCAGTCAGTTAATGAAGACAGAATGTCTACCGAGTAAAGTTTAGTATTCACCGAGTTGTAACCGAGCTATAACAGAATGCATTAAATGTTTGTATGTGATATTTAATGAAAGAAGTTGATGAGCTGGAGCGGATCAATGATTGGCAAGTCGTGGAAGAAGTTTGTTAACAAATCTAAGGCAATGGAAAGTCAGCAAGAAGATCTACAGCTCAGATTGAACCGCATTACCCTAACACAAGTTCCAAGATGATTGTGCAAGTTCCGAGGCAGGGTAAAACATTTTTTAGATCGTAAGATACAATGAACCTAGACAAGATTGAAGATCTGATGGCTATGATTGATGATGGGAAATGTGATCAAGGAGATTAAGCGGTTAGATGATTGTTTATAAATAAGGAACTGTTGATAAACAGTGGATGCAGGCAAGTGTATGCACAGGGATGCTACATAGTGATCACTGAGCACAGAAGATTGAAGACCTGTTGGAATAACAGAGTATTGATGCCCAGTAGATAAACAAGAATAGTTCTATGTCTAGATTGTGTTGAATAAATAAGAATCTGCTTTAGCATTTTAGATGTGAAGTTGCAGATAGATTGTATTACTGTTAGCTTGTGGAAGTAACAGGAAATCTCTTAACTGAGTGGACTTAACAGTCTTATAAGTAAATCCTCTAACAAGGTGACATTCTAAATGAGTGTTTGAAATCCTTTGACAAGGTCACTTCTAACAAAGTGAAGATCCTAACAGATCTGAGGGAAATCCCTTAACCGGGTCACATCTAGCAATGTGTTTTGTAATCTTTAACAGGACTGGCTTTTAACCGAGCATACTCTAGAAGAGTATATTTCTTAGTGGGTCTGAAATCCCACAATTGTTTTTCCCTATTTGGTTTTCCACATTAAATCTGGTGTTATGAGGTTTATATTGTTCATATGATTTTGAGTTTGCATGTTTGTCAGTTTTATTATATGACTGATATATGTTACTAAGGTTGAATCTGATGTTTTCATTGATGATTAAGTTTGTATGATTCACCCCCCCTCTCATCTTGTTGGTTATTGGATCTGTACTTATATTAAGTATCAGAACTATCAATTAGTATCAGAGCCTTGGACTCCGAAAGGAAAGTTTAAAGGCACTTGAGTTAAAGATCCAAAGATGTATAAGAGGGATACACCTAAGCTGAATAAGTCAAGTTTCTCTACATGTCAGAAAAGGATGAAGCTACATCTATCAAGAGTTGGAGAATATGCTATATACTATCTGGAGAATGATTTTGTTACACCGAGCACCTATCCATTGACTATGGAAGAGATAAAGGCAAAGCAAGAACACATTCAAGCAATGATTGAAATAACATTTGCATTGACCGATTCTGAGTTTAATGATCTAGAAGGCTGCAATGATGCGAAGGATATGTGGACTAAGCTCGTATCTGTATATGGAGGAGATGAACATGTTCAAAGAGAAAAAGTTGATAGTGTAGACACCCAAAATTGTCATGACTAATTAAATAAATATTTTATTTATTTAATTACTTTAGCCTAATTCTTCTATTAATTAAATAAATCTTTATTTATTTAATTAATTCATTTGTCCTCTTCTAGCCTTATTTCTCATTTAAATAAATACATTTATTTATTTAAGTTATCCTTTTCCTAAATTAAATAAATATCTTATTTATTTAATTGATCCCACTTCTTCTATTAATTAAATAAATCTTTATTTATTTAATTAATTCATTAACCTTTTCTACCCATGACACATGTCATTCATCTTTTAATTCATACACTACCTACCCCTTTCATTATTTTATTATTTCTTTTACCTACCCTCTAATCATAGCCAACCTCCTTTTACACCTCTCAATCTTATCCCTCAATTTCATATAGTGTCTTCTAAATAAGGAGATGCTTCCTTCATTATCAACCCTAATCAATCATTCTAATCAATCTAACTACTTGATCAATTAACTACACTACGCTTTTGACATATGCGATCCTACCTGCAACCACATTCTGTTCTTTGTTGAGCTCTTGTGCACATAAAATCTGAGAGCAAATATATCAAGCAAGATCAATGGAGATAGGAAGAATGGAGATCCAAACCCTATTGGACATGTGATGGTATAATCTTTGTGATTTCATTTGATTTGCATTGTCTTAGGTAATCTTCATATGTTATGGTGGATCTTTGTTGTTGTTAGGCTAGGGTTTTGTGGTTGAATTCATTTAGCCTTTCAATATTGTTATTATTGTTATCTATTTTCACCATATACATTTTGGCACGCCCGTTGGGACTCTTGTCCCTTTTGCATTTAACATCCTTGTTGCAGATTTTGTGTTTTGAAGTTGCAGATTTGACATTTTCGACAGCATTTTGATATTTTCGTGTCTGCGTACTTTCAGATCATGTTTTTGGCTTTTTATCGCGTCTGTGAACTTTCGGATCGCGTCTAGGTTCCCTAATCGCGTCTGTGTTATCAACAGTATTTATTTTTTTGCAGGTTCCGAAAATCGCGTTTGTGTTCTAAAGTCACGTCTGCGGTGTTTTTAGCCACGTCTGTGTCCAAAAATCGCATCTGCGTTCTGGAGCCGTGTCTATGTCTCACAGAACCACATCTGCGTCATGAATTCGCATCTGTGTCGAGGGTAATCATGTCTGTGTTCACCGGTTTCAAATTTTGGGTTTATTGATTCAGTTTTGGGTTTTGCATTTAAAGTTTCAGATCTGGTTTATTTGGAGCTAACATTTTCAGATCTAGCTAACAAAATTGGTGTAGCTTGTCTTGAAAGCAAAATCATTTGGTTAAAGGCCCCTATTTTCACAAAGTCTTTTGGATCTAAAATTTACCTAACTTGTGTGCTTGCAGGAAGGGGTGATTATTTGAAACAATCCAAACTACTAACAACTCTTTATTGCAGGTCCTTGGCAAAGGTTTTTTTGATTTATTTTTTTTATTGTGTGCCTTGTTTTCATAGACTAGCAAACACTTCAATTGGTGCACTAAAATTGAATCATTGTCTTTTGTGTCTTGAGCAATAGGCTCTTTTTGTTTAATCTTTAGAGGGCTTGTCTTCTCGTGTGGTCATTAGGACTACTAGTGAGAAGAGAACGACCCAAGTGGTAGCGAGGAAAACCCACCTCTTCCAAACCACTATAAACAACTGTATTCATGGTGAAAACTATGGATAACGTGTGCTGATTAGTTCATACCGACACTATGTCTCCCCATAAACCCGTTTGATCAAATTTATTTGATCAGTTGTAGGGTGTAATCCCTACCGGCTGGGAGCCTTCCGTATTTACAGAGCTGAAAGTGTCGCATGTATGGCCACACGAGTGGATGCCCTTACTAGCACCTTTTTGTTTTAGAAGCCCAAATCCTTCTAGTTGTTGGGGCAGGAGGTCGGACCTCTAGTAGCGGCCCACACACATACGGTTCTTAGTAGAGATACAAAGTTCGCCACGGGGAGTTTTCATGGGGACTGATTCTTGGCTGACCCAAGAAGTGAGTGTCGAGGGTGGAGCTAGTGAGGTCAAGCATCTAAGTATCCACTCTGAATAGCATAGCCTCGGGGGTAAAATCCCATATGGGATCAACAACTATTGTCTTGGCCAGCCATAAGAATTGTGCTTGACTTATTTTAAACATTCAAAACATTCAAGACCAAATAGCAAAACATTGTGTCTTTTGTGTCTTCAAGTGTATGCAAAACATTTTTACATCAAACAACACACTTTTTATTGGAGTCATTTTGGAGTCTAGACACTTGCAAACATTGAGTCCTCATCAACATTTTGTCCTCTTGTCACGAAAAATAGTCAAATAGTCAGATTTGGTTACATCAAAACGACTTCACAGATTGGAAAAGATTGCACAAATTTTGTAGAAACGTGTCTGTGTCTGACATAATAGCGTCTGTGTTGTATAACCATGTCTGTGAAAGGCAGAAACGCGTCTGTGTTTACAGAATCAACATTACACTTTGCAAAAAAATCTCAGAAGCGCGTCTGTGTTGAACAGAGCCACGTCTGTGTCAGGAAACCGCATCTGTGAAGTATACAGGCGCGTCTGCGTTCAGAATTGAAAAATTGTTACAGTCCAGCAAACAAACACAGTCAGTTTCAGAATTCTTGAGCTTCCTAGGTTGTTTCTCCAGGTTTTCATCTAGCATTCAACCTGTCTTTGGGTCTCACAAAGTCCATCATTGCTTTACATCTTGCATTAAATTTACATCTGTCTAAACTTGAGTCAAAAGGTCACTTGCTTGTCCTCATCATACTTTGTCAACACACTACATACAACAACACTTTGCTAAGTGGTCCCTCATCAAGGTTTCTTACCTTTGGGTCTCATTTGGTCTTACTTAGAGTCAAGGTCAACTTACCTCATCAAGAGAAACTATCCTCTCTTTGGAAGTCGCACCTACTCTACTACATACATACTTGGTCTTACACTTTGGACATTGCAAGTACACTTCAGATTCATTTACATTCCATCCAACTCTTAGTCTTCCATACTTTTTCCATTTTCATCTAGTCTCACACATCTTGGTCAATACCTAGTTCATGGTTGAAACCCGTCTTCAAAAATCTAGGAGAGAAACTAAAGAGGCTCAAGAGTCCACAAACATGAGTTCTTATGAGTATGACAATGATGTATTTTTCAATACTGATCATAACACATTACCTGACATGGATGCCTATAGAAACATTCCAAATGTTGAGAACATGGACACTACAAACAACAATGCTACACATAATGACAATATGGACAACTTTTCCATACATTCAGTAGATGTGGAAGAATCCATTATGAATCCCCATTTCAATCGATTGGTTGAGGAAATAATGAGAAGGGATAGACAATACTTCTTACAAATGATGGCACAAAGTGGAGCCAAGATACCTCATGATTTTGACATGTCTCAAATAATGGAAAATCGACCTTTGTAACAACCTCACTCCAACATGGATCAAAGGAGACCTAATAGTGGAGGAAATAGAGGACCATATATGGTACCTGAATCACCATCATCTTTGCTTCAAAAACCTGAGGTCCCACATACACATGGTCAAGCATATGATACTCACCTTCACAGGCCTTTATGGAAGTCTTATGCAGAAAGATATGCTCAATCACATACCAATGCTAAGGATCAACCACCAAAGCAATTGGATATTCAAAGGCATGCTCAAGATTTGGACACAAGGAAACCCCGTGTCAAATTTGGGGGCAACACATTAGAACATGACATGCCTGTAGGGTATGGTATACATGGACAAAATAGATATGGCGTTCCTCAACATGAATCTATACCAAGTGGTCCATATACGTAGCATCATTATAGGCCTCCTCCATATGAACATGTGTATGATCAATATCATCCATATATGCAACATGCTCCTCCTCCAATTGGTGCCTCAAGCATGGGGTATGGTCCAAGAAGTTGATCTCCACCTAAGAACAATTTGGAGCAACAAATCAAGGACTTACAAAAGAAAATGGAGGACATAAATACACCAAAGCCAACTTACACAATGAGAGACATATGTCCTTATCCATTTGACAAGAGCATTCCAACGCCTCCATTTCCTACACACTTTTTGATGCCTAAATTTGATAAGTATAGAGGAAAAGGGGATCCTAAGGCACACATAAGACAGTTTTTCACAGCTTGCATTGAGGTAGCAGTAGAAGAGACATATTTGATGAGATTATTCCCACAAAGCCTAGGTGATCAAGCTATGGAATGGTTCTCCCAACTCCCACCTGGTATTAAGTCATGGGGTGATCTAGCAGAGGCATTTATCCAACATTTCTCCTACAACATAGAGATAGACATATCAGTCACTACTTTGTGCAACACCAAGCAAAGGGATGGAGAATCTTTTGCATCATTTTTACAAAGATGGAGAAATCTAGCCAGCAGATGCTCTTGTGAAATTCCACAAAAACAAATGGTAGAAATGTTCACCCAAACCATTAACAAAGACATTGGCTATGATCTAAGGAAAGCTTGTTTTTCCACCTTCAAGGACGTCATTGAAAAAGGCTTAGCAACAGAGAAGGTCCTAATTGAATAAGGAGTCATTAAGATATTCAAGGAAAACAAAGATGACTTTAAGGGAAAAGACAAGCCGAGATTTTGGAACAAAAACAAGAACATAGTCAATGATGGTGTTGTTGATGCCAACACAGTGCGACCCAAATTCATCTTTTCGGGATCAAGTTCTACAAACAATCAAGTGAATACTCAAACAACTTCTAGATCATGAAGGAAGTACACTCCCTTGGGAGAACCACTTGAGTCAGTTTTCAAAAAGCTAGTGGCAAACAAGGTAATCACAGTTCCAGATTTTCCTCCATATGAACCAAAGGTTAAACCAAATTGGTGGAATGATGATGAGTATTGTGAATTTCATAAGAGAAAGGGTCATAAGACAGGAAATTGTCATCGACTGAAGAACATCATACAAGATCTCATTGATAGAGGTGACATTGAAATTGAGGGACACTTGTCTAATCAAGAACATGAGATGTTTAAGGAACCATTCCCAAAACATGACAAGGGAAAAGCTAAAGCCATAGAGGACCAAACCAACTGTACCAGAACATCCTACAACTATGATTCAACTATCAATCACATCTCGTTGGACAATTATGTCTCTACCATTATCATCAAGGACAAAAACCCTGAGAATTCTACCCAGAGACCCAAGATTGTCCTAAAAGGTGTTGGATCTTCTTTCGAACCTACCTCTGAATGTCATGTCACAACCCACCGAGGTAAATTTACTTTGCAAGGTGCTCCAACTAAAAACACCGCTTCTTCGTCAACCAAACCTGAGTATGACCTTGTAGAACAGTTAGGGAAGACACCCGCGCTCATCTCCATCCTTGAGCTATTACGCACATCCCCTGCACATAAAGCCATTCTTGACAAAACCTTGAGAGACACTGTCATTCCTACAGATCTGAATGTGGACCAGTTTCAAGCCATGGTGGGATACCTTTCTGTTCCACACTCCCTTACATTCACAGAAGTCGACGACGCCTCTGTAAGTCAGCCACATAATGCACTACACATTGAAGCCTTCATACACAAACATCGAATAAAATGAGTCCTGATAGATGGAGGAGCACGTCTAAACATTTGTACATTGAGCACTATTAAACAATTGGGATATTCTGATAAAGCTATGAATTCTACAAATCAAATCACCATCAAGGCATATGATGATGAAGAGCGTTCATCCAAGGGCACAGTCACCTTACCTCTTAGAGTTGGGCCAGTTACGAAGGATGTGGTTTGTCAAGTCTTGGATCTAGATCTCACTTATAATATATTGCTAGGACATCCTTGGATTCATGAAATGAGGGCAGTCCCATCCACATATCACCAATGCATTAAGTTTCCTCACAATGGAGTGGAGGTAACAGTTAACGGCGATCCTAATCCGTTCATATACTGCAATAACCTGAGATCAAAAACTGAGACCATCATTCCCAATACTCGCGAAGTTGTTCCTTCTTCGGCATACATTGATCCTGAGTCATTAAAACCTTCGACATCAAAACAAAGTGAGCTTAAAGGCAAATTCCAAGACAAGGGCATGGGGGAATACACTTTAAATCAGACCATGTACTTACGACAAGTCATGAGTTCACCAAAAGAATATGGAAGACCACATCCTAACAAGCAAGTATCCATCATGGTACTCAAATGGGACCCTACTACCTTTCAAAGATGGGGCGAACTGGAAGAGGAAGACTTATACAAAATGCTTTACAAAGACATTGAAGATGATACACAAGATCACATTAGTCTACCATGTGAGAAATATGGCAAAGGCTTCAAGATCCTACAAAAATTCGGGTACGATGGAAAAAGCCCTCTTGGGTTACGAAAGGAAGGTATCATTGAACCTTTACAACTTGAATTGACTTTCAAAAAGGAACGCTCGAAAGGACTTGGTTTCTTGACTTCCAAGGTCCACACTCAAAGGACAGAAGAAGCCTTACAAATCAAAGCTGCCAAAATTCAACAGGAGGATCGCTATTCCATAGACTCCAACGAATGGGAATGGGGTTCAGATAAGTCCTCCAGTGACTACAAGCTCATCGAGACATTCAGAGAGCCAGATGAACCCACAAAAGAAGAGGAATTTTATAATAAGTTCAGAGTTGGTCAAGAAATAGCCCATGAGGATTCCACACAGTCCTTGTCTCAAGGTTCTAGGTTAAAATCACATAGGATGAGAACCCCTGTCCCAAACTGCGCTACTAGTGATGATAATTTGGATTCGCTCGTGATCGAGACTGATGAGGAGAGTGCCATCGATGAACTCGATAATTACCTTGACATACCTGAATATAACTGCATCTTCACTCTTAGCCCTGCTAACTTTGAAGACATTGAAGGCCTTCCCCTTGTTCACCACCAACTCATTGACTGGGATCATGAAGGACCTGCACAGTTTGACACATTCCAAAATGATGAAGCTTTTATTGACTATCTTGGCATACGAGACGATCTCCCCCTTGGGGACCATAAAGTGGGATACACTATAGAACTCAATAGCGTGGCATATTTTGGTGAGGGTGTCGGACCTTCCAGTCGCAAAAATGTGAAAATAAGAACAAATCAAGGGTCTTATGGTGAAAACCACACTGTGGCACTGTCTAACCCCAAAAAAGTAAAAAGAAAGGACGTATCTAAGGGCGAAAACCTCTCCGAGGCACCCGAAGATGGAAGGCTCGACATTCTCCCAGCATCATATGAGGAAAAGTCATCCATGTTGATAGAGGAGACTATTAAAACAAACATTGGTACAGAAGAGGTTCCACACAACATATTCTTGGCTCAATCGTTGACGGAGTCAGAAAGGTCAAAATTCATAAGTTTCTTCAAAGATCGACAAATCAACTTTGCATGGTCATATACTGATATGCCTGGATTAGATCCGGATTTGGTAATGCATCATTTGACAGTCAAACCGGGGGCAAAGCCAGTGAAACAGAAATTAAGAAAAATGCATCCACAAGTGGCATTACTAGTCAAAGCAGAACTTGAGAAATTATTGGATGTCAGATTCATACGCCCAATTGATTATCTTGAATGGATCTCTAACTTAGTGGCTGTCAGTAAACCAGATTGTAGCATTAGAATATGTACAGATTTCAGAGACATCAACAAAGCTTGTCCAAAGGATGACTTCCCATTACCAAATATTGACTTGATTGTTGATCTCACAACAGGTCATGAAATGTTATCATTAATGGATGGATTTTCTGGTTATAATCAAATAAGGATCGCGCTCGAGGATCAACACAAAACATCATTCACTTGTCCTTGGGGAACTTTCTACTGGAATGTCATGCCCTTCGGGCTAAAAAATGCAGGTGCTACATATCAAAGAGCCATGACTACTATCTTTCATGATCTCATGCACGTAACCATGGAAGATTGTGTCGACGACCTCTTGGGAAAATCAATAGATAGAAATACACATTTGGACATACTTTTAGTCATCTTTGATCGGTTGGAAAAATACAAAGTAAGATTAAACCCCAAGAAATGTGTCTTTGGAGTAACCTCCGGGAAGCTCCTAGGATTCATTGTATCCAAAAGAGGAATCGAAGCAGATCCAGCAAAAGTCAAGGCCATCTTGGAGATGCAACCACCAAGAAATATCAGTCAACTTCGATCTTTACAAGGGAGACTCCAGTCCATATGAAGATTCATAGCACAACTTGCAAATAAGTGTAATCCTTTTCAGCACTTGCTACATAAAAACATCAAATTCAAATGGGATGATAACTGTCAACAGGCTTTCCAAACGCTCAAAGATTATCTTTTGAATCCGCCAGTTTTGATGCCATTAGTTCCAGATCAGCCTCTGTTACTATACATATCAGCTACTCCAATAGCACTGGGGGCACTCTTAACACAACAAATTGCTGAGGGCAAGGAAAAAGCAGTATACTATATCAGTCGTACATTGGTAGGATATGAGCTAAATTACACACCAATTGAGCGTGTATGTCTCACCATGGTCTTTGCTTCGCAGAAATTACAACATTACATGCTCACTCATAAGACCAAGTTGGTTGCAAGGATAGACCCATTGAAATACCTTCTCAATAAAGCAACTCTTACTGGGTGACTGGCCAAATGGGTAATGATCCTGAGTGAATTCGACATCGAGTATGTGGACAGAAAAGCAATAAAAGGACAAGCCATCGCAGATCAATTAGAAGACGCTCCCATGATAGATGATGTTCCTCTAAGTTCAGAATTTCTAGATGAATCCATTTTAACAATGTCACATGCAAATCCATGGCAACTGTACTTTGACGGCTCATACACACAGCATGGGGCAGGAGCTGGTATCCTCTTTATAACTCCTCAAGGGGATTCTATACCAAAATCATATCGCTTATCATTTCCTTGCACTAACAATATAGTGGAATATGAGGCATTAACAACTGGATTACGAATCGTAGTTCAGTGGAAGATCCAAGAACTTCATGTTTTTGCGGACTCTCAACTTGTCATCCGTCAAGTAACTGATGATTACCAAACAAAAGATGAAAAATTAATGCCTTACAAACAAATGGTGGATGACCTGAAACAACACTTCACAAAGATAGATTTTGAGCAGATACCAAGAGAACAGAATCGCACTGCAGATGCCATGGCTACAATTGCTTCATTGATCGATCTACCTCCAAATGAGACCCGCTATGAGTTATTGGTGGATAACCTTTTGGTTCCTTCATATGAGATCATGCCTACTGAGACGATATGTGTTGTCGGTCCCGAGTCCCAGTTATATGGTTCCATTTTCACATACCTTCGTGACAATACCCTACCTCCTGATCTATCAAATAACCAACATCGCACTTTCATTCGCCAATCTTCTCGATACGTCATTTTAGCTGATATCCTATACCGGCAAGGTCTAGATGGCACTCTTCTTAGATGTTTAGAAAGTGACGAAGCTCAAATTGCGTTACGTGAAGTACATGAAGGGATATGTGGTCCACATGCTAGTGGTCCTACCTTGGCCAAGAAACTCATCAGGACTGGATATTATTGGCCCAATATGGAAAAAGACTCATATCAGTTTGTCAAGAAATGTAAGCAATGTCAAATTCATGGAGACCTCATACATGCGCCAGCACAAGAACTTCAACCAATTGCGTCTCCTTGGCCCTTTTGTCAGTGGGGACTCGATCTCATAGGCAAGATTCACCCTCCTCCTTCCAATGGTCATAAATTCATTATCACTGCCACAGAGTATTTCACAAAATGGATTGAAGCTGTACCTCTCACACAAGTCACTAGAAAACAGATTGCTACATTCATTCTCAACTATATCATTTGTTGATATGGTATTCCTGTTTCCATTATCACTGATAACGGGCGTCCCTTCAAAAACCAAGATGTTCGTGAACTTTGTGACCACTTCCATATTTCACATCGTTTCTCCATGCCATATTACCCCCAAGGTAATGGTCAAGTTGAGGTGTCTAATAAGACAATCCTTAAAATCCTAAAGAAGACAGTCGATAATGCTGGTCATAATTGGCATATCCAACTTAATCCTGCACTTTGGGCCTACTGCACAAATGGTCGCACACCTACAGGAGCTACACCTTATTCACTTGTCTATGGCGCTGAAGCCATCTTGCCTATTGAGGTCGAGCTACCCTCTTTATGGGTCTCTTTGCAAAACATCATCACTGATGAAGACTATAGGGTCTCTCGCTTACAAGAACTGGAACTACTAGATGAATGAAGACAAACTACTTTTAATCATCTCAAGGCTTACCAACAATGAATGAGTCGCAGCTACAATCACAAGGTCAAGCCTCACACATTTGAGGTAGGTGATTTGGTTCTCAGAGAAAACCCCAAAAATCAACAAGACAGAGAGAAGAAGGGCAAGTTCAAACCAAATTGGCTTGGTCCTTACATCATTACAGCAACATATGGATCTGGGGCATATCAACTCTCAACTACAGAAGGTGAACCTTTGGAGGATCCTATCAATAGCATGCACCTTCGCAGGTTTTACACATAGCTCTTCAGAGTATCCTAATTCAAAAAATACAAAAAAATTCAAAAATTTCAAAAATACAAAAAAAATTATAAAAACATAAAAATCGTTACTTGGTGAAAACCTGGCAAACAGGCGCCTTGTGACACAAAAAAAAATTGAAAAATTGAAAAAAGTAAAGAGAAATAATTTCGTCCAACGGTGAAAACCACTTTGGTGGTGCCCTGGGCAAGTACCATGGTGAAAACTGGGTCACTGGCGCCATGTGTCGAGACATTGCTCCTCCCTCCTTCAGGATTCACTTTCATCCTTTCACTTTGCACACACTCACAACCTATTCGTTCATAATAAACTTACCCATTCCCATCATGGCTTGTTATTGATCTACCCAAGATTGGTTAGCCATTCATAATAAACCCCCTTTTCATCCCTTTCCATCCATAATAAATCAGCTCTTAACTGTGGCTAAGGCCAATCCTACGTCTAGTGATGGGTGTGGAACTGAGAGCATTGCACGTTCTGAGGAGTATAATTTCTTCCAGTTTTCTTCAGTCTATCCGCGCACAATCTGCAATAAAGCATCATTTGCATCATAGATCCACAATAAACTTTTGTCTTCTCCGCAATAAAGTATCAGTTCCATGGCTTCAGTCAGTTTCAGTTGAGACACAACAGCAACAATGGGCTTCAACAAAATCACATCTTTCAACAGACTCAAACAACATTATGGTTCAGTGCTATCTATCCATTTTGTGAAAGTAAACATTGTGACCACAATCAAATAAGACTTATACAAGTGACAAAAGACACTAAACTTGAGGGCTACAGTGGATGTTGGTGTCGAGTCTTGGTTTTCTTTTGATTTCATATTTTTTGGTGACATGTCTTTTAGCTTTTCTAGGATGTCTCTGACTAGGGATTCTATCTCTAGGATGTCTTTGACTAGAAAGGTGAGGATGGGGTATTGTCACCTATTTTTCTTTTGTTATTTGTGGATTGTCTCTTAGTAATGCTATGACTTTTCCAAGGATATGAGGACACTGTGAGTCTAGTGTGAACTGGGGCATTCCTTGTTTGTGACTGTCTTATCTCCATGCAAACAGGTACAATGACTTTCTAGGTCGAACATATGCCTCGATTGTCATAACCTACTTGCCATAATAAAGTTCAATGATGATAACGCACAAGAAGCTCTTTCACTTTCATATCTTCTGTCTTCCATCCCCCTTTCTTGATTGACTTTCATCATCCTTCTCGAGTCCGCGTAGCTTGCTATCACATGACTGAGTATAATGACACACCAAAAACATTTGCATTTCATGTAGTTGCACCTGCATTACCACATATAAGCATTTCATACATACATATAGATATCACAACTGCATCACATCCTGCACACAACACCTGTTAGCACAATTTACATTCGCATTATCATATTCATCTGCATTGCATACATTCACATTTGCATCATGCATACACATATAAAAGAACAAAAAAATATATTGCATTGCATCATATACATATTTGCATCCATATCATAAGCATCACATAGAAACATACATCATAAGAACATCTCATCACATAGGTATACATGCATATAGCTGCCGCAAAGATGAATCATCTCATATATATATAAAGTGTCATAATATAATCATATGGCTACAATCACCCGAAGGTGTCTACATCATCATACAAAAATGGTACAATACTGATACATAGGGAGCCCTCTACAGCTATGATGAACTCCCTCCCTCGGAGCGACCTGGCCTCGACAGAATCTGAGCCCCCGAAGGACCCGCCCCAGGATCATCCCTCCTATCCCCTCTATCTGGTGGTGGTGGAGGACCCATAACCCCACCACTAGATGCCTGTCTCCTCTGGCTCCCTCCCATAGTTGTTGTTGTCCGCGATGGTCTATGGAAGCTCCTTTCCCGCTGATCCACTAGCACTGCACCATAATAAAGATCTTTCCAGTAGGCAATCTCCTCCCCAGCCCACAGCCAACCCCCGTGTCACCCTATCCGGACACAGGAACCCACTGATCGCTCCTCCTATCACTGCTGGTAGCGCCAATCCTGTAGCGGTCATAGTGTCCCAAGCCACATGCCCTGCCCTCATCTCCAGTCCTGGGTCCTGGAACACTTATCTCAGGGCCTCCCTGTCTCCATCTCGATCGTATGGGATTAGCTCCCCGTCAATCGGTATCCTCAAAATCCTATATACATCCTCAAGGGTGACTGTCATCTCACCCATCGGCAAATGAAATGTACATGTCTCGGAGTGCCATCTCTCCGCCAGCGCAGTCAACAATCCCATGTTCGCCCGAAACTCAGGCACATACAACACATGTCTCAATCCCATAGTCTTAATCGCAGCTCGGTCCTCGACTGTCAACTCAAGTCGCAATCTCTGAGTCAATGGTAATCTCTCCCGTGACTCCAACATAGGCAAATACTCCTACAGTCAAGCAAATCAATCATCTCAATCATCGTGGCATTCCCTGTTTATCACAAAATGCTGCTTTTTATCTAAATGCATATGGCATTCTACCCTAGTGACACTCACTATTCATCACAAAGTGTTGCTTCTATCCTAGTGGTACTCCCTGTTCATCACAAAGTACTACATGTGTGGCACTCACTGTTCATCACAAAGTGCTGCTCACATTTGCACTCATTGTTCATCACAAAGTGCTTCTTATATTTTAGTACTCCCTGTTTATCACAAAGTGCCTTGATTTATCCTAGTCTTCCCTAGAGGACCTACTTGAGTGTATCCTCTCAGCAGCTTATCCAATCGACAGTGTATGTTCATCACAAAACTGCCGATTTGACCTAGAAGACACAAATTCACATTTTTTGGACACAAATGCGCTTACCTGACATAAACGCGCTTGAAGACTACACAGACGCGCCTGAAAAACACAAACGTGCCTATGCTCTACACAGATGCGCCTGGGCGACATAGACGTGCCTTCTTGGCACAGACGCGCCTACACATCACAAACGCAGCCGCATTTGGCACAGACGCAGTTTCCATCACAGACGCGCCTGGCACAAACATAGACGTGCCTCTCGAGCATAGACGCACCTGGCACCAATGCAGACGTGCCTGGATGTTTTTGGACATTTTTTGGACCTTATTCTAAGTGCATTTATTGCCCTATCTACCATGCATTAATGACAACAATAAATGCATCAAAGTACAAGGAGGTTTGGTGGTACTTACCGGCTCTCCTGCCTCTGCTGGCCTCTGGAATCGGCGAATGCGGTCGAATCTGTGAACGAAGGCCATCGCTGCTGACTGCTGCTGCTCTATTTTCGCTCTGCACTCTGCTCTCGTGGATGTGTAGCTGACAATGAGGATGTATTTTCCCCCGTGGTCTATCTTATAGACTACCCCTAGCCCTCGTTTCCCGAGTCAGTCTTCATTATCCCGTGACTCTGTCACTTTATCCAGTCAGTCCATTCTAGCCTCTCTTTCTTATCGAGAGATTGTTTGCAATCTTTTTAGGCATTTTCATCCAATCTCTCGAGGGGGCATATCATTCCCATCTTGGGGCAACTCTGTATCAGTTCATCTTATCTTCTTTGAAACAACGCGACAAGCCGCATTGTCTCAAAGAGGGGCAAAATGTAGACACCCAAAATTGTCATGACTAAATAAATAATATTTATTTAATTACTTTAGCCTAATTCTTCTATTAATTAAATAAATCTTTATTTATTTAATTAATTCATTTATCCTCTTCTAGCCTTATTTCTCATTTAAATAAATACATTTATTTATTTAAATTATCCTTTTCCTAAATTAAATAAATATCTTATTTATTTAATTAATCCCACTTCTTCTATTAATTAACTAAATCTTTATTTATTTAATTAATTCATTAACCTTTTCTACCCATGACACATGTCATTCATCTTTTAATTCATACACTACCTACCCCTTTCATTATTTTATTATTTCTTTTACCTACCCTCTAATCATAGCCGACCTCCTTTTACACCTCTCAATCTTATCCCTCCATTTCATATAGTGTCTTCTATATAAGGAGATGCTTCCTTCATTATCAACCCTAATCAATCATTCTAATCAATCTAACTACTTGATCAATTGACTACACTACGCTTTTGACATATGCGATCCTACTTGCAACCACATTCCATTCTTTGTTGAGCTCTTGTGCACATAAAATCTGAGAGCAAATATATCAAGCAAGATCAATGGAGATAGGAAGAATGGAGATCCAAACCCTATTGGACATGTGATGGTATAATCTTTGTGATTTCATTTGATTTGCATTGTCTTAGGTAATCTTCATATGTTATGGTGGATCTTTGTTGTTGTTAGGCTAGGGTTTTGTGGTTGAATTCATTTAGCCTTTCAATATTGTTATTATTGTTATCCATTTTCACCATATACAGATAGTCTAAGAGGACAACTTGAATCTATGAGGATGAATGAAGGTGAGAACATAATCCAGTACATTACAAGACTAAAGGAGATTGTAAATCAAATCAAGGGAGCAGGAGGAACTATTGAAGAAAAGGATGTGACAAGTAAGTTGTTAAGAACCCTTCTACGTGCCTATGCAATCCGAGTCTCTGCAATCAATGAATTGAGGTCTATACCTAATATGCCAGTTTCCTTGGATGCTACTATTAGTAAGCTACATGCATTTGAGTTAAGTAATTTTGATAACAGTGGGTCATCGATAAATAAAGTTGAATCTGCATTTAGTTCTTTTCATCTGAATGAATCTAATGATTACAATGAAAGAAAGTATAAGTACTCTAGAGGAGATCATAGTGGAGCAAGTGAAAGATTTCGGAAGAACATGGAGGAGGTACACAAACTGTATGAAGAAATCAGAAAGCAAGAAAAGTTTGAAGCACTATTGGCCAAAAGGTTACCAAGAGGCAAAGGTAAGTATAAGGGAAAACTACCCTTGAAATGTTTCAATTGTGATAAGATTGGACATATGGCTTCTAACTGTCCTAAAAAAGATTTCACTGAAAAGAGAGATTACCAAGATGACAGACAGAAAGATAATCACTACAAAGGTCATCGAGACTTCAGAAGAAGAGATAGAAAGACCTTCTTAATTGCTGATGAGGAATCTAAAGATGATAAATCAGATGAGACTGATATAGAGGAAGTTGTTTATGTGGCTATCAAGGATGGATCAGATGAAGAAAGGTATGAAGAAAAAGCCCTAATATCTCACATAAACACTAATGATTCTTGGATTATAGATAGTGGATGCTCACATCATATGACAGGAGATAAACACAAGCTTGTTATGTTTGAAGATTATGATGGAGGCTATGTTAGATTTGGTAATGATGCACCATGTCCGGTAAGAGGTAAAGGATCCATAACACTTCTTGATAAAGCAAGGTGCAATGATGTTTATTGGGTTAAAGGTTTGAAATATAATTTGTTGAGTGTAGCACAGCTAAACAACACAGGTTACCGAATAGAATTTCAGAAAGGAATTGTCAAAGTTCATGACAAAAATGGAAAGTTAGCTGCTACCGGGACACAAACAAAAGGTAATACATTTCACCTTGACTCTACTCACAACAAGTGCTTGCATGCAAAGATTGATAACACCTGGTTATGGCATAAAAGGTTTTGTCATGTTAATTTTGATAATCTGATCAAGATAAGTAAGAAGCACAGAGTAAGAGGTCTACCGAGTCTTGAAAAACCTGAGAATGCTATGTGTCGAGGATGCCAAATGGGCAAGATGACAAGATCCAGCTTTACAAGTAAGTCCTACACTTCTAAGGGAATTTTAGATCTTGTACACACTAATCTTTGTGGTCCTATGAAAGTTCAAAGTTATTATGGTGATAAGTATTTCATATTATTTGTGGATGATTATTCAAGGATGATGTCAGTAATGTTTTTAAAATAAAAATCAGAAGCTTTTCAAATGTTTAAGTGGTACAAGGCTAGAGTTGAAAATGAAACAGGAAGACAACTGAAATGTCTTAGATCAGATAGAGGAGGAGAGTTCACATCTGATGAGTTCAACCTATTTTGCAATGATCATGGTATTAAAAGACAAGTCTCTACACCAAGGACTCCATAGCAAAATGGAATAGCTGAAAGAAGAAACAGATCTATTGTGGATTGTGCTAGAACACTGATGATTGAGAAGAAGGTTCCACAAACATTTTGGAGAGAAGCAATAAGCACAGCTGTTTACACCTTGAACCGAGTTCAATTGAAGAAAGGTACTTTGAAGACACCTTATGAAATCTGGTATGGCAAGAAACCTAATGTAAGTTATTTTATGATCTTTGGAAGCAAATGCTATGTTCATAAAGATGATAGAAATGGCAAGTTTGATCAGAAAAGTGAAGAAGGAACATTTCTAGGATATTCTTCTAGAAGCAAAGCATTTAAATGTCTGATCAAATCATCTAACAAAATAGTAGAAAGTGCAAATGTGAAAATTGATGAATTTGCAGAAAAAACTAATGATAGGAATTCCAAAGAACCATAAGACTATGATGAATTTGTCTATGTGCAACCGAAAAGTCCTACCAAGATAACTGTTGAAGGAAATGAGGAAGATATCCAGTTACCAAGTGATGAAGAGGATCATACAGAGCCTACTGAGCCTGTATTAGCCAAATATGTCAAAAGACATCATGCACCAAGTCAAATTATAGGAGATAAGGATGATCCAGTGATGACAAGGAACAAACTAAGATAGAACACATGTTTGATATCTGAATTTGAACCAAGAATAGTAAAAGAGGCATTCAACAGTGAAGATTAGATAAATGCTATGACTGAAGAGATTGATCAAATCAAGAAGAATGACACATGGACACTAGTCCCAAGACCTAAGGACAAAAATGTAATCGATACAAAGTGGATCTTCAGAAACAAGCTAAATGAGAAAGGAGAGGTCATTCGGAACAAAGCAAGATTGGTTTGCAAAGGTTATTCCCAAGAAGAAGGAATTGATTATGGTGAGACTTTTGCACCTATTGCCAGACTTGAAGGAGTTAGAACATTGCTAGCATATGATGCTTTCAAAAACTTCAAGGTATATCAAATGGATGTCAAATTTGCATTTCTGAATGGAATATTAGAAGAAGAAGTTTTCATTGAACAACCTGAAGGATTTGTTGAAGACAATAATAAAGATCAGGTATGTAAATTGAACAAAGCTTTATATGGTCTGAAACAAGCACCTAGAGCATGGCATGAAAGACTGCACTCTTATTTGATTATGATTGGTTTTATAAGGACAAGTGAGAACAGCAACATGTACATGAAGAATGATGAAAATGGAATACTAATCTCAGCCATATTTGTTGATGATATTATATTTTGTGGAAATGACTCTTTATGCAAGAACTTTGGTAATGAAATGAGCAAAGAATTTGAGATGTCATTAATTGGTGAGATAAAGTATTTTATAGGCTTACAGATACTGCAAATGAAAAATGAAATTTTCATTACTCAATCCAAATACATAAAGGAAATCTTGAAAAAATTTGGAATGGAGGATTCAAAGCCAGTAAGTACTCCTATGACTACAAACTGCAAACTATCAAAGAATGATGAATCTGCATCTGTTGATGAGACACTCTACCGATCCATGATTGGAAAATTACAATATGTTGTTCACAATAGGCCTGATATAGCACATGCAATAGGTATTGTTGCAAGATTCTCTGCAGATCCTAAGGAAATACACATGACAGCAATCAAAAGAATTTTTAGATACTTGAAAGGCATTGAAGATTATGGCTTAGTATATCAGAAAGGAAATGATTTTGATTTGAAAGTCTATACTGATGTTGATTGGGCAGGCAACATTGATGACAGGAAAAGCACAAGTGGAGGAGCTTTCTTCTTAGGAGAAAGACTAGTGAGTTGGCTTAGCAAGAAATAAGGATGTGTTTCTCAGTCAACAGTCGAAGCTGAATATGTTGTTGCAGCACTGAATTGTACCAACATTGCATGGATCAAACAATTGTTGGAAGGTATAAATGAGAAAGTTACCGAGCCAGTAACTATATTCCGTGACAATACTAGTGCCATTAATATTTCAAAGAACCCTGTTATACACTCTAAGACAAAGCACATATCTATCAAATATCATTATCTTAGAAGAAAAGCTCATGAAAAGAAAGTGGTGTTGGAATATGTTAACACAAAGGAACAAATAGCTGATATCTTCACCAAGCCACTACCAAAGGACACTTTTGAATATCTCAGAAGTAAGTTAGGGGTCCTACCCCTATCTCTTACTCACTGACCAAGTACGGTGAAAGCATCACTTCGATGAATCTATTGAATATCTTTTAGGGAGCTGATGCTGGAGTGATACACTTTAAGAATGCTTTTCTGAAAGTGTACTGGAACAATATTGGGATAATATAGAAAATGATACAGGGAACAGGAATTGTAAACAAATGCTCTGACCGAGACTCAGTTGATACACATCAGCAGGAAATAACTTCTTACAGAAACAAGTTATGTTTTAGTTCTTTTCTTTTTGGCATTGTTGTCAAAGGGGGAGAAGACCTACCCAAGGGGGAGAAGACTACCAGGGGGAGAAGACCTACCCAAGGAGGAGAAGACTACCAAGAGGAGAAGACCTGAGAAGATTGAGAGAAAACCAGAAGCGAAGTCTGATGTATGGGGGAGAGCATTTTAGCATTTCAGAATCACAGCAATCTGAATTCTTAACGGTCAAATCAATTGGTGTTGCCATCAATGCCAAAGGGGGAGATTGTTGGCAATATAACAAGGATATTGAGAAGGTTGTTGATGATTATGGACATAACTGATTAAAGATGTTTTACTGCCTTGATATTATTATTTTGTCATTGATGTCAAGAAATTGATTTTCTAATTCAGTATGATGTTGCCATATCTTAAGAAATATGATATGAAGATTATAAGGAAGTCGGTAAAAACACAGGAAAGAATATGGTGAATAAAGGGATAAGTTATTCAATGGGCAACTCTACCAAGTCAAACAATGATGAGATCTTGATGTTTTAGATTGTTTTAACATCATACATATGTTGTAAAATGTAAAGGTTAATGCTACACTATGTTATCAGGTAAAGAACCTAGTCGGTAAACCCTAAGGAACCTAGTCGGTAAACCCTAAGGTTATCACGGTCGGTTAATGAAGACAGAATGTCTACCGAGTAAAGTTTAGTATTCACCGAGTTGTAACCGAGCTATAACAGAATGCATTAAATGTTTACATGTGATATTTAATGAAAGAAGCTGATGAGCTGGAGCGGATCAATGATTGGCAAGCCGTGGAAGAAGTTTGTTAACAAATCTAAAGCAATGGAAAGTCAGCAAGAAGATCTACAGCTCAGATTGAATCGCATTACCCTAACACAAGTTCCAAGATGATTATGCAAGTTCCGAGGCAGGGTAAAATGTTTTTCAGATCGTAAGATACAATGAACCTGGACAAGATTGAAGATCTGATGGCTATGATTGATCATGGGAAATGTGATCAAGGAGATTAAGCGGTTAGATGATTGTTTATAAATAAGGAACTGTTGATAAACAGTGGATGCGGGCAAGTGTATGCACAGGGATGCTACATAGTGATCACCGAGCACAGAAGCTTGAAGACCTGTTGGAATAACAGAGTATTGATGCCCAGCAAATAGACAAGAATAGTTCTATGTCTAGATTGTGTTGAACAAATAAGAATTTGCTTTAGCATTTTAGATGTGAAGTTGCAGATAGATTGTATTACTGTTAGCTTGTGGAAGTAACAGGAAATATCTTAATCGAGTGGACTTAATAGTCTTATAAGTAAATCCTCTAACAAGGTTACAAATGTTCTAAATGAGTGTTTGAAATCCTTTGACAAGGTCACTTCTAACAAAGTGAAGATCTTAACAGATTCGAGGGAAATCCCTTAACCGGGTCACATCTAGCAATGTGTTTTGTAATCTTTAACAGGATTGGCTTTTAACCAAGCATACTCTAGAAGAGTATATTTCTTAGTGGGTCTGAAATCCCATAGTGGTTTTTCCCTATTTGGGTTTCCACGTTAAATCTGGTGTTATGAGGTTTATATTGTTCATATGCTTTTGAGTTTGCATGTTTGTCAGTTTTATTATATGGCTGATATATGTTACCAAGGTTGAATCTGATGTTTTTATTAATGATTAAGTTTGTATGATTCACCCCCCCTCTCATCTCGTTGGCTATTGGATCTGTACTTATATTAAGTATCAGAACTATCAACAACTTCTGAGCCAAACCGTCGGAAGCTGAGGAAATGATTAATTGATTATTAAAAATAATACTTTTGGGCTTGTAAGGGGAGGGAAAATAAAATACCCCCCACCTGATCACCCTGGCCCGGGGTGATGATGTATTAAATCTAAAACTATTATAAATGATTTGTTGGACTATGGTCCCGGGCAAGGCTGGAGGTTTTCTCACGTCCACTCTTTCCTACCGGCACCCGCATGAGTGGAGTAGTGTATAATTTAAAAATGATTAATAAAATTCTTGGCCTCGGCCTCTTACCAAAAAAAAAAAAAAATGTTGAGCTACTAAACAGAGAAGAAGTCTATTGGCGGGATAAGTCGAGAGTGTTATGGATTGTAGAGGGAGATTGAAATACAAAATTCTTCCATGCTTCTTGAAAAGTCAAAAGAGCCAGAAATAAAATCACTTCAATTTTAGATAACAATGGGGCATTGAGAATCACTGAGGCCGAGATTGAGCAAACTACACTTGAACATTTCGAGAGAATTTTGGGAAATTACAATCAGGCATGTATTGCATCAGATGGTAGGCTATCTGAAATCTTGCACAAGCTGGTCTCTTAGGATGAGGGGAAAATGTTATGCGAGCCTTATACATTGGAGGAGGTTAAGAAAGCTACATTTGAACTTGATCCACATAAGGCCCCGTGTCCAGATGGGATGACTGCTGAATTTTACCAAAAATGTTGGGAATTTTTGGGTTATGATATCTGGTTGGTCGTGGAACAATTCGGGAAAAAAGGTAAGTTTGTAAAAGAATTGAACAATACACTCATTGCCTTAATTCCCAAAAAATAGGAATGCACTTCAATGCATGATTTCAGGCCCATATCATTATGCAATACGATATACAAAATTAGCTCGAAGGCAATGGCCATCAGATTGAAGAAGATTTTACCTCACCTCATCTCAGAGAACCAAAATGGTTTTACTCCTGGAAGGGAATTAGCGGACAACATTATTCTCATATCTGAAGTCATGCAGTGCATACACAAAGAGAAAATCAAAGGTATGATCCTAAAGCTAGATGTTTCAAAAGCTTATGATAAGGTGGTTTGGCAATTCTTGGTTAAGGTACTAAAATGCTACGGCATTCCAAAAGACTGGATAGAGTGTATAAGTTTCTGCATCTCCACAGTTAATTTTTCTTTGCTTGTAAATGGTGCGGTTTGTGGTTTCTTCAAAGCTACCAATGGGTTGAGGCAAGGGGATCCCCTATCCCCTACCCTCTTTGTTCTCATGGTAGAGGTACTTGGGAATTTTATTAAAATAAAGCAATCAGCTAGGCAATGGAATGGTATTCGAGTCCACAACATGTTGGAGCCCATCACCCATTCACAATTCGCTGACGACACAATTTTGTTTGGTGAAGCTTTGTTGATGGAAGCCAAAGGAGTTATGGAAGTTTTAGATGAATACTCTCTGCTGTCAGGTTAGGAAATGAATAAGGATAAGTCGCATGTATTCTTTTTTAATATAGGCAAAATGTCTGAGAATTGCATTGCACATCTCCTTGGCTTCAGTATTGCTGATCTTCCCCTTAAATACCTTGGGATCGGAATTAATATGGGAAGAAAACAAACCCAATTTTGGGAAGATGTTCTAAACTCATGCAAGGCGAAATCGGAACAATGGAAGAATAGATGGCTTACTCAGGTTGGTCAACTATTAATGAAAAAATCTATGTTATCAGCGGTTCCAATCTATAACATGCAATGCTTTCAAATGACAAATTTGGTTGGTGTGAAATTAGACGGTCTTTAAAAAAAAATTGTTTGGGATGGGGCTAAAGACCAAAGGAAGATACCACTGATAAACTGAGACACCATGTGCATGTTGAAAGAGGATGGGGGAGTGGGGCTGAGAAAAATGAATGCTCAAAACTCGGCCCTTGGCACGAAACTGTCTAGGAAAATGTATAAAAATCCCAATAAACTATGGTGCAGAATTTTCCAGCAAAAGTATCTGGACTCTAATGAACCTGATCGAATTTTCACAATTGCAGATATAGATAAGGGATCTTCCACCTAGAACTTCCTTTGGAAAAGCAGGCATATCATCATGAACCATATTTATTGGAAAGTAGGTACTAGGTGTAGGGCAAAATTCTAGCGGGACTCATGGGATGGGGAGTTGCCTCTGACATAAGTCTTTGATGATCATGATTAGATTAACACTATCGAATCTACTATAGGAGTGCAGGTTGTTAATTATTTTGAGGATGTTGATCAACATGGCAAGAGGACCTGGAAACATATAACAATTGGCA
This sequence comes from Cryptomeria japonica, assembly GCF_030272615.1. NCBI lineage: Eukaryota > Viridiplantae > Streptophyta > Pinopsida > Cupressales > Cupressaceae > Cryptomeria > Cryptomeria japonica. The sequence goes on from NC_081413.1 coordinate 571,356,268, forward strand.
ATCCGGAGCTATGTAAAAGCCTTGAAGAAATCCTGAGAAGCAGAACATTTTTAGCCTTGGATGAAGAAGATTGTATACTCTGGTGTGCATCTAAGTCAGGGGAGTATAGTGCTAAGTTGGGCTACGAAGTTCAAAGGCATAGATTTATCAACCCGAATGGCCTAGCAAGTTGTGTTGGAATAACAGGGTTACGCCTAAAGCAGGGGTTTTTTTATGGATAGCTCTGAATGGGAGAACCCTCACTGGCGACAGACTTAAATCCATAGGTATTCATGGACCAAGTTGGTGTGTGTTATGCAAAGCTAGGGAAGAATCGGTGGATCATTTACTCTTCAATTGTACTTTTCCTCGAAGGTGTTGGGATTGGTTCCTAAATATGGTTAATCTATACATAGTTATAAATGTGTCTCTAAAATAATTCCTTGCCTTGTGGCCTATGTTTAGTCAAACAAAGTGGGGTGCTCTGTTGTTGGTTGGTCCTGCAATGATTGTCTAGCTTATTTGGAAAGAAAGAAACAAAGGAATATTCAAAGAAACATCTAGACCAATTGCAGTAGTCATTGAAAACCTGAAGACAGCTATAGAAGAAGTTATTTGTGGCAGTTCAAGGAATGTCAGGAAATTTAGGTTCAATGATTGGGACTTGGAAATGGAAAAGAATTGGTACTTCAAAAATGCTATATTCCATTATCCAAAAAGAAAATAAACAGGAAAGAAGTCAGGTGGGAAAAACCTCATAGCAACTGGGTAAAACTAAACTTTGATGGGGCCTACAGAGGCAATCCTGGGCAAGCTGGTTATGGAGCAGTCATTCAGGATGATGAAGGGAATATTTTGTTTGGTACCTACGGACATATTGGTTGTGCTACAAATAATGAAGCAGAAATAAGAGCCCTTGAGGCTATCTTGTTGCTTTGCAAATAGAAAGGTTTATCTAATGTGCAGATTGAGGGTGATTCTCAGATAATTATTAATGGTGTGATCAACTCCAAATTACTAAATTGGAAGCTAGCTAAATGGATTCCATGCATATACAATCTACTCCAAACATTTAGACCATACGAAATATCTCACATCCATCGTGAAGGAAATCAATTGGCAGATCTCTTTGCTAATCTTGGTGTCAATTCAGAATTGCCAGAAGTGTCAGTGGATTCCAAATCAATAAGTATAGAGATTAGGGACCTGAGCAGAAAAGACTTATTGGAAAAGAAATGTGATGGAGTTGGATAATGTTTCTTGCAGCTAGGCCTGCGAATTTAGGATAGGTGGCAGAGGATTCGCACAAATTTAGTAGACTGGCTACTCATACTTGTAGTGACGGTGTTCTAAGCAACATGTGATAGACAAAAGTGATAGTAGGATAGATTTTTGCAGTCAGTGTGATCTTGGTAGATTTGGCATGTGTTGATCCATATGGAATCTTCTAGATATCTGAGTGCCTACTAATTGGATTTCTTCAAGTCTCGACCTCATTGTTTGGAAAGGTTGCTAGTTGGGTCACAAGCTTCTAGGTGTGCTCATGCTTGTTTTTGGTTTCGCCTATGGCACACTTAGGCAACATTGGATGCATGAACAGTGAGGAGACGTTGGATGCTCAACTCTGTAGCTTGTTTATCTTAGAGGAGCATGCCTACAACGTGATAAAGGGTCTTGTTGGGATTACACTCAATTTCAACCGCCACTAGTGTGATTCCACTATTTATGAAGTTGTTCTTATGCCTCTCGTGGACATCATTGAGTCTAGGGAAAGAGTTATGGAGTTGTTGTGCAGATTTCTTAAACCCGTCAATGGGAATAGCATCGCCAACTCCATTTTAAGCTTGTTGGAGAATGAATGGATTAGTATCCTGAAGACCTACTTCTAGCCGGATGTATTTTTGCCCTCTGATTCTGAAGAGAAAGGGGAGGAGACTGAGAATGAAGGGAGTGATGATTCAGACAACAGTGAAAGAAGCAGGGAAAAACGCAGACGGTTAGAAAAGGAAGAGTTAAGGGAGATGATGAGAACATTTGGTGAGAACGCTTGGGAAGTTTTTAGGTGTGCTATGTAGAATGGGAATATGGCTCCATTTCACAGGATTACAAACTCAGAGGAATGGTGATTTTCAGCTGGGGCTACTAAAACAGTGACTAATGTTGGAGAGTTTGTTGGGGTCATCATGCAGACCTTCAATGGTGGTGCATAATGGGTACTTGGACTGAGTCCGGTTCTGTCCTTTGGAGTGTTGGTTTAGGCCTCGAGTTTTTGTATTCAGGGTGGTGGATGGGTAGTGGTGTTTGTTGTGGTTTTATTGTCAGGCTTTGATGCCATTTTGTAATCTTTTTATATTAATATAAGGGTGCTATCCCCTTCAATGATAGCTCTTACCATTAAAAATAAATAAAAAATCAATAATGATTAATAATAAATTAGATAAAACAAAACAACAATAAGTAAATAATTAAATAAATTGCTCAACAATAAATTAATGCAAATAATTGATAATCCTTAAATAAATTCAACAATAAAACAATACAAATAAATAATAATTCCATTATGGTTAAACCATCAAATAATAAACAAACCGATCATTAAAATAATTAAATCTCATCAATCACAATTAACCATCAATAGATAGATAATTGATGATTAGAAATACACCATGATTAAATCAATTAATCAATCAAATAAATACTTGCAATATAATAATTAAACAATCACACATTAACCTCATAAACATAGACTCTAATCCACTTACGCCAAGGGAACAACATAACACAAGATTGTTGCGTTGTGGCACAACCAAAAAAGGTACACATCTTAGACCTAGAGTGTGTGACAAAAACTATGTCATCTCTGACAACTTTCCATTGGGATAAAGACACGCTCAGACCTATGGAGCTAGGTGGAGTCAATGTATATATATATCAGACAAGTGGTAGAGAATCGTGACGACATATCCCACTCGCAATGAGTGATATGGCATCATCTCTGCTCACGAAGACAGTCACAAAAACATCGCATAGAATCATGATCATGAAGTAGGGTTAGTATCATCATAAGTCAAATAATCTATGTAAGCAATGGTCATATGTAGTCATATAAATCCACATCAAGGTGATACTATGTATTAACATCCATAAGATCCATCAAATATCATATGTCATATAATAAGTTTCGCATCATCAATCATAAAAGTCTCCAATCATAAAAAGTCATAACAGATAACATGAATCCATATAAAGTCCTATTATCAATGATACCATCTAATATAGCAGAAGACTCATAAATAACCATCCAAGTAACCATCATATATCTAAATAAGTCTATCAGGATGCAAATCAAAATGCAAATCTAGGAGGGGCACTACATTACAAGTCAACCATGGTTATGATAGCATTGTGTGATTAAGAAAAAAATCCTCAGCAAGAGTATTTAAATTTATCAAATATTACAATGGTAGCCAAATTACATGAAAGATTAACATGGCATGTCAAATGCAATGATGACTCCTACAATTATGAGTTCATTATCAACAATGTGATCCTTTCTTCTACTTAGTGTGTATATACCATGTTTATGTCACATGGATTGATATAATTTTATCTTTTACATTTGTATATCTCAAATTTGAACCCTCAATAGTGAAAACCCTAGTTCCAACCACAAAACCCTAGATCTACAATTAAATTCAACAACACATCAATGAAGAACCATCAAATATGTAAAATCATAAAATAATTTAAATGATACCTGCACGCATTCACATGGGTTTGAACTTTATTGTTCTCTTATCTCCATTGATCTTATTTTGGTGTGTTACTCTCAATTTTTTATGCTTGCACAAGAGCTTAATGGTGAACCGATGTGGTTGTGATGATGCAGCCTGATGTAGACTAAAGTCAATTCAGAAAAATGTAAGTATGCTCTAAGTATGATTCACTGAAAAGGGAGAGGAATAAATCGCTTACATAGAGAACATCTTAAAAAGGGAGGGATATGATTAAGAGGTGGGATAAAAGATGGTCAGCTAAGATTGAAGGGTAGGTAAGGAAAACAATAAAATAAAGGGAGTGGTTAAGATAAATGAGAGAAAAAAACTAAATGAATTAATTAAAGAACTTATTTAATTAATAGAGAGAGAGTCACATAAATTAAATAAATTAAATATTTATTTAATTTGGAAAAAAGGGAATTTAAATAAATAAAAATATTTATTTAAATTGGGATAGAAAAAGGCTTGGAAGAGGATAAGTGATTTAATTAAACAAATAAACATTTATTTAATTAATAGAAAAAAATAGATAATTAAATAAACAAGAATATTTATTTAATTAAGTTAGGACAGTTTTAGGTGTCTGCAACATTCATCAATAATTGTCATGGGAAATTAATATATGATTTATTTTAGTGCTTTCTTAAATATCTTTATCCTCTTTTAACTACTAATCATTTATCCTCGTTTTAACTACTGATCACTAAGCATTTGAGCTTTTTAACTAGACTTAGATGAATTATATCTATAGTTTTATGCTTCAATTTTAAAGCTCTATCAATTTTGTAGTTTTAGTCTCTCTAGCCATATAACATGGAATGACTTTTGATACATTTTTTTAAATATTCTAATAAAAAGGGAGAGGTATCTTACCCCTCACTTGATTAATTAAAAATAAATAAAGAACACAATGGTCACACCAATCTCATGCATGAATAGTACAATCCTATCCTATTTTCATGAAAAACTTATTAAACACATTTTTGATGATTGCATGGCCCTACCCAAAAGAATCACTCCTACAATTATGAGTTCATTATCAAGAATGATCCTTTCTTCTACTTAGTGTGTATATACCATGTTTATGTCACATGGATTGATATAATTTTATCTTTTACATTTGTATATCTCAAATTTGAACCCTCAATATTGGAAACCCTACTTCCAACCACAAAACCCTAGATCTACAATTAAATTCAACAACACATCAATGAAGAACCATCAAATATGCAAAATCATAAAATAATTTAAATGATACCTGCATGCATTCACATGGGTTTGATCTTTATTGTTCTCTTATCTCCATTGATCTTGTTTCGGTATGTTACTTTCATTTTTTTATGCTCGCACAAGAGCTTAATCGTGAACAGATGTGGTTGTGATGATGCAGCCTGATGTAGACTAAAGTCAATTCAGCAAAATGTAAGTATTCTCTGAGGATGATTCACTGAAAAAAGAGAGGAATAAATCGCTTACATAGAGAACATCTTAAAAAGGGAGGGATATGATTAAGAGGTGGGATAAAAGATGGTCAGCTAAGATTGAAGGGTAGGTAAGGAAAACAATAAAATGAAGGGAGTGGTTAAGATAAATGAGAGAAAAAAGCTAAATGAATTAATTAAATAAATTAAAGAACTTATTTAATTAATAGAGAGAGAGCCACATAAATTAAATAAATAAAATATTTATTTAATTTGGAAAAAAGGGAAATTAAATAAATAAAAATATTTATTTAATTTGGAAAAAAGGGAATTTAAATAAATAAAAATATTTATTTAAACTGGGATAGAAAAAGGCTTGGAAGAGGATAAGTGATTTAATTAAACAAATAAAAAAAAATTAATTAATAGAAAAAAAAGAGTTAACTAAATAAACAAGAATATTTATTTAATTAAGTTAGGACAGTTTTAGGTGTCTACAACATTCATCAATAATTGTCATGGGAAATTAATGTATGACTTATTTTAGTGCTTTCTTAAATATCTTTATCCTCTTTTAACTACTAATCATTTATCCTCGTTTTAACTACTGATCACTAAGCATTTGAGCTTTTTAACTAGACTTAGATGAATTATATCTATAGTTTTATGCTTCAATTTTAAAGCTCTATCAATTTTGTAGTTTTAGTCTCTCTAGCCATATAACATGGAATGACTTTTGATACATTTTTTAAAATATTCTAATAAAAAGGGAGAGGTATCTTACCCCTCACTTGATTAATTAAAAATAAATAAAGAATGCAATGGTCACACCAATCTCATGCATGAATAGTACAATCCTATCCAATTTTCATAAAAACTTATTAAACACATTTTGACGATTGCATGACCCTACCCAAAAGAATCACTCCTACAATTATGAGTTCATTATCAAGAATTATCCTTTCTTCTACTTAGTGTGTATATACCATGTTTATGTCACATGGATTGATATAATTTTATCTTTTACATTTGTATATCTCAAATTTGAACCCTCAATCTTGCAAACCCTACTTCCAACCACAAAACCCTAGATCTACAATTAAATTCAACAATACATCAATGAAGAACCATCAAATATGCAAAATCATAAAATAATTCAAATGATACCTGCACGCATTCACATGGGTTTGATCTTTATTGTTCTCTTATCTCCATTGATCTTGTTTCAATATGTTACTCTCAATTTTTTATGCTCGCACAAGATCTTAATGGTGAACAGATGTGGTTGTGATGATGTAGCCTGATGTAGACTAAAGTCAATTCAGCAAAATTTAAGTATGCTCTGAGGATGATTCACTGAAAAAAGAGAGGAATAAATCTCTTACATAGAGAACATCTTAAAAAGGGAGGGATATGATTAAGAGGTGGGATAAAAGATGGTTAGCTAAGATTGAAGGGTGGGTAAGGAAAAAAATTAAATAAAGGGAGTGGTTAAGATAAATGAGAGAAAAAAGCTAAATGAATTAATTAAATAAATTAAAGAACTTATTTAATTAATAGAGAGAGAGCCACGTAAATTAGATAAATAAAATATTTATTTAAATTAGGATAGAAAAAGGCTTGGAAGAGTATAAGTGATTTAATTAAACAAATAAAAATTTATTTAATTAATAGAAAAAAAAAAGAGATAATTAAATAAACAAGAATATTTATTTAATTAAGTTAGGACATTTTTAGGTGTCTACAACATTCATCAATAATTGTCATGAGAAACTAATAAATGATTTATTTTAGTGCTTTCTTAAATATCTTTATCCTCTTTTTAACTATTGATCACTAAGCATCTGAGCTTTTTAACTAGACTTAGATGAATTGTATTTATTTTGTAATTTTAGTCTCTCTAGCCATTTAACATGGAATGACTTTTGATAGATTTTTTAAAATATTCTAATAAAAAGTGAGAGGTATCTTCGTTTTTTTTTTCCTTTTTTTTTGATAGGTAATAGGTCGTAGCCACAATATTTTTGAATTATTGTTATTATTATTATGTTTGATTAGATTGACCCCAGACCTTCCCCATTATGGAAGGCCAAGAGTCACAGCTTAGAATTCCACTTTAGATGTCCCTATTGGGAATTGAACTTCAGTCTCCATAGTGAGAACCCAGTGTTTTAACCAGTTAAGCTCAACCCCTTGGACAAAAGGGAGAGGTATCTTACCCCTCACTTGATTAATTAAAAATAAATATAGAACACAATGGTCACACCAATCTCATGCATGAATAGTACAATCCTATCCAATTTTCTTTACAAAATTATTAAACATATTTTGATGATTACATGACCCTACCCAAAAGAATCACTAGGTTTCTTTAAACCCTTATATTATAGTTTTGACATCAATTATTAGGGGTATTTATTTATAAGGTTAGTGTGGTGAGAGTTTAAGGGCTATAACATGTAGAAGTGATTTTAAATTAAATACTTTTGTAGGATGACATGATTCTTATAGCTGATCTATGATTTCTATGTCAAGGCTTTAATGTGAGGAATGGCAATCAAAAATATCTTGAGTCAAATGTATGTGTGGATAGTTCCCTTATTTGATAGGGTAGAAATAATGGGATATAGTAATGTTACCAAAAAGGGTACATCTAGGATACTTAGTGAAAATGGGAAGGTATTTTAACCATACTATTGTATGTATAGGAGTATCAAAGGCATAAGTTTAAGGGATACAAATTAAAGTTGGGTTGTTTATTAGTACCCTGTGAATGCAATGTAATTTCATTTATTTATCAAGTGAATCCCTCATGGATGAAATAACCTTGGTGAAATTTATGTGGTCTAGCTCTATTCATCCAATTGAGATGGAATTTGACATCTCATTGATTCAATGAACCACCAAACAAACTTTTAAAAAAAAATAGAAATGTGAAATGTAATAATTGAGCCTTATGTGGAAAACATTTGGGAGCCTATTAGCTATGGATTTTTAACATTTTTATCTATCAAACTATATTTTTTAAATATTAAGGATTTTGTATCATGAACAACCTTTCATTTCTATGGATTTACACTAGAAGCATGATCGATCAATCATAAATTGAACTAAATCCAACTTGAACATCTAGATAATGATATTAATATAGACATGAAGTGGATTGTTCAAACCTTATAAATATCTATGGCACTGATAATTTTATATGAAATAATTACTTTAACCTTTAGAAAAGAAAATTTCCAACTCTAAATTATATATATAATATATATTAGGGAATAGGACATAAAGGATTAGTATTTATGATTGTCAGTAATCAAGCATAAATAGCTTCTTGACTTGTATAAAGAGAACAATCAAAAATGAATTTTTTTACTAATAAAATTCAATACAAATAATTTTTTTTAAATTAAAATTATTATTTAAAAAATATATGTATAACTATTTTATATAAGCATTTCCTCTTATGAGAAATTAATCATGCAACAGTCCATCCTTTGCCTTACTAAAATCTCTAACCCAACTTAAATATTAATTTATGAAAACGAAGAAAATTTTGTTTGATTTAGATGTAATAAGCTTTGCAAACATTATTAGTATGTGAAATTGATCTATTTTTAAAATATTTTTAATACTAATTAATAATATATTTTTTTGTATTAAGTATCATAGAATCACAAAGATCATTTTTTGTTCATTCGAGCACCAAACTAGAAACAACAATTGGAAGACAACAATGTGACAAATACAACCAATGGAAGACCAAGAGTCACAACTTGGAATTCTACACAAAGGTGTCCCTCATGGGAGTTGAACTTGGGTCTCCACATTGAGAATTCAATGCTTTAACCAACTACGCTCAACCCCTTGGACCTAATTAATAATATTGATATAAAGTTAATCTATTATAAACTATCTTAGATATTATTTTTATATAAATTTTATATTTTTCTATATAAATATATGACATATTTATATTTCACAAAAAATCTATGTCCCAAACAATCTCTTAATAGACCTACTCGTGGTAAATAGCAATATCTAAATAAATTAATAAAAATTTAATTATATGATGGATATTTTTTACTCTAAACAATGGCTTGCATGGGTTGTATAGCCAAATTTTAAAAATATATCATTGACCCAAATACAATTAATGAAAATTAAAAATATTATTTGATATAAATGTGATAAGCTTTGCAAACATTATATAAACGTATCAATACTTACATTTCTAAAAATTGGAATTTCCTAAACAAACCCTTAATAGATTTATTCATAGTAAACACTAATATCTAAATAAATAAATTGAAATGATGGATATTTTTTTACTACAAACAATGACTTGCATTATGTATTGACATATATACCATTCACTCAAATACAATTGTCAATATGTATAAAAATATAAAAAGATTGAAAAATAATTTACTTTTACAAATTTAAGTTTTAAACTATGTTTAATATGAAGATTATATTTTTTTTATAGACATATCACATGCTTACATTTCACAAAAATTCAATGGCCCAAAAGATCCCTTAATAGACTTATCTATAATAAAAAATTAAAAAATTAACCACATGATGGCATTTTTAACTCTAAACAATGGTTTGCATGGGTTGTATAATTTATATATTAAAAAATATACCCTTCACCCAAAGTGCAATTTACTTTTACAAGTTTAAGTTTTCAACTATGTTTTATATAAACTTTATATTTTTCTATATAAACATATCACATAGATACATTTCACAAAAATTAAGATGTCCCAAACAATTTCTTAATAGACTTATCTATAATAAATAAATAATAAATTTAAAAATAAACCACTTAATGTCACTTTTGGCTCTAATTATGACTTGCATGGACTCGATAATTGATATATTGAAAAATATAGCATTAGCCCAAATACAATTTAGTTTCACAAATTTAAATTTTCAATTATGTTTTATATAAACTTTATATTTTTCCATAAAACATATCGCATACTTATATTTCATAAAAAATTCAGATGTCTCCAACATTTCCTTAATAGATTTACCTATAATAAAAAATTTGAAAAATTATCATATAACATTTTTTTACCATGAACCATGACTAACATGATAAATAAATTGAAAAATTAACAATATCAATACATTTTTTTCTCTAAACAAAGATCAACATGGACTGTATAATTAATATATTGAAAAATATACCATTTGTCCAAATACAATTGTCAATAAATATAAAAATTACAAAAGATTATTCCTCTCCCAAATACAATTATCAATGATAAATATAAAAGATGTACAAAAGATTATATTCCTCTAATACAATTGTCAATAAATATAAATGATACAAAAGATTATTCATCTCCCAAATACAATTGTCAATAATAAATATAAAAGATGTACAAAAGATTATATTCCTCTCTAATTTACCAAAACTTCAGTATATAATAATAAAAACATTTGTCACTAAATGATTTTTAAGAAGAGATGCACTGATTGGTAGCAACCCAACTCTGCACATCCTTTCCAAACTCTATTTCTCCTTGTATTGAAAGCACCAAAACTGATGAGGCCTATCAAATATGTATTCCTATCATACCACAAACATTGGTTTGGCAGAATCAGTGGGCTCCTCTTCTTCTGCCATTCCTCCCCATCTTAACAAATATGAACATGTTAAACCCAGAGTATATGATTTCATGAACAACACTAACAAGAATAAACAACAGGTGGGTATTCTTAACAAAAAACTTGCTAAAAATTTACCCCCCATAAACAAAAAACTTCAATCACAGCGTCCAACACAAATAAAGAAGCAAAAATTCACAGACCCAAATTCTAAAAAGGATGTATTGAAAACTGATATACAACACCACCCTCCATTAAAGAACGTCAAGAAGCCTGCTATACCGCGTCCATTAAAGAACGTAAAGAAGCCTGCTCTACCACGTCCATTAAAGAACGTAAATAAGCCCAGTGATATAAAACACCACCCTCCATTATATAAGGGTGGTATTATATCTCAGAAAAACAATAAGCATAATAATAATAAGCCTTCTGTTGCTCAAAATGATGGAACTTCACAGTTGGGTAGTAAGGAATCCAAGAGTAATGCTGCAAAAGCTTTTGGTTGCCGTAAAACTTTTTTGCATGGCCACCATGGCGGCGCCGCCAAAGAGGAAGTTGCATGTGTTTTACAGTTGAATTCAGTAATGGGGGCTCAAAATGATGGAACTTCACAGTTGGGTAGTAAGGAATCCAAGAGTAATGCTGCCCAAGTTTTTGGTTGCCCTAAAACTTCTTTGCATGGCCAAAATGGCGCCGCCGCCAAAGAGGAAGTTGAATGTGTTTTACAGTTGAATTCAGTAATGGGGGCTCAAAATGATGGAACTTCACAGTTGGGTAGTAAGGAATCCAAGAGTAATGCTGCCCAAGATTTTAGTTGCCCTAAAACTCCTTTGCATGGCCAAAATGGCGGCGCCGCCAAAGAGGAAGTTGAATGTGTTTTACAGTTGAATTCAGTAATGGGGGCTCAAAGTGATGGAACTTCACAGTTGGGTAGTAAGGAATCCAAGCGTAATACTGCCCAAGTTTTTGGTTGCCCTAAAACTTCTTTGCATGGCCAAAATGGCGGCGCCGCCAAGAAGGAAGTTGCATGTGTTTTGTCAAATTCAGTAACGGGGGCTCAAACTGGACCATCTTCGTTGGAGAGCTTTTATGACTGTGAGTGTTCTGATGATGAGATAAAAAGAGACAACATTCTCAATGCAGCCGCCATTCTTAATGCATTTAGATACCACAATTTGAAAGATGAGTGTAGCTCTAATAGAAATTTGGTTTATGCAAAGAAGAAAAGCATTGCCCCCATCTCCAAACCTGCACCATCTAGAGCGCCCATATCTAATGGTAGAAAACTCAATGTTAAGAAACATTCAAATACCAGTCGACCTCCATGGAGGTAATTTTGTAATAAACTACTTGTGCTATAGAATCCTTTTGGGGATAAGTGACTAGATTCAAAAATAATAAGTAGATGGAGATGAGTCACATCTCTAAAGTCCACAGCGTGCTAAAGTTTGGAGCATAAAAACATAGTTCAACTAAAGCAAGGAGAGGGGCAAGGAGGAGTAGCAAAAGGGGTGAGAAGGAGGATACAAATCATTTGACTTTTCTATTGTGCTTTCTTTTGTAATTTTGCTTTATACACGATATGGTTTTTTTTAATTCATATATTTTCCCACAACATTTTAACATAAGCATATTGCGAGCATGGTTGAACATAAGAAGATTAATGAAAAAACAAAGTTCTATGCTGAAATGAAATGGATATAATAATGCATTCACTTTGATAGCCATATAGCTGTTTTTAAGCATTTTACTATTAAAATACAATGAAGATTACCATTGGTATATATGTTTTTTTAGCTTATAAGTTTTGTAGATTAGTATTTGAAGGTTGATCTTGAATTGATAATTATATTATAAAAAAAAAAATGATAGATAGGAAATTAATTCTCAAATTGAGCCCTTCGAGTGAAGGAGGAAATTCCTTCATAAAATCATCTCTCAATTTTATGTGATATGAGATTTTTTTTAGTTGTAGAATTAATTTTAAGGCATACCTTTTTTGGATGTGCCACTAAGGGGAAATATCTATTTCTAAATACAAGGTGAATGAGACTTATTTAACTCTTGTTGTTGCTTCTAGATTAGATCGTGTTAGTTTATTTGCATCAACGTTCAAGATCACACTTGATCCATCATTAGAATGAAAGAAAGTTCATGTAGCAAAAAGAATAAGATAGTTGCAGATTTATGGGATCTAATTAGAATGAGAGGAAAGCCAAAAATAATAAAAACAATCAAAGTTACCTATAACTTAATAAGAAAAGGATAAACAAAAAGTTTAAAACAACAAAAACAAAACAAATAAGTGAAAGAAAATAGAGGGAAAATGAGATATAAGCAATTAACTAAAGCTAACCAAAAGAAACCATGGAAAAATAAGGCAATAACAAAATAAAACAAAAACAATCAATATTTTTTTCTTAATTTAAAATATTTATTATTGATTGTTTTTGTTTTATGTTGTTATTGCCTTATTTTTCTTTGGTTTCTTGTGGTTAGCTTTAGTCAATTGCTTTTGTCCCATTTTTCCTCCTTTAGTTTCTTCCACTTATTTATTTTTGTTTTATTTTTTTGAATTTTTTTAATCCTTTTTTTATTAATTTGTAGGTAAATTTGATTGCTTTTATTATTAATTTTTTATTTTGTCTTTCCTCTCAGTCTTTTTATACCCCACAAATTTGTAACGTTATCTTATTCTTTTTGCTACATGAGCTTTTCTTTCATCCTAATAATGGATCATAGAGTGTGATCCAAAACGTTGATGCAAATAAACTAACATGATCTAGTCAAGTAGCAAAAATAAGAACTATTATAGATTGTGGAAAACTAATACCTTTACTTATTTAACTATCTAGATTTCAACAATCTCAAATGGTAGTATTGTGATAAAGATTGATATTTTTATTTTGAATTATCATGGCTTAACTAAGGTTTAATTAATAAATCATATTCGGACTTGTATGATTGGATGACACGGTTAATTTTATTGAATATTGGTTATTAAATTGTGTAAATGCAATGTTATTTTAATGCCTATCAATAAAATAATTAATTGACCAATGAATTATGCATGAAACTTAGTTCTTCTTAGATTTTTCCTCCATGTTAGTGTGCATGTGAGCTACATGAATTGTGTATACTAAAGTAAAGAACATTGTAAATAAAATACACAAAACAAATTCAAGCATCTAGGGTAAGGATAATAACTCATGATTTATTCATGTTTGGGTCTAGAGAAACATCCTCAAACTTGCATGCACAAGTCACTAGTGGAACTTGTAAAGCCACATTAATAACATGAAAATGTCATCATAAACATTATTCATTCTATTAAGAATGAGATCAATAACTTCCAGAATTGAGTGGTGTGGATGGACTCATGATGTAAGCAACAGTCATAAAATTGGAACCACTAAAAAATGAAAGATAAATAGAAGCATGATGTATGTCACGATTATGTGGATATAACTAAGTTGGGCCCCATAAATTATACAAGCATGAGCCACGTAAAGATAAGACATAATGTAACCAACTAACATGGAGTTGGAAATAATGTATATTTGATTTTATATATATATATATATATATATATATATATATATATATATATATATATATATATATATATATATATATATATATATATATATATATATATATATATATATATATATATATATATATATATATGAAACATGTGAGATGAGATAGAATTGAATGGTTATGTATATAGCAATCATGTAGTGGAACTAGTCATCTATTTGAATGATACAACATGTGTAGGAGTCAATAGTGAGCTCCAATGCCCCAAGATAACCTATAAAACAATATAAACCTTTCACTAGAGAGTAGAGCAAGAGGATGAATTGCTTGATTATAGATGTAATAATATACAATGATCGATAATGGATCAATTATAGTACATACCCCTACATCATATAAGATACATGAGGCCTTACTATAGAGGCAAGGTGAGAGATAAGACTAGACAGGATTGTGACAAGTGTCTTAATCTTATGGCATTAGAGATTAGAAAACAAATGAAAATATAAGATAAGATAAGATCACAAAAATTTAAATGTTCCAAACAAGTTCTATTAATAGACTTATCCATAGTAAATTGTTGCTAATGGAGCAGCGTAGGAGGTTAGGGCTTCATCCCAGGGATTTGCAGGGTTTCTGATCACAGGGGGGCATAATTTCCAAGAGTGAAGATATGAATCTCAGGGTACGCAACAAGGTTTCAAGCAGTTGCAAACTGGTAAATGACCATGGCAAAAGCCAAGCAAGGTTTGGGAGGATCATAACAGGTTTTTTTACTCCCAAAAGCAATGGGGGGAGGAGGCTAGAGCCAGGGAGCCCAACCTATTTAGAAGTGAGCGTTTTAGTAGTTTTGGGCATCGAAACAAAGAATATGGACCTAAAACCATCTAGAAACTTTTTCAAGAAAAAGAGTGGCGACCTAAAAAAAAATGCAGAAGGCGACCAATGATCTTGAGAATAGAGAAGGTGAGAGGCCGAAGAAAGTCTCGTTGATGCTGGATAATCAAAGTTGGACCGGCTCAGTGGCTTTCTTCCGTGAGCGAGGTCTTTTTATGAAATGCTTTAGAGATTGGCCGACCGTGGGAAAATTGAAATGTTGGTGTGCAGAAAATTGGAACCGCAAAATTGATCTAAAAACCCAACCAAATGGTTTTTTCTTGGTGATCACCGATGATGGTAAGGATAAGCAGTGGATTTTTGTTGATGTAAATAATTATTCATCTTGGATATTATTACACCTTACTTAAGTTTACTTAGGAAATACATTTCATATTAGTTTGGGTATGAGACACTTGGGTGTTTGTGCCACATTGGGATAGTGTGTGTAGGAGAATTTCCACCTTTTATGGTGCTGATCTTGTTGTTACACTCCACATTCAGTGGGTGATCCACCTCATGTGGACTATTATATTGTTTCTCCTACCTACCCACACCTATTTCCTACCTACCCTTGTTTCTTATTGAGCCACATGTCATTTTTGTGTGCTCACATATCCATATAGCCTTGCCTATATAAGCAGTCTCATATTCATTGTATGTAACAATTGATGATCCAGTTGATCAGTATTTTCTCTTAATAGAATACAGTTTATTCCTATCATATATTTTGTCTCTTTTATTTGTACTTTCCATTGCCTCTTGATCTTGGCAAAATCTCACATGGTATTAGACCCATTAGAGTGTCATTGGTTTGCTAATTGAGAGAAATTTGATGCTATTTGGGGTTGTGTATTTTGGAGTTTTCTATTGCAGGTTATTATTGAAGCTTGATGGGTCAAATTTGAGGTTACCATTGGATTTAGGAGGTCCAAGAAAGTCAGTTTTGCCTTTTGTTTCATCAAAATTGGACTTCGAAGGCCAAATCCAGAGGCATTTGAAGTTTGACGTTGCGGTGGAAATTTTCCAGAAATTATAATTTTGCAAGCAATTTTCAAATAGCGATATCTCACTCATTCGGACTCATTTTTTCGAGCAATTTCTTTTGTTTTGGGGTAGAATTTTGTGATCTATACAGTGGTGTAGCAGTTTTCCGATTTTTGGATACAGGTTTTTCGGAAATCATGAAATTCCAATTTTTACAACTTTGGAGGCTTCATTTGGGCTCATATGGACTCCTTTTCAGGTGTCATTTTTTTTTAAAGTGCATATTTTTTCATCTACTTTCATAATCTGCCATCTGTTCGCAGTGATTTTAAGTAGAAATTGTACTTTCTGTATTTGGCCATTTTTGGCATATTTGGTACTTGCATTTTGCTTGCATCTCAGTTTAGATCACTAGCAGTATTTGTTGAAGTCTCTTAGATCTCATTTTGAGAAGTTGTAAATTGAAATCAGAAGTCCACTTTGCCTTGTTTTGCAAGTGGCCCATTGTAGACGCACTAAGTATAAAGTGCCAAAATCACCATTTTGGGGGGATTTCTTGATTGAGTATTTTGGGTGGGTGTCTTGTGTGATTGTGCCTCTCTCTATCTTGTGTTTTTTCATTTTGGTGCTATGGGTTCTCATAAATTTCCACTTTTAACTCCTCATAATTATGCATCATGGAAAATTAAGGCATGGAGTAAACTAATGGAAAAATGACTCATTCATTATGTAAATGAAACTATTACAGCACCACCTGACCCTAAGACTGATCCTAATGCTCAAATTAAATGGCTTACTAAGAATGCTATGGCACTTGGAACTCTTAGAAAGTATATATCAGATGACCTCATTTTTCACATTGATAAGTGTACAACAATTAAAGAGGCTTGGGATATTTTTAAGAAATTGTATGGTCAAGTTGATGAGATTAAGGGCTACAAGCTTGATACTGAACTCACAACTTTGGCTCCCAAGGATTTTGATACAATCCAAGATTATGTCACAAAAGCAACTGAGCTAAGATCAAAGCTAAAGGATTGTGGAATCGACAAAAAGGATGTTCAATTGGTTTATAACTTGTTGGACAAGCTTCCTTCAGAGTATGCAGCCTTTGTATCTAGCTTTCACACCCATAGGTTAGCTCAAGGTTCCTCATACACTTCTCCCTCATTTGATTCATTCATGGAGATGTTGATACTTGAGCAATCTAAGTTGACCACGATGGGGATTCTCAAATCTTCAAAGTCACAAGCTTTGGTGGCTAACAAAGGGAATCAAATTAATCAAGGAAAAGGTAAAAATCAAAAGCAACCTAAGTCTAAACCACAACAAGATGGAGCATAATCTTCCTCTCCACAACAAGGTGATTCACCATTCTCAATTAAGAGGAAATCATATAAGGACAATCTTTTTTGTGGATATTGCAAGAAGTCAAGACATGATGAACATCATTGTTATAAGAAGGATATTGATGAGTTGAAGAATCTTCTTGAGAAGAATAGAACCAACCTACCTTCTAGAATATCTACAACGGATTCTTCTTCCAAGGATAAAGGAAAGGATCACTCTTTTGGGATAGATAAAGGAAAGGGACAAGCTCTTTGCACTACTACAAGTCATGATTCAGGGAGATGGCTTCTAGATTCAGGGGCTTCTCATCATATGGCATCTTTGCAGTCTATGTTTTCTACATTTGAGCCTTCCACATGCCGCAGATTTTGATTGCCAATCATACATACATGGATGTGATTGGGAAAGGATCTATTACCATTGGGGATAACTCCTTCAATGATGTGTTGTGTGTACCCCACTTGACAAATAATCTTCTTTCCATCTATCAAATCACACATGGGGCAACTAGGAAAACTGTGGAGTTCACACCTGATTCGGTTATCATTAGAGACTTGGAGAGTGGAGCTATCATTGTGACTGGGGTGGTTGATCATGCATCGCGGTTGTACTCTTTTTCAGATTTTGGTCCTATTGATGAGGTTGATTCTTCCTATGTTGATGATTCAGATTTTGAGGAGAACTTTGGGCATTTAAACTTGGGGATTCTCACATGTGACCCCATTCTTGAGCCTTGCATTTCATCTCCTCCTATTGATATCACACCACCTATTGCACCTAATGATGCAGCTAGTGCAATAGTTTTGCCTTCTTATGATTCAGTGCAGCAGGATATTTCATGTCTTCCAGCTTCAGTTAATTGGGATGCCTACTTGATAGACATTGCAAGTTTGTTTGTGGACTCCTACATTGCAAATTTGGGAGACACCATTGATGACATTCATCTTCTCTTTGATGAAGATGATCCTTCTTTGATTGTTGCGAGGGATAACTCTGACCCTCTTGTGCATTCTCTACATGATCAATCTTTAGAGGTTGACATGATTGTGGATACTTTTGTACAACACTTGGAGGAGGTCTCTTTATCTTTTGAGGAGACATATGAGTCTTTGGATATTGTTCTACATTCATCTCCACTAGATCTTGGAGTGCCTTTTTCAGCAATGTGGCACAGTTTACCACCTTTGGAGGGGGTACCTTTCAGCATCGACATGGGGACACTTGAGCGATTTTCAGAGATTCATCTCATCATGAGTATTTTTTCTCCATCTTCCTTTCATGGTTGGGGAGACTTTTTGGATCCACCTTTGGTTTTGTTTCTTCCTAAGGGGAGGAATGTTGTTCGACGTTCATGGAGCAGTTTCTTCATTCATCTTCGAGCTTCTACTTTTGGTGCAGATTCCAGATTGAGGGGGGGCTTCCTCGTCTCTCTTCTTCTCTCATATGGGGGAGACTTTTTCCTCACATGGGGTTTTGTCCTTCACATACTTCTATGAGAGTTCTTTGTATCTAGTTTTCATCTCTCTTTTGGGGGAGGGTTTTTTTCCATTGGGTTTTTCTCTCTTTCCCCGCTTTGTGAGAGATTTCCTTGCATTGGTTTTCATGCATTTGCATTTGTACATGGGTACCTAACATGGCCTCATAGCCGAGACTCATCTTGAATTTCTTAGTTGAATTGTAGACTTTAGTGCATTCCCCTAAGTTGCACTTAAGGGGGGGTGTTGGTGTAAATAATTATTCATCTTGGATATTATTACACCTTACTCAAGTTTACTTAGGAAATGCATTTCATAGTAGTTTGGGTATGAGACACTTGGGTGTTTGTGCCACATTGGGATAGTGTGTGTAGGAGAATTTCCACCTTTTATGGTGTTGATCTTGTTGTTACACTCCACATTCAGTTGGTCATCCACCTCATGTGGACTATTATATTGTTTCTCCTACCTACCCACACCTATTTCCTACCCACCCTTGTTTCTTATTGAGCCACATGTCATGTTTGTGTGCTCACATATCCATATAGCCTTGCCTATATAAGCAGGCTCATATTCATTGTATGTAACGATTGATGATCCAGTTGATCAATATTTTCTCTTGATAGAATACAGTTTATTCCTATCATATATTTTGTCTCTTTTATTTTACTTTCCATTGCCTCTTGATCTTGGCAAAATCTCACAATTTTGAATAGTGGGCCCTTTTTTATGGGTGGTAGGAGATTGTATATTAGAGATTGGGAACCTAACTTCAATCCCTTGTTGGCGCCAATTGAAGAGGTGCCCATCTGGTTACATTTATATAATCTCCCCAAAAATTATTGGAATGAGGAGTCGTTTCAAGCAATAGGTAATAAACTAGGTTTCTATATCAAAGCTAACGAGACTATAGAGTCAAAATATTTTAGTATGTATGCACGAATCTGCATCAGTTGGAAACCCCATTATCCACTTCTAGCACACATTGAGATCATTACCAATGCAGAGCAGTGGCTACAAAAGATTGAGGTTGAAGAAACAAGTGAAAGATGCAAATACTACAAAAAAGATGGACATACGGAGGATACATGTCTGATTTGCCCAAAAGGGAAAAATATGGATACAATGATTAAAGAAGAGGTAAAAAAATTGTGAGCAAAGCAAATGAAATGGGTGGGAAGGAAACAAAAAATGGCACACCACAACCTCCGCAATAGCCTTTCCTTCAAGGGGAGGTTTCGATGGCCACTATCAATAGGACCTCAGTGGAGGATAAGATATTAATGGATGTTTCTCTCATAAATAAGCATCTAGAGGCTGCAAGTTGGGTAGAAGAAGCTATAGTTAGAGTGGAGAAAGTAGTAGAGGTCCTAGATGAAGAAAAATCCAGAGCTTCACTTCCTGTGGGAATGGGACAAACTTTGAAGCTTGCCAAGAAGTCTAGGGAATTTCAGGATAATGACCCTGAAAAGGATGGAGATAATGAAAGTAGAGAGACTCAGGGAGATGAAGATGATGATGAATGGGGATGGATGGACGAGGAAGATATCCTGGAGACAAGGACAGTAGAGAAAACTGAGCCTGTGTGGAACAAGGTTCGTCTGGGGGGGAAGAAATCCAGAGGTAGAAAGTCAAATCAAGTTACAATTGCAATGGCAAGGAGTGCTAAGGGACAAAGAAAACTTACAGTAGGGAAGGGAGTTACCCTTCCTGAAGGACAATGAAAATCATAACTTGGAATGTTAGGGGTTGTAATGCCCCTGACAAGCTTCGATTGATCAAACGGGGTTTGGATCAATTAAGGTTGGATGTAGTGTTTTTAGAGGAGACTGAGCTTGAAAAAGAGGAAGCCAATTTGCTCATGAGATCTTGGAAGCAGTGGGCGGGGGTTTTTCGTAGAATCGGAGGGTGCCTCAGGAGGGTTGGGTATACTTTGGAACCCGACCAACCATAAGGTAGAGGTAATCGTCGGCTCCCGTATGTGGAAAGCCTCTAAGATTCATTCCTTTCCCTTGAATGTTGATTTCTTTTTTATTAATGTTTATGGGCCGACTAAACCAAATCAACAAGGAAAATTTTGGCAATCCCTCTCTTCCCTCATCCAAGAACTGGAAGGAGTTATCATTATTGGCAGTGATTTTAATGCCATAATGTAATCAAATGATAAAGTGGGGGGCACGAGAGGACCTACTTCATCCCAAGTAAATTTTCAAAATTTTGTGATAAGCAATGGTCTTAGAGAAGTCAAATCCAAGGAAGGACAATTCACATGGTTGAACCATAGGATTTTGGGAAATCATGTAGTAGAAAAACTTGACCGTTTCTTCCTGGCGAAATCCCCTCTACTTTTTGCAAATATGCAACCAATGGTTGCTTCAAATCATTACCGGTGGAACTCATCATAGCATTTGATGGCCCTGCCATAAGGTGCCCTTTTAAGTTTGAAAAGATGTGGTTCAGGAAAGAGAGTTTGCGAGACCTAATTGCGGAATGGTGGTCTGGGGCTCCTGAGGTCTTTGGTACTATGGCTTTTGGTTTTGTCAATAAATTGCAATTTGTTAAGACTAAAATTAAAGAGTGGAACCGCACTAAATTTGGCAACATTTTTTTTAATCAGCGAGATCTGGAGGAGAGGCTGGCCACATTACAAAAGGCAATAATACAAAATGGAATGTCCTCGGAGACTTTCTTCTAGGAACGAGACCTCAAAAAATGGTACAATAAAATCCTGGCACGGGAAGAAATCTATTAGCAAAAAAAATTGAGGGAGTGTTGGCTTAAGGAAGGGGATAGAATTACAAAATTATTCCATAATTTGGTCAAGGCGAGAAGGTCTTGGAACAAAATCACTTCCATTTATAATAGTGAAAATGTCTTGCTGGACGATTTGAGGGATATCAATAGAGAGGCAGTTGAATTTTTTTTGGCATTATTATCTAAGGAGGGAAATACCAGTTTAGAGTATCAACAAAATGGACTCAATGTTATTCTAAAGTTGATAACAGAAGCACAAAATCAAGAACTCATGCAACCTATCTAGTTTGAGGAGGTTTGGAAGGCGGTTTTTAGCATGGTGGGTGACAAAGCCTTGGGGTCGGATGGCTTCCCGACTTTTTTCTATCAAACCTTTTGGGATATAGTAGGGAAAGACATTTGGGTTGTGGTGGAGGAGTCGCAGAGAAAGGTGCATGTAGCAAAGGAACTGAACTACACACTTCTAGCCCTTATCCCCAAGGTGGAACATCCTACTTCTTTTAACGAATTCAAGCCAATTTCATTGTGTAATACCATTTATCAAGTGGTAGAGAAAGTGATTTCAAATCATTTGAAGCCAATTCTTAATCACATTATTTCAAAAGAATGGAGTGGTTTTGTCCCAGGTAGATCAATTGTTGAAGGAATAATAATTGCATAGAAAGTTATTCATACTGTACGACAAGAAAAGGTGGAATGTATGTTGATCAAGATGGATATCAGGAAAGCATACGACATGGTGGACTGAGAATTTCTACTCCAGGTTCTGAACAAGTTTGGTTTCTCATAAGGATGGATTAATTGGGTTCGAGCATGTATAGGGGGAGTGTGGACCTCTATTTTGGTTAATGGCAGTCCACAAGGTTTCTTTCAGACCTCCCGTGGGATCAGGCAAGGTGATCTACTTTCACCCTTTCTATTCATTATTTTGGCTGAAGTTTTGGGAAGATTAATTCTCTCTCAGAAGAATCGAGGATCTTGGAAAGGAATTAAAATTGTGGAAGGAATGGATTCGGTAACCCATCAACAATTTGTGGATGACACCATTTTATGTGGATACTCTTCACTTCAAGAGGCTAGAGTAATGAGAAGGACAAAAGATACCTTCTGCAAGGCATCTGGTCAATAGGTTAATTGGGCAAAATCATGTTTTTCAACACTGCTCGGGGTAGTAGACAACAAGAAATTACCAACATCCTAGGAGTCAAAATGGGCACATTACCTGGAAAATTCTTGGGTACTCCCTTATTTGGTGGACCAAACCGCATGGCTTTATGGCATAGTCTTATTGACAGTTGTGTCAATCGTCTTGAAGGTTGGAAAAGTAAATGGCTCACTTTGGCTGGACGAATTATGCTTCTTAAATCGGTTCTCTCTGCTCTTCCTATATACTCCATGACGGATTTAAAGATACTAGAGAAAGTGATTAGCTACATTAACATAGGAATGAAAAAAATTATATGGAATGGCAAAGAAACGCGTGATAAAATCCCCTTGCTTGCGTGGGATAAAGTTTGCCAGTCCAAACAGGTAGGGGGTGTAGGTTTAAGGAAATTGGACTTTTCTTAATGAGGCAATGGGGGGTAAATTGTTGTGGCAAATTTATTCTCATCCAAATTAGAAGTGGGTACAAATTTTAAAACATAAATACCTAGATCAGATGAGCAGAGAATGAATTTTTACCATCAATGTCCTACCCAAAGGCTCTGCTATCTAGAACTTTCTTTGCTCCTGTAGACATCTTATTACTGAGCATATCATCTAGGAATTAGGTAAAGGGATAACGGCCAATTTCTGGATGGACTCCTAGGAGGGGAGACCAGCCCTCTATGAGAGACAAGGTTTTGAGGAAATCAAACAAGTCACGGAAGCACAGTGGGGATTGAAGGTAGAGGATTTCCTTACGAAATGCAGGACAAATGGGGTAGATCGTTGGGAGTGGAAGAAGGTGGATGACCTTCTTCTAACATCAAACCACAAAGATATGTTGAAGACCATCCTACAGGAGTACACACCACCTTTATCTAACAAGGAAGATACTCTTAGATGGTGTGGTTCAAAATCAAGGCAATACTCAGTCAAGATTGGTTATGCTATTTTAGAAAATCTGGAAGGAAGGGCGGACTGGACAACTAATTTATTGTGGATCTCTCCTATCCTCTCGAAAGCAGGAGCCTTCTCTTGGCTAGTTTTGAAAAAGTGAATCCTGGAAGGAGAAAGATTGTGTAGATTGGGCTTCCTAGGTCCCTTTAGGTGCATAATGTGCAAGAAGGCAGAAGAAACTTTAGATCATTTTATACTCCAATGCGAGGAGGCACAGAAGGTATGGAGCTTCCTCCTTGGTAAGCTGGGTTGGGTCGTCCCACAACCCAACTCAATTTTTAACATATTTATAAACTGCATACTACCTTGTCGTAAGTCAGTTTTCTCTAGCCTCTGGCTAGTAGCCCCTTCCCTTGTTGTATGGGAGATTCAGAAGGAGAGAAATAGGAGAATTTTTCAAGAAAAAGAGGAATCAGTGGAGAGCATGTGTAAAAGGCTAGAAAGACAAATAGCTGAAGTTATCTCTGTGGCAGCTAGGAATCATAATTTAGCAAAACACCCTTTCACAAATAAAGATAGAGATATTCAAGTAAACTGGTCTCTTGTGTACTGCCAACCCGTTAATGGGTCCTTGGGGGTTGATACTTTTTCTGATATAGGGGATGTTAAATGGGAACCACCTAGAAAAGAGTGGATAAAGGTCAATTTTGACGGTGCTTCAAGAGGAAATCTGGGAATCTCAGATGTTGGGATGGTTGCAAGGGATGATAACGGGTCTATCCTCTTCAAAGGAGCACAACATTTGCAGGATGGTATGAATAAAGAAGTGGAGGTCCAGGCGGCATTTCTGGCAACTGAGTTGGCTTTAAATATGAAATTCCAACGGTTGCATTTGGAAGGAGATTCTCAGGTAGTTATTAATACAATTGCTAAAGGCAACACTCCATGCTGGAAAATAAACCGTTGGGTGTCTACGATCCAAGAGAAGCTCAAATCATTTGTAGAATTTCATGTCTCCCATGTCAGGGGAGGAGCGAATGCAGTGGCAAATTTGCTATCTAATATTGGATATGATATGGACAGTTATACAACCAAGTTCTGGAAAGGAGATGGAGGACTGTGGAGGTGTTCTTAAATGCAGTCTTTTAGGAATTCACAGCTTGCAATACATAAGCGAGGGAAGGTTTTTGGCAAGTACACCATGCAAGTTGGATCTTTCTCTTTGAATGTGGTAGTTATCTTTGGCAGGTCGCACGTTTTAGTGCGGGTGGAGGATGGCAACAAATCTTTCGTGCAATCTCATGGAATTTATGCCATCACTCTTATATTCATTACTCATCCTAAATGACAGTGGAGGAATTTATTTCCATTTGGTTTGTGAGCTAGTGTTTGTGTGTTTTTTAATTGATTGCACTACTTTGTGGCTTTTATGACATTGTCATTGCAGAAGTTGGTGCAATTTCAATTTGCAGGTGTCTATGGAAGAAAACTTCGCCCTATGCACAGATAAGAAGTTGGTGTCATTCCTGGGCAAGGTGACAGAGAAGAAGATGCAGGGACTTTTCCATTACAAGGCAGAGAAGCTGTGGAGTGTGGCTCACCTCATGCTTGCAGAAGAGGTGGTGTATGTCCATCATCAATACCGGATGAATATGGAGGTGTACTCCTTGATTCTGGCATGGGCATGCGAGTTTGAGCCAAAGGTGGAGAAGATTAGATTCACATTGACCAAACTGGTTGATGGGGAGTACTTGATCAAACTCGACTCACTTCTAGAGTGGGTTGTGTCTCAAGTAGGCATTTGTATCGAGGAGGGAGATGACCAAGAGGAGCTGCTGCCCTTTGTCTGTTGGTCGGAGGATGATATAAAAGAACAATACCGTGAACGTGCTCGTATTAGGTGGGAAGCTATGAATCTATGTGTGAAACTAATTAGGGCAGACGAAGTCCTGAAGGTACTACAGGTGGTAGCACGGAAGGAAACTGGAAGAGACCTGAGAGATAGGCTTGAGGAAGGACGGGTTGTTCAGTTGCTGACAAGCTTGGAAGGTGACCCCGATTTCAGATGTTTGGATTGCATCCCAAAGATGAAATATGAAACGACAAGAGGTAAAGATTCAGCCACCAAGGTGGGAGGGGAGAAGGAGAGCCAGAGCGACAGTGAGTGAATGGCCTTTTGCCCTTTGTTTTTATATGCTTTAACAAATTTTTTGATAATAGTTAACTGTTAAAACTAAACTATTTCTGTAATATTTGGGTTTGGCGGGAGTAGCATTGAACTGGTCTTTTTTGGACTTGCATAGGTTGTATGGCTTTTTAGAACATATTGTATGGTTGTGGGTAGTATGGGGGTTTGTTGACTACAGTATGTAAATGGACTATGGGAGACTGCATTTCTGTATGCTTAAAATTTTGCATTAATATAATATAAAAACTATTACCGATCAAAAAAAAAAAATAGACTTATCCATAGTAAACAATTCACTTCCACAAATTTAAGCTTTCAACTATATTTTATATAAACTTTATATTTTTATCTACAAACATATCACATAGTTACATTTCACAAAAATTCAAATGTCTCAAACAATCCCTCAATAAACTTACCAATAATAAACAATTCACTTTCACAAATTTAAGTTTTCAACTATGTTTGATAAATAAACTTTATATTTTTATGACGAGAGGCATCTACAATGACATACAAATATCCGTAAACAAAAATTTGATTTTGAATAAATTTGACATATAGATGACAGGTAAATGCATGCATGTTTCAGTTTCTCTATAAGTATTATTTTATTACTGTGAATAAAATAGAATCATCGCCACTTGTCTCTAAGTATATGAAACTGTTACATCTTTAATGAGAGTGAAAGAGTGCAACATTATTCAACTATGTGTCCTTCTTGACAACTAATAAACATGTACAAGACAATTATATGATATCTCTCGGTATCTCTCGGTATTATTTACGTATATTTTTAAAAAAATATAAGTATACCAGTTCTATATAAATATATCACAGACTTATATTTCAATAATGTTTCAGTTTCAAACAATTCCTTAACCAAATGATGACATTTTTTACTCTGAATAATGGTTTCCATGGGTTGCATAATACAATCGTCAATATATATATGATTCCTCTCTTTAATGTGCAAAAACTTTGTATCTAACAAAACATCTCATTAAATGATTTTTAAGAAGGAATGTCATTCGCCCAAATATAATTGTAAATGTAAATATACAATAGCATATATACCTTAAATTTTAATTTAATCTATATAAAGTACACGAAGAGATATCCTTCTCGAGGCGCCTATTTGACTTTAGGGTGTAAAATTGATTAAAAATATGCACCTCGAGAAGGATATCTCTCGGCGTACTTTATATAGATTAAATTAAAATTTAAGGTATATATGCTAGTGGCAGTCACGAGACGCGACATGAAAAACATAAAATAAATGCAACATATAATTATATAATGTAAGATATACATTAGACTTTATTTAATGATAGTACTTATAAAAAATTATTTAATGGCCAGTATTATGGTTACGAATAGGGTTAGGGTTAAGCTTAATTATTATTATGGTTAGAGTTAAGTTTTACATCATTGTTAGGGCTACAATTAAGGTTCGCATCAAGGTTAGGGTTTGGTTTAGGTTTAGAATTATGGTTAGGGTCGGGATTTAGGAATATAGCTAGGGTTAGGGTTAAGGTTACTATTATGTTCAAGGCTAAGGTTTACATCATTATTAGGGTGGTTAAGGTTAGGGCTATGATTAGGGTTAGGGTTAGGGTTAGGGTTAAGGTTAGGCTACAATTACGGTTGTTATTCTAGAAGAATGGTTGGGGTAATGATTGAGGTTCAATTAGAATTAGCATTAGAGTTAGGGCTAGGGATCAATTAAGAGTAGGGTTAATATCATAATTGAATTAGGGTCTTATTAGGTTTATGGTTAGTGTTATGATTAAAAAAGGGTTAGGGTTTAAGAATAAAGCCTGGTGTTATGGTTAGGTTTCTATAATAAAGCATGCTTTCAAGGTTAGGATGAAGGTTTAATTAGGGCTATGGATTATGTTAGCATAAAGATTAGGGAAAGTATCAAGGTTAGGTTGGATTTAGGGTTAAGGTTATTTTAGGGCTATAGTTCAGGTTCAAGATAGGGTTTAATTATGGTTAGGGTTAGGTTATCATAAGGGTTCAATTACAACTAGGGCAAGAGTTTAATTAGCATTATGATTTAATTACATTATTGTTAGGGTTAGTGCAGTACTAAAGTTCAATTAAGTTTAGGGTTAGAGTTAAGTTTAGGGTTAGGTTATGGTTAGGTTTCAATCATGGTCATATAAGTTTTAGGGTTAATATTACACTACAATTAGGGTTACTATTCTTAGAGAATGCTTGGTGTAAGTGTTGGGGTTGAATTAGAATTAGTATTAGGGTTGGGGCTAGTGTTCAATCAAGAGTAGGGTTAGTATTACAATTCATTTAGGGTTTAATTAGGGTTAGAGTTTGAGGATAAAACATGGCGTGATGGTTAGGATTATATAATAAAGCTTGATTTGAAGGTTATGTTTAAGGTTTAATTAAGGTTATGGCTATGTTAGAATAAAGGTTCAATAAGGGTTAGGGTTTATTACATCTATATTAGGGATATTGTAAAGGTTAGGGTTTGATTATGGCAAGGTTTTAGTTATTGTTAGAGGTAATATTAGAGTTCAATTAGGCTTAAAATTAGGGTTATTATTCAATTGCATTAGGATTGGAGTTAAACTAGGATCGAAATTCAATTAGGGTTGGGGTTCAAATTAGATTTAGGGTTAAATTAAGGTTATATTAAGGTTCAAGTCAAGTAGGTAGGGTTCAATTTTAGGGTTAAAATTAATTTTAGTGTTAGGTTAGGGTTGGTATTCAATTAGAGGGATCAAGTTTAAGGGTTAGCACTATAGATAATTAGAGCTTAATTATGGTAACAGTCTAATTATAGTTATGGTTAGGATTAGAATTAGATGAGGGTTATGATTCAATTACATTAGGGTTAGGAAATTAGGATTAGAGTTCAATTAAGATCCTAGTTTGGTGTAGATTAGGGTTAGGGTTAGGGTTAGATAAGATTTAGAGTTAGAGTTTAATTAGGGATAAGGTTAATTTTAGGGCTAGGATTCATTTATGGTTAAATTGGGGTTCAATTTGTAGCTAAGGTTTAATTATAGGGTTATAGGTAGGTTTAGGGTTACGTTATGGTTAGGTTTCAATTATGATAAGATTAGGTTAGGGTTAGAGTTCAAATAGGTATAGATTGGGGATATTGTCAAGGTTAGGGTTTGATCATGATAAGGGATAAATTATAATTAGGGCTAGACACGATATGACTACAATAAAAGACTATACAAAACTTTAATTTGATTTGGTTTAGACACGACTGCAATAAAAGACTCTACAAATCTCCTTTTCTTTGCTACACCACCATTCATTAGAATAGCAAGAAATAAATATGATATCTTCACATTCATTATATTTAAAATGATAAATTGTGAAATCAAGAAAAAGCTACAATGACAGACAAAAAGAAGATGAAGAGACTGATAAGAAAAGAAAAGGAAAAAAAACACCCCCACCTTCTCTTGACTGTACTTCCTCCTCTCCAACACATTCACTACCTTCACAGTGTAATTCCATTTCATCCCCATCTAATAATTTTATGACGCCTCAATTTATCAAGGCAAAACTGTTGATTTGTTGCTGGAACATTTGCAGGCTGTGACAAAGATACAGAAATAGAAGCAATATCAAAGTATTTAAAGTTAAATACTGGGAATTCAAGATCTTCTGTTACAGATGTATAACATTTTTAATGTTTACGTGAAACATAAACACACCGCACGCTCAATATGAAATCTACCATGCTGTTAGTGTCAATTAACAGCACAAGTTGAAAATCATACTCCGCATTGTCCGTAATGAAAGAGGAAACTTTATGATTATTGGGTTACATGCGCTAAAATAGAAATTAAAAATTGAAACAAAACAGAAGAACATTAAAATTACTTAACGTCAAGCGCGGCGCACATTCCCAAATAAGAATGCGTCTACTACACGACTCTGCTGGGGATCGAACCCAGAATCTCTGGTTTCGTAGACCAGCGCCTTATCCATTGGGCCACAGAGTCACAATATGGCTAATTTGGAGTTCAAGCATAAGGTTTTGGTATTCCACCTCACCACCCAATTACATCTCAATTATATTTAACTGCTTGCCCAGTCATATGTATAGAATTTGGCTTGGTATTCCCTTGTGTTTTACTTGTTCTCATGAAAGAATAACTAGAATTAAGTGAAAGGGTTAGTAGACGACTAGAACATTTTCCGCAATGTTGTTGCCCGGGTTCGAACCGCGGACCTTTGGGTGTATGGCTACGCGTCATAACTGAATACTGCACAGCGCCATGTTTTCATGGCGTTAAAAGATCTTTTGATCCTAAATTTCGATATGCAATGCATCAATGGGGACCGTAAAATAAGTATCTTTTGCCTCCTCGTAAGATATTTATTGCTGAATACAAGTGTAGTTTTTTTTCTGTAAAAGATTATATTCCTCTCTAATTTACCAAAACTTCAGTATGTAATAATAAAACATTAGTCACTAAATGATTGTTAAGAAGAGATGCACTGATTGGTAGCAACCCAACTCTGCACATCCTTTCGAAACTCTATTTCTCCTTGTATTGAAAGCACCAAAACTGATGAGGCCTATCAAATATGTATTCCAATTATACCACAAACATTGATTTGGCAGAATCAGTGGGGTCCTCTTCTTCTGCCATTCGTCCCCATCTTAACAAATATGAACATGTTAAACCCAGAGTATATGATTTCATGAACAACACTAACAAGAATAAACAACAAGTGGGTATTCTGAACAACAATCTTGCTAAAAAAAACCCCATAAACAAAAAGCCTCACTCACAGCGTCCAACGCAAATAAAGAAGCAAAAATTCACAGACCCAAATTCTAAGAAGGATGTATTGAAAACAGATATACAACACCACCCTCCATTAGAGAACGTCAAGAAGCCTGCTATACCGCGTCCATTAAAGAACGTAAAGAAGCCTGCTCTACCACGTCCATTAAAGAACGTAAATAAGTCCAATGATATAAAACACCGCCCTCCATTATATAAGGGTGGTATTATATCTCAGAAAAACAATAAGCATAATAATAATAAGCCTTCTGTTGCTCAAAATAATGGAACTTCACAGTTGGGTAGTAAGGAATCCAAGAGTAATGCTGGAAAAGTTTTTGGTTGCCGTAAAACTTTTTTGCATGGCCACCATGGCGGCGCCGCGAAAGAGGAAGTTGCATGTGTTTTACAGTTGAATTCAGTAATGGGGGCTCAAAATGATGGAACTTCACAGTTGGTTAGTAAGGAATCCAAGAGTAATGCTGCCCACGTTTTTGGTAACCCTAGAACTCCTTTGCATGGCCACCATGGCAGCGGCGTCAAAGAGGAAGTTGCATGTGTTTTACAGATGAATACAGTAATGGGGGCTCAAAATGTTGGAACTTCACAGTTGGTTAGTAAGGAATCCAAGAGTAATGCTGCCCAAGTTTTTGGTTGCCCTAAGACTCCTTTGCAAGGCCACCATGGCGGCGCCGCCAAAGAGGAAGTTGAATGTGTTTTACAGTTGAATTCAGTAATGGGGCCTCAAAATGATGGAACTTCACAGTTGGTTAGCAGGGAATCCAAGAGTAATGCTGCCCAAGTTTTTGGTTGCCCTAAAACTTCTTTGCATGGCCAAAATGGTGGCGCCGCCAAGAAGGAAGTTGCATGTGTTTTGTTGAATTCAGTAATGGGCGCTCAAAATGTTGGAACTTCACAGTTTGGTAGTAAGGAATCCAAGAGTAATGCTGCAAAAGCTTTTGGTTGCCCTAGAACTTCTTTGCATGGCCAAAATGGCGGCGCCGCCAAGAAGGAAGTTGCATGTGTTTTGTCAAATTCAGTAACGGGGGCTCAAACTGGACCATCTTCGTTGGAGAGCTTTTATGACTGTGAGTGTTCTGATGATGAGAGAAAAAGAGACAACATTCTCAATGCAGCCGCCATTCTTAATGCATTTAGATACCACAATTTGAAAGATGAGTGTAGCTCTAATAGAAATTTGGTTTATGCAAAGAAGAAAAGCATTGCCCCCATCTCCAAACCTGCACCATCTAGAGCTCCCATATCTAATGGTAGAAAATTCAATCTTAATGTCATACCTTGTGGTAGAACACTCAATGCTAAGAAACACTCAAATACCAGTCGACCTCCATGGAGGTAATTTTGTAATAAACTTCTAGTGCTATAGAATCCTTTTGGGGATAAGTGACTAGATTCAAAAATAATAAGTGGATGGAGATAAGTCACATCTCTAAAGTCCACAGAGTGCTAAAGTTTGGAGCATAAAAACATAGTTCAACTAAAGCAAGGAGAGGGGCAAGGAGGAGTAGCAAAAGGGGTGAGAAGGAGGATACAAATCATTTGACTTTTCTATTGTGCTTTCTTTTGTAATTTTGCATTTATACACGATATGGTTTTTCTTAATTCATATCATAAATTCATATATTTTCCCACAACATTTTAACATAAGCATATTGCTAGCATGGTTGAACATAAGAAGATTAATAAGAAAACAAAGTTCTATGCTGAAATGAAATGGATATAATAATGCATTCACTTTGATAGCCATTTTAAACATTTAATTATTAAAATAGAATTAAAATTTTAGGAAGACTACTATTGGTATATATGTTTTTTTTAGCTTATAAGCTTTGTAGATTAGTATTTGAAGGTTGATTTTGAATTGATAATTATATTATAAATAAAAAAGTTGATAGATAGGATATTAATTCTCAAATTGAGCCATTCTAGTGAAGGAGGAAATTCCTTCATAAAATTATCTCTCATTTTTATGTGATATGAGGTTTTTCTTAATTGTAGAATTAATTTTAAGGCATACCTTTTTTGGATGTGCCACTGAGGGGAAATGTCTATTTCTAAATACAAGGTGAATGAGACTTATTTAACTCTTGTTGTTGCTTCTAGATTAGATCGTGTTAGTTTATTTGCATCAACGTTTCATATCACACTTGATCCATCATTAGAATGAAAGAAAAGTTCATGTAGCAAAATGAATAAGATAGTTGCAGATCTATGGGGTCTAATTAGAATGAAAGGAAAGACAAAATTAATAAAAACAATCAAAGTTACCTATAACTTAATAAGAAAAGGATAAACAAAAAGTTAAAAACAACAAAAACAAAACAAATAAGTGAAAGAAAATAAAGGAGGAAAAATGAGATATAAGCAATTAACTAAAGCTAACCAAAAGAAACCATGGAAAAATAAGGCAATAAAAAAATAAAACAAAAACAATCAATATTTTTTTCTTAATTTAAAATATTTATTATTGGTTGTTTTTGTTTTATGTTGTTATCACCTTATTTTTCTTTGGTTTCTTGTGATTAGCTTTAGTCAATTGCTTTTGTCCCATTTTTCCGCCTTTAGTTTCTTCCACTTATTTATTTTTGTTTTGTTTTTTTGACTTTTTTTAATCCTTTTTTTATTAATGAGCTTTTCTTTCATCCTAATAATGGATCACAGAGTGTGATCCAAAACGTTGATGCAAATAAACTAACATGATCTAATCAAGTAGCAAAAATAAGAACTATTATAGATTGTGGAAAACTAATATCTTTACTTATTTAACTATCTAGATTTCAACAATCCCAAATGGTAGTATTGTGATAAAGATTGATATTCTTATTTTAAATTATCATGGATTAACTAAGGTTTAATTAATAAATCATATTTGGACTTGTATGATTGTATGACACGGTTAATTTTATTGAATTTGGTTATTAAATTGTGTAAATGCAATGTTATTTTAATGCCTATCAATAAAATAATTAATTGACCAATGAATTATGCATGAAACTTAGTTCTTCTTAGATTTTTCCCCCATGTTAGTGTGCATGTGAGCTACATGAATTGTGTATACTAAAGTAAAGAAAGTTGTAAATAAAATACACAAAACAAATTCAAGCATCTAGGGTAAGGATAATGCCTCATGATTTATTCACTTTGGGTCTAAAGAAACATCCTCAAACTTGCATGCACAAGTCACTAGTGGAACTTGTAAAGCTACATTAATAACATGAAAATATCATTACAAACATTATTCATTCTATTAAGAATGAGATCAATATCTTCCAAAATTGAAAGAGTGGTGTGGATCGACTCATAATGTAAGCAACAATCATAAAATTGGAATCACTTAAAAATGAAAGATAAATAGAAGCATGATGTATGTCACGATTATGTGGATATAACTAAGTTGGGCCCCATAAATTATGCAAGCATGAGCCATGTAAAGATAAGACATAATGTAACCAACTATCATGGAGTTGGAAATAATGTATATTTGATTATATATATATATATATATATATGAAACATGTGAGATGAGATAGACTTGAATGGTTATGTAAATAGCAATCATGTAGTGGAACTAGTCATCTATTTGAATGATACAACATGTGTAGGAGTCAATAGTGAGCTCCAATGCCCCAAGATAACCTATAAAACAATATAAACCTTTCACTAGAGAGTAGAGAAAGAGGATGAATTGCTTGATTCTAGATGTAATAATATACAATGATTGATAATGGTTCAATTATAGTACATACCCCTACATCATATAAGATACATGAGGCCTTGCTATAGAGGCAAGGTGAGAGATAAGACTAGACATGATTGTGACAAGTGTCTTAATCTTATGGCATTAGAGATAAAAAAAAACAAATGAAAATATAAGATAAGATAAGATCACAAAAATTTAAATATTCCAAACAAGTTCTCTTAATAGACTTATCCATAGTAAATTGTTGCTAATGGAGCGACGTAGGAGGTTAGGGCTTTGCCCTAGGGATTTGCAAGGTTTCCGATCACTGGGGGGGCATTTCCAAGAGCGAAGATATGAATCTCAGGGTACGCAACAAGGTTTCAAGCAGTTGCAAACTAGTAAACGACCATGGCAAAATCCAAGCAAGGTTTGGGAGGATCATAACAGGTTTTTTTATCCCCAAAAGCAATGGGGGGAGGAGGCCAGAGCCAAGGAGCCCAACCTATTTAGAAGTGAGCATTTTAGCAGTTTTGGGCATCGAAACAAAGAATATGGACCTAAAACCATCTAGCAACTTTGTCAAGAAAAAGAGTGGTGACCTAAAAAAAAATGCAAAAGGCGACCAATAATCCTAAGAATAGAGAAGGTGAGAGGCCGGAGAAAGTCTGGTTGATGCTGGATAATCAAAGCTAGACTGGCTCAGTGGCTTTCTTTCGTGAGCGAGGTCTTTTTATGAAATGTTTTGGAGACTGGCCGACCATGGGAAAATTGAAATGTTGGTGTTCGGAAAATTGGAACCGCGAAAGCAATCTAAAAACCTAGCTAAATGGTTTTTTCTTGGTGATCACCAATGACGGTAAGGATAAGCAGTGGATTTTGAATAGTGGGCCCTTTTTTATGGGTGGTAGGGGACTGTATATTAGAGATTGGGAACCTAACTTCAATCCCTTGCTGGCACCAATTGAAGAGGTGCCCATCTGGTTACATTTATATAATCTCCCCAAAGAGTATTGGAACGAGGAGTCCTTCCAAGCAATAGGTAATAAACTAGGTTTCTATATCAAAGCTAACGAGACTATAGAGTCAAAAGATTTCAGTATGTATGCACGAATCTGCATCAGTTGGAAACCCCATTTTCCACTTCCAGCACACATTGAGATCATTACCAATGCAGGGCAGTGGCTACATAAGATTGAGGTCGAAGAAACAAGTGAAAGATGCAAATACTGCAAAAAAGATGGACATACGGAGAATACATGTCCGATTGGCCCAAAAGGGAAAAATGTGGAGACAACGATGAAAGAAGAGGTAAAAAAATTTGTGAGAAAAGAAAATGAAATGGGTGGGAAGGAAACAGAAAATGGCACGCCACAATCTCCACAACAGCCTTTCCTTCAAGGGGAGGTTTCGGCAGCCACTATCAATAGGACCTCAGTGGAGGATGAGATAGTAATGGATGTTTCTCTCATAAATAAACATCTGGAGGCTGCAGGTTGGGTAGAAGAAGCTATAGTTAGAGTGGAGAAAGAAGTAGAGGTCCTGGACAAAGCAAAATCCAGAGCTTCACTTCCTGTGGGAATGGGACAAACTTCGAAGCTTGCCAAGAAGAGTAAGAATTTCAGGATAATGACCCTGAAAAGGATGGAGCTAATGAAAGTAGAGAGACTGAGGGAGATGAAGATGATGATGAATGGGGATGGATGGACGAGGAAGATATCCTGGAGACAAGGACAGTAGAGCAAACTAAGCCTGTGTGGAACAAGGTTCGTTTGGGGGAAAAGAAATCCAAAGGTAGAAAGTCAAATCAATTTAGAATTGCAATGGTCGGGAGTGCTAAGGGATAAAGTAAACTTACAGTAGGGAAGGGAGTTACCCTTCCTGAAGGATGATGAAAATCCTAACTTGGAATGTTAGGGGTTGTAATGCCCCTGACAAGTGTCGATTGATCAAACAAGGTTTGGATCAATTAAGCTCGGATGTAGTGTTTTTAGAGGAAACTAAGCTTGAAAAAGAGGAAGCCAGTTTGCTCATGAGATCTTGCAAGCAACGAGCAGGGGTTTTCGTAGAATCGGAGGGAGCCTTGGGAGGGTTGGGTATACTTTGGAACCTGACCAACCATAAGGTAGAGGTAATCGTCGGCTCCCGTATGTGGCAGGCGTGTAAGATTCATTCCTTTCCCTTGAATGCTGATTTCTTTTTTATTAATGTTTATGGGTTGACTAAACCAAATCAACAAGGAAACTTTTGGCAAGCCCTCTCTTCCCTCATCCAAGAACTAGAAGAAGGAGTTATCATTATTGGCAATGATTTTAATGCCATAATGGAATCGAATGATAAAGTGGGGGGCAAGAGAGGACCTACTTCATCCCAATTAAATTTTCAAAATTTTGCGATAAGTAATGGTCTTAGAGAAGTCAAATCCAAGGAAGGACAATTCACATGGTTGAACTGTAGGATTTTGGGAAATCATGTAGCAGAAAAACTTGACCGTTTCTTCATGGGAGGGTCTTGGGCAGAATCCCCTCTACGTTTTACAAATATGCAACCAATGGTTTCTTCAGATCATTTACCGGTGGAACTCAACATAGAATTTGATGGCCCCCCCATAAGGTGCCCTTTTAAGTTTGAAAAGATGTGGCTAAGGGAAGAGTGTTTGCGAGACCTAATTGCGGAATGGTGGTCTGGGTGGAGAGCCTGTGTGCAAGGGTAGAAAGAGCAATAGCTGAAGCTATCTTTGTGACGGCTAGGAATCATAATTTGGCAAAACACCCTTTCACAAATGAAGACAAAGATATTCAAGTAAATTGGTCTCTTGTGTACTACCAACCCATTAATGGGTCCTCGAAGGTTGATCCTTTTTCTGCTACAAGGGATGTTAAATGGGAACCACCTAGTAAAGAGTGAATAAAGGTCAATTTTGACAGTGCTTCAAGAGGAAATCTGGGAATCTTAGGTGTTGGGGTGGTGGCAAGGGATGATAATGGGTCTATCCTCTTCAAAGGAGCACAAGGTTTGCAGGATGGTACGAATAAAGAAGCAGAGGTCCAAGCGATATTTCTGGCAACTGAGTTGGCTTTAAATATGAAAGTCCAACGGTTGCATTTGGATGGAGATTCTCAGGTAGTTATTAACACAATTGCTAAAGGCAACACTCCATGTTGGAAAATAAACTGTTGGGTGTCTACGATCCAAGAGAAGCTCAAATCATTTGTGGAATTTCGTGTCTCCCATGTCAGGCAAGGAGAAAATGTAGTGGCAGATTTGCTATCTAATATTGGATGTGATATGCATAGTTATATGGCCAAATGGTGGAAAGGAGATGGAAGACTGTGGAGGTGGTCTTAAATGCAGTCTTTTAGGAATTTGCAGCTTGCAATACATAAGCGAGGGAAGGTTTTTGGCAAGTACACCATGCAAGTTAGATCTTGCTCTTTGAATGTGGTAGTTATCTTTGGCAGATCGCACGTTTTGGTGTGAATGGAGGATGGCAGCAAATCTTCCATGCAATCTCATGGCATTTATGTCATCACTTCTATATTCATTACTCATCCTATACGACGATGGAGGAACTTATTTCCCTTTGGTTTGCGAGCTAGTGTTTGTGTGCTTTTTAATTGATTGCACTACTTTGTGGCTTTTATGACATTGTCATTGTAGAAGCTGGTGCAGTTTCAATTTGCAGGTGACTATGGAAGCTGATGCCCTCCTAAATGGCACAATGTTAGTTTATGATCAAACAACACAAAACACACAAGACGTTAGAGTTAGTCAATCAAAAACTAAAACATGAAGGCATTCCAAAGGAGACACTAAAAACATGCTAATGAATCTAACTAAAGAAGTAAGACAATGAGATATCTCCAACTATCTCTTAACATGATATTAGTTCTTTTCTCCCTTGTTCCTCTCCTCTCCAAGTTCCAAAATAGTGTAGCTCTCAGCAGCTTTTTGCACTATGGATGCTTATGGAGGATTGAGATTTGTAGAATAGCTCCAAACATGAAATGAAAAGCTATTTTTAATGCTAAAATGATTGATTTTACCAAAAAGACAAGATTTAGTTATGCTATGCTAAATGCTCTCTAAAATGGCTATAGTCTAAATGCTTACAAGTTTTTCAGGATCTGGATTATGAAGGAATGGGCTCTATTTATAGGAAAAATGGAGCAATGGATGGCCAGGATTGAAAGGTTTAATCAAGGGTCAAGCTTGAAAGTTGGGGATCCATGTGCACAATTTGCACCAATGACATGGTGACAAGTGTCAACACAGGATTGGGTTGAGAGAAGAGGTTGGAGGCATTAAAGGCCTGAGAAGACCTCATGGTTATCTAAAGACTAAGGGTCAAGCCTAAATTAGGATTACCCACTGGATTAGGAGTTAATCCAAGGATAAACCTTTGTGCAAATGATTAAGAGATAATCATGGTCAAAGCATTAATGACCTGATGAAACCCTTGGGTTGGGTAGAGGTTGAGTCAAAACAAATGTTTTAACCATGTAGGAGGGTTTGGGTTAACCATTAATGGTTATTGGAGACTTTGTGGATTAAGTGGTTGAAAGTTGGGAGCCTTTAATGGTTTTCAAAGACTTTGGGGTTTTTGGTGGTTGAAGGTTGAAAACCTTCAATGGTTATCCAAGACTTTGGGCCATTTGAGAAGTGACTCCATTTTGCTTAGGAATGTGACAATAATTAGGGGATGGATTAGGCTAATTTAGGAAGGGGTTAGAAGAATCTAGAAGGGGATTAGATTTTGCAAGTGGATTTGGTGGGTGAGGGAAAATAGGATTTTATTTAAAATAAAAATTCATTTATTTCAAAATGTGTGCAAGTTGCATTTGTAGGAAAATGCAAGTGGGGTGGGGATAATGATTTAAATAAATGTTTTATTTAATTTATTTAAAAGAGGAAAAGGGGGATTTAATTAAATAAATTGATTTTATTTATTTAATTGATTTGTATTTGGTTTAATGAATTAATTAAAATAAATTGAATAATTTATTTAATTAATAGAAGAATGTTTGGGGATAAATTAATTAAATATTAATTTAATTAATTGGTGGCTAGTGGATTTTTAATCAAATAAATACGAAATATTCATTTAATTAAAATGGACAGATTTGTGTGACTACATTTGCCCCTCTTTGAGACGGTGCAGTTTATCGCATCGTTTCAAAGAAAAACTGGTGTGAAGAAATGCCCCATAAAATGTTAATTTAATGGGTGGTATGCCCCCTCAAGAGATGGGTCGAAAAATTTTGAAAAATCGGGCGATCTCTCGAAAAAGAACGAAAATTGGCAGGGTGGTAGAAGAGAAGAAGTTAGGCATACGGGTGAAAAATAGAAGAAAACGGGGGAAACATGGAGAAATGGGAGGCTCGGGAAGTTCACAGGGACCACGGCGATGAGAAAGGCGAAGTTACTGTGACGGCGGGGGGTATAAATGGGGTGAAAGGGGTGAAAATAGGATCATTTGTGACCGCGACCAGTTGAAAACGAGAGCTCTGACAGTGACATTTGGAGGAGCAAGGAGGAGCTACGATGCCGTTTCCGATCACCGAGCACCGATTTGAGCGAGTGCGACGATTCCAGCGCCCAGCTGACTATGGACCAGCGGTACGCAAATTTGAAAACTGTCTTTTCATGCATTTTTAATATGGTTTTAGCTGAGTCCAAGTCAAGTCGGAGCAAGAGCGCTGGAACTATAGTTTTAGCGCTTTTGCTCCATGAATTAGCGCTATTGTGCCGCAATAGCGCTTTTGTAAGCTAGTTTGAGCGCTTTTTCTATTAATTAGCGCTTTTGCAGGTAAGTTTTAGCACTTTTGACAAATTAGCGCTTTCGTAGGGTTAATTGAGCGCTATTTATGGGTAATAGCGCTATTGTATAGCGTTTTTAGCGCTTTTGGTTTGTAGCGCTATTGTAGAGTGGTTTGAGCGCTATTGATTTTGTTGTAGCGCTATTGTGTAGAACTAGCGCTATTGTAGATAAAATAGCGCTTTTGCCTTTGGATAACGAGATGCCCCAGTTTTGGACAAAATAAATCTCCTGATGCCTAACGATTGATGGATGGTGAGGTGAAGTGGGATTTGTCTTGAACCATAGCAGCCT
This sequence comes from Cryptomeria japonica, assembly GCF_030272615.1. Lineage (NCBI taxonomy): Eukaryota > Viridiplantae > Streptophyta > Pinopsida > Cupressales > Cupressaceae > Cryptomeria > Cryptomeria japonica. The sequence goes on from NC_081413.1 coordinate 571,396,881, forward strand.
GATGAGACTTAGGTCATTTGTTAGGATAAATGTCTGTTGAAGTCTAGGCGGCCATGATTGCTTACCTGTTGAGACCCGAAGATACTTGATCAAAGTATCTGATGATAGTCTAGGTTTAAACTTAAGAAAGTTTGATAACAAAACAACTGATGGTGGTTGGATGAATGTCTATGTGTAGGAGGATCTGCGCGTGTTGCAGTTACGCGAGCGCCACCCCGCGACACAAGGATTGTGGGATCGATTGACGCAGATAAAGATTGATTGTATTGCGGCTACTAGCCTCTACGAGGTGATGCATATGCCCGTGATTCGGATGAATCACGGCCTGATTACAGCATTGGCAGAGCGATGGCACAGTGAGACGTGCACGTTCCATCTGGCCCAGGGCAAGATGACGGTGACTTTAGAGGACGTGTGGCGTATCCTTCGGATTCCGATTCGGGGGCAGCTGGTGACATATGATCGATCTTGGGGGACGGTGTCGTGCCAGAGGATATTTGATGAGGATGTATACATCGATGATGGCTCGATCGCATGGGAGGATATAGCGGCACTATATGAGCCCCTTCCAGCAGTATTGTCAGGGATCGTCGGAGGACTTTTGTGTCCCGACAGGCAGTCACATGGATTGGCGGTGGGATGGGGACAGGTGATAGAGATGATGGTGACTGAGGGGACCCGATATGCCTGGGGGTCGTGCGTGTTAGCGCATATGTATCAGGAGTTACACGAGGTAGTGTACAGAGGGCGGGGGTCTCTAGCAGTGGGCATGACGCTGCTGCATGTGTGGGCATGGGAGCACTTACCAGTGACTCGACCAGTGAGTCTGAGATTCCGAGCTGTGGACCAGCCCTATATGTTTATGTATAGTGGTATGATGAGCCAGCCCCACTTGGGGAAGCTAGAGTGGTGGCGGCGGGCATTAGATGATTTGGATGCAGTGATCTGGCGGCCATACTTAGAGTGTGAGCCATGGGAGGATGATGCAGAGGCACTACCGTATTGCTTCATGACCCGATTCCTCATTGGGAGGACCTCGTATCATGTAGAGAGACAGGTGCCGGGACGGGTGATGAGGCAGTTTGGACGGCAGCAGGGACTGCCGAGTGGATCAGGGGAGTATGCACGAGTGATTCGGGAGCGGTATGCATGGGGTCCAGTGCTACCATATGATCAGGCACTGGCAGAGTTCCGGACACTGCAGGCGAGGCCATGGGACTTACGACCGAGGGTCGTGGATGCAGGTGTGACAGCAGAGTATACACAGTATCGGGCGGCGCACCCGATCCGATGGATATCAGACCCAGCTGAGCCGATCCTAGCGTTTGAGGATGAGAGGGGATGGGGACGAGGACGGAGAGCAGGAGGTCGAGGAGGAGGAGGAGGAGGAGGTGGAGATGGAGGTGGCGGAGGAGGTGGAGATGGAGGTGGCGAAGGAGATGGAGGTGGAGATGGAGGAGGAGGTGGAGGAGGAGTTGGAGGAGTTTTGGGGATGCCGAGGCAGCGGAGAGGGAGAGGTGGACTACCTCTTCAGATATCACAGGGACCTTTGATGCAGGGAGGAGTGCAGCTGAGTGGGAGGGGGATGGAATGAGAGATCCCGATGGCTACAAGTGCAGGGGAGGGTGGTGCAGGGGAGGGACCTAGTGGAGGGGGTGATACAGGTGCGGCAGCCATGGACATGGGGGAGGGAGCTACTGGGATCTGCGGGAGCACATGATAGGTTATTTGCAGACCCGGGTAGAGAGATTAGAGGCGGAGGTAGCAGCTAGAGATGTGCAGCTATTTGCACGTGAGTCAGAGCTGACAGTGGTGCTGCGGGAGAGAGATACTGCGGTGGAGAGATTGGCGGAGCTGCAGGAGAGAGTGCGGACTGGTGCACAGGGGCCTTCAGGGGAGATTATGAGGGAGATGCGGCGAGCACAGGCGGAGATAGAGTACTGGCGTGGGTTATATGAGCAAGTGGTACCGATTAGCCAGCGAGCTCTCAGCTATTCACAGATGCGGCAGGCCAGATCCGAGCGATCACAGAGGATGCAGAGCAGTGGGGGTGTGATGGGTCCTCTACGGCAGGAGAGATCAGGGGATGCAGGAGGGAGTGGGGGTTCGATGAGGCCTCCACGGAGAGATGGATCAGGTGGTGCCGGTACCAGTGGTGGAGTAGGTAGGGGTGGGGCAGGTACAGCATCTGGCCAGAGCGGCATCTGAGAGAGTATTTTTGCATACATGTATTGTATCATTGTCTATTTTTGGACTGTATCTTGGATGGCTCTTGGTAGCCGATTTTGTAGACTTCATTGTACTCGGATATATGAGTTGATATATATGAGGAGATCCCATATTTGTGATGATATGCATGTGATGATGTATGGATGTTTATGCATGTTTATGATTTATTGCTTAGATGTATATGTATACATGTATGTATTTGATGAGATGTTTCTTTTATGCATGTTTTTATGATGATTTATGATGTGAGATACTGACAGGTGAATGCAGGGTTATATATATATGATGTATTTGATTTGTGATGTAATGCTTTATGTATGGAATGCCATGATGATGATATATGCTTATGCTTGATGCATGAACAAGATTTTTGATGTTTCCTATTGCAATGTAATGATGAGATGATTTATGTGACGATGTTTGAATGAATGATGTTATGTATGAATATGCATCTAGATGTGTTTTAGATGAATGTAATATGGAGAAACAAAATGTAAAGTACAAATGTTTATATGATGATGTGTAAATGAATGCAGATGGATAAACAAATGTAAAGTACAAGTGTTTATATGATAATGTGTTTTAAATGAATGCATACATAAAATGGATATATGAAATGGTATGAACCAATGTTTTGTAAACAAATGGTCTTATGAATCTAAAATGCGTTTAAAATATGTTTGTAAGTACAAATGATAATGGGATGATACTATAACTAATGAGTATAATAACTGCACCTTAATGTAATGATAATGAATGCAATGTGAATGAATCTTACAATGAGCATAAGAAGATACTTAGTAATGAATGAATGCATCTTTTAACTTATAAAGAAATGTATGCAAATGATAAATGATGAAAAGATTAATAACATGATAATGGATAATTTACACTGGATGAAATGCTTAGTAAATGATTTAAAACAAACAAAGACAAGTTAATCTCATGAATGAATCTAATTATTTATGATTGATGCAATGATGAAAATGATTTTGTTTAATGAAAACTAATGTCAATAATGAACTATATGCAATGTTTAAGTTTAAACATGACATGAATGGTCGCAATGCAAGATGCACCTAAATGCAATGATGATATGACCATGAGGAATGCAAGGTTTTTTTAAGACTTTGCATGATGCATTAATGATGTATCAGAGTACTCGGTCGTGATTTTTATCCAAGACAAGCTTTTAGTCATTTGTGCATGTAAATGTTACATATGAATGAATGGATGGGTGATATGCAACGGAATGCAAATGTATAAACAGATGAGGTGAAATGACGATCCATAGTGCTCTATTTTCATCATTGAGCTTTAAAATGTTGGAAGAGAATACAAGCATCTTGACACAATGATTCAAGATGACCTGAGTATTCCTTTCATGGGTGTTAATATAGCAAGTTAATACAAACGGCTTGATATAAGGGTCAAGTCGACCAGAGTATTGCTTGCGGAACAGACAAGGATTATCTCCTGTCGTGCATGACTTGGATCGTCCTCCTTGACCTTAGGCTGATCAGATCCTGAGACAAGTGCATACCGTACTAAGAGAATAAAACCTTTATCCAATTTGGAGGAAGAGGAACCAAAGAATGAGCATTGTACCTGCAACCAAACAGTATATATATACATAAAGAATAAAGAATAAGGATCCTTGGTAATGGTTTATGCCCATATGGTCGAGGTATACGCTGTAGTCAGCAAGCCGTAATGATCTATGACTATATTTTTGCCTATGATCACATAGCTTAGTGAACTTCCCACGTAGACACCATTAGTACATGCCCCAGAACTTCATCGGAAATAATGCGCAAACGATACAAAACAATGCGGAAAGATTCTGATACAGATAAACAAATGATTGTACTCACAAATCAACCAGGTATTTGATAGCTTAACAGAATTTTCTTGTCAAAGAAAATGTCATCTTGTCTTGTTTTGGTAAGGAAGGATGCATCCTTGTTTTAAAGACAGTTTTGGATTTGTTGATGTTGATTGTGTGGTTGAATGGTAAATGGTCATTGTGTGAGTAGTTTGTCAATGTTTGTTTTGGTATCTGCATAGATGGGTATGTGCAAGGTGTTGCCATGTTTTTGTGTGATTTTTGATGGGTTTTCCGATGTTTTTTGGATTTTGTGAAACAATTTTGAATGTTTTTGGTATTTTTGAGAGTCATTTTTGAATGTTTTTGGATTTTTGCAAGACATTTTTGAATGTTTTTGCCAATGAATCACCAGTGATGTAGAATCCACTTCCATCATCTAGATTGTAAGGGCATTGCCCCCAAGTTGGACATGATTTATGAAAAAGCGGGATGCCAGACGCATGGAGTACTATCTTAATTGCAGATCAAGTAGCAAGCCATGGTTTTTTGGATGGATGGATGTATGTATGAAGTAGATGTGATTGCAACAAGTCTGAAAGATACTGGAGCCATTGCCTTTACGAGTGGCGCCTGTTTGCCAGGTTTTCACCATCGTACTTACCCAAGGTGCCACCGGAGTGGTTGTTCACCGTTTGGATGCATGATTTTTCTTTGCTTTTTTGAATGTTTTTGTATTTTCTTCAGGACATTTTTCTGAATGTTTTTGGTATTTTCTGATATGCAGGGGAGCCTGATGCTCTATACACCTTAGGTATAAAACCGTTTGAGGTGCATGCTATTGATTGGATCTGCAAGCGGTTCTCCTTCTGATGTAGCCAACTGATATGCCCCAGACCCGAATACAGCAGTGACAACATATGGGCCCAACCAGTTTGATTCAAACTTGCCTTGATGTTCTTTTTTTGGTTGGTTGCGAGGATTTTCTCGAAGAACAAGATCACCTACCTCAAATGTACGAGATCTAACTCGGTGATTGTAGCTTCTACTCATGCGCTGCTGATAGGCTTTGAGGTGATTGTATGCAGCTTGTCGCTTCTCATCAAGTAACTCTAAGTCTTGAAGACGTGAGACTCTGTATGCTTCATCATCGATGAGATTATGCAAGGAAACTCGTAATGATGGTATCTCAACCTCAATAGGTAAGATAGCTTCTGCACCATAGACCAATGAATAAGGAGTTGCACTTGTAGGGGTTCGAATACTAGTTCGATATGCCCATAATGTTGGATTCAATTGAACATGCCAATCACGACCGGCATCATTGACTGTCTTCTTTAGGATCCTCAATATGTTTTTATTAGATGCTTCGGCCTGACCATTGCCTTGTGGGTAATAGGGAGTGGAAAAGCGGTGTTGGATATGAAATTTCTCACAAAGTTCACGGACATCCTGATTTTTGAAAGGAAGACCGTTATCTATGACGATGGACATGGGTACACCATACCGACAGATGATGTAGTTGAGGATGAATGAGGCAATCTGCTTGCCGGTGACTTGAGTAAGTGGAACAGCTTCGATCCACTTTGTGAAATATTCAGTGGCGGTAATAATGAATTTATGGCCATTGGATGAAGATGGATGGATTTTACCCACAAGGTCAAGGCCCCATTGACAAAAAGGCCATGGTGTTGTGATTGGTTGCAGTTCCTGAGCTGGTGCATGTATCAGGTCACCATGAACTTGACATTTCTTGCATTTCCTGACAAAGTAGTAGGAATCCTTTTCCATAGATGGCCAATAGTATCCAGCTCGCATGATCTTCTTGGCTAGTGATGGACCACTTGAGTGAGTCCCGCAAATTCCTTCATGTACCTCTTCCAAAGCCTTTGTTATCTCACCTTGTTCCAAACATCGAAGGAGAGTACCATCAAGACTACGTCGATATAGGGTTTCGGCAATAATGGTATATCGAGCAGTTTGGCGAATGAAGGTTTTTCGTTGGTTATTTGATTGGTTGGGAGGAAGGGTGTGATCATGGAGATAGGTGTAGAACTCACCGTACCATGGGGATTCAAAACCGACAAGGCGACATATCATTTCGGATTCGGGGATATCATAAGCGGGAATCCAAAGCTGTTCTACCAAGAACTCGTAGCGTGTTGAATTCTGTGGAAGATCTAGGAGAGATGCGATGGTAGCCATGGCGTCAGCGGCTCGATTCTGATCTCTTGGTATCTGCTCAAAAGTGATAGTAGTGAATGATGTCTTTAGACTGTCCACCATTTGTTTGTATGGCATGAGTTTATCATCCTTGGTCTGATACTCATCTGTTGCTTGTCGAATGACCAGTTGTGAGTCGCCATATACTTGTAGTTCTTGTAATTTCCATTGTATGGCTAATCTAAGTCCTGTGATCAAAGCCTCATACTCTGCTATGTTGTTTGTGCATGGAAATGTGAGCCTGTAAGACTTCGGGATGCTATCACCTTGAGGTGTGATAAACAAAATGCCTGCCCCCGAGCCATGCCTAGTGTAAGAACCATCAAAATATAGTTTCCATGGTTGTACTTCTGTGAGCATGAATATCTCTTCATCTGGAAAATTGGAAATGAGGGGATGATCGCCTATGAGTGGTGCATCGGCCAACTGATCTGCAATGACCTGCCCTTTGATAGCTTTACGGTCCACATACTCAATGTCAAATTCACTTAGAATCATTACCCATTTGGCCAAGCGACCTGTCAATGCTGCTTTGCTGAGTAAATACTTGAGTGGATCAATCTTTGCGATGAGTTGTACCTTGTGTGTCAACAGATAGTGTCACAATTTAGTGGCTGCTAAGATTACTGCTAGGCAAGCTCGCTCAATAGGTGTGTAATTGAGTTCATAGCCAACCAGTGTGCGAGAGATGTAGTAAACAGCACACTCTTTGCCTTCTGCATTATGTTGTGCCAATAATACACCCAATGTTGTACTTGTCGCTGAGATATAAAGTAACAACGGTCTACTTGGATCTGGTGGCATCAACAATGGTGGATTCATGAGATAGTCTTTAAGCGTCTGAAATGCTTGTTGGCATCTGGCATCCCACTGAAAGCGGATGTTCTTGTGTAGCAAGTGTGTGAATGGGTGACACTTATCAGCCAATTGTGCAATGAATCTTCGGATGGATTGAAGTCGACCTTGTAATGTCCTTAGCTGACTGATATTCTTTGGAGGTGGCATGTCCATGATTGCCTTAACTTTTGCTGGATCGACCTCAATGCCTTTGCTTGAGACAATGTATCCTAGAAGCTTCCCGGAGGTCACTCCAAAGACACATTTCTTTGGATTGAGTCGAACATGGTATTGTTCCAGTCTATCAAAGATTTGATCTAAGATGTGGAGATGTCCTTCTCTAGTAAGTGATTTTGCTAGTAAGTCATCCACATAATCTTCCATCATAGTATGCATCATGTCATGGAAGATGGTGGTCATTGCTCTTTGATAGGTCGCTCCTGCATTCTTTAGACCGAAGGGCATTACATTCCAGCAATATGTGCCCCATGGACATGTGAAGGTTGTCTTATGTTGATCTTCTGGTGCGATCTTTATTTGATTGTATCCTGAAAAGCCATCCATGAGCGAAAGCATGGCATGTCCTGCTGTCAAATCCACTATGATGTCGATATTTGGTAGGGGAAAGTCATCCTTAGGACAAGCCTTATTCAAATCTCTGAAGTCAGTACAAATGCGGATGCCCCCTTTTGGTTTGCCGACAGGCACAATATTGGAGATCCATTCTGCATAATCAATTGGTCTAATGAAACCAACATCCAGGAGTTTCTTGAGTTTTGTTTTGACTAGCACTGCAATCTGAGGATGCATTTTACGAAGCTTTTGCTTGACAGGTTTGGCTCCTTCTGCGACGGTGAGGTGATGCATGACTAAATCAGGATCAAGCCCAGGCATGTCTGCATATGACCATGCGAAGTTGATCTGACGCTTCTGGAAGAACTCTATGAACTTAGGCTGTTCCTCTGGAGTGAGAAGAGATGCCAGATGTATGATATGAGGATTTTCAGGAGTCCCCACATTGTATTCTTTGGTTTCCTCGATAAGAATCGTTGATCGTTCCTGTTGTGTACTAGCAGGGAGAATGTCAAACCCTTCATCCTTAGGTGCCTCAGAGAGGTTTTCACCGTTGGATACGCTCTTTCTTTTTACTGTTGTCGGATCAAACAGTGCCACAGTGTGGTTTTCACTGGAAGATCCATGTTTTAATGTTATATTTTTGTAGCTGAAAGGTTTGGCATCCGCCCCGAAGTATGCTGCGCTATTAAGTTCAATGGCAAATCCAGCTTTGTGATCCCCGTTTGGTAGATTATCCCTTAATTCCAAAAAGTCAATGATAGCCTCATCGTTCTGGAAGAGGTCAAGACATGGAGGATTTGATTGGTTCCATTCGATGAGTTCAGGGTGGATAATGGGCATTACTTCATCGATTAGATTAAGTTCGTTAGAGGTATCAGTGAGGATTAAGACAGTGTGGTGAAGGTCATTGATGGTACTCTCCCTGTCAGAATCAGGCGTAGGATGAGACGTAGGGTCTGTGGAAGATGTTTCCAGCTCAGGTACACAAGTGGTCTTTATCTGTGCTTCTCCGTAAACAGGGATGTCTTTGCATGGTGGAGGTGGTGATGTGTCTTCCTCATCTGAAGTATTAAGCTGTACAGAATCAAATTCCCACTCATGTGAGTCGGTCTCTGAATCACTTTCTAGCATGCGATTGCTATACCATACTGGGATGTCTTTGGAGTTAAACACGGCAGGTGTGATTGGTTTATGTATCTTTGTAGTGATCGGTGCTGCAGGAACTGTGATGGGGTTTAAAGGATCTGTCACTGGAAGTATCAGCAGTGTTGATTTAGTAACTTCTGTTGGAAGGGCTGGTGCCATAGATGCTGCTGCGGGTTCTGATATAGTTGTTGCTGCTGTTGGTGTTATTGATGGGATTACTGGTTCGTTTGGTGGGATGATTGGTATTGTAGATGGTTGTGGTGGGGTTGTGAGCCTCGATGGGGCAGTGGGGATAGTGCTTGATGGTGCTTTGATTATGAAAGGTGTCCTCTTTGCAGTAGGCGGGCAAAATGGTTTGCTAGGTTTTCCTTTGAATCTGAGTTTAGGAAGGATCTCTTTTTCAAAATCTAGGCCTGTATTACCTTTGGGCTTGAATTCCGGCAGCAGAGGTTCATGTCGTCCTTGTTTGCAGTATCCCAAAGCACTCTGACCATCATATCCCATTCTTTGCATAATGAGGAGGCCTTTGCCATATTGTTCTGTAGGAAGTGTAACTTGCGGTTTGTCAGTGGTGATGGGATCTTTATAGATCCATTCCGCTAGGTCCTCATCTTGTGTTTCTTCCTCTTGACTCTTTCCAAGGATGAAAGGCGTTAAGGAACATGCAGGCGTGATTAGTGGTTGCTGGAGTAACTGCTGTGGTTTACCATGTGTTCTAGGAGAAGTAGGCATTTGTCCCACACAAAAGAGCTTACTCAAATTGTATTCTCCAGGACCTTCCTCTGCGACTTTCATCTTAAGCTTTTCTTGCTTGGGTATAGGGGTGTTAGAACTGGCAAGAGAGGCGGGACTTACATATGATGTGGAGGAAATGGCTTCCCTATTATTAGGAACAGTAATCTCTGGTTGATGGCTTATATTATGGCAAAATGCAAAGGGATTTGCATCGCCCAGGATTGTGATCTCTGCACCATTATGTGGGAACTTGATACATTGATGGTAGGTAGATGGCACAGCTTGCATGGCATGTATCCAAGGTCTCCCTAATAATAGATTATATGGCAGAGGAAGTTCCAAAGCCTGACAAATGATATGCTTTACCACAGGGCCCACTCGGATTGGTAGTACCACAGCTCCTTTGGATGAACGCTCTGCATCATCATAGGCCTTGATGGTGATCTTCTTGCGAGGATCCACTGATTCTATTGCATATCCCAATGCTGTGACCAACTGTAGTGTACAAATGTTTAGGCCTGCTCCATTATCGATCAAGACTCGCTTGATCCTGTGTTGGTTGATAAAGCCTTCAATGTGGAGTGAGGCGTTATGCGGTTGTTGGAAGGAGGAGTTGTCACTTTCGGAAAAAGTGAGACAAGGTGATGACTTTAGATTTCCAACCATGGCTTGAAACTGGTCCGTATTCAGGTTTGCAGGGACTGACGCCTCTTGGAGTGCTTGATCCAAGATTGTTTTATGAGATGGTGACAGGCGCAATAGCTCTAAAATGGATATAAGCGCAGGCGTTTTGTCTAATTGTTCCACAAGATTGTACTGCTTTGGGATGGAGGTGGTGCCTTGTGGAGTTGCCTTTATGGTGACCTTGCCGCGACGTGTAACAACATTGCAATTTGAGGTGGGATTTTTGAAGGTTATGGTTGCAATTTGTTCACTGGCATCATACAGGTGATTGACAGTGTAATTATACGCAACTTGCGTATAATCAGTGGTATCAGGACCTCGTCTGGAAGTGGAAGGACCCCTTTGATCTTGCGATGGAAGTGGATTCTTGAACATCTGATGATCATTATTGGTTGTTTTTGGGTCATGCCCTTCAATTTCAATTTCTCCTCGGTCAATAAGATCCTGAATGAGATCTTTCAATCAGTGACAATTACTTGTCTTGTGTCCTCTTCCTTGATGCAACTCACAATGTTCAGTATCTCTCCACCATGCCGGTTTGACTTGAGGCTCATAATTTGATAACTTAGGTAGAGTGATCAAATTCTGAGAAATAAGTTGTTGCATCACCATTTCAATGGGTTCCCCTAAGGGAGTGTATGTGCGTTTTTGTTTTTGTGGACGGGGTCTTGGTTCATCATGAGATGTGATGCGACCTTGATTAAGAGGAACATTTGTGTTATTTTGAGGTGGAGGATTTTGTCCTGCAAACCGAACCACAGGTTGTGCATTTTGGACAGTCCGAGCATCCACAACTCCATCATTGACGATATTCTTATTCTTGTTCCAGAAGTTCGGTTTATCACTATTGAAGCGCGGGCGAGGACCATCTTTGGGTTCATTAAAGATTTTGATGAGTCCTTTTTTGATGAGTGCCCTTTCACATTTTATACCTTTGGTGATCATATCGTTAAAAGAATCTGTATCTTTGACATCCAGGTGAAATTCCATTTCTTCGTTTAAGTTGGAAATGAAAATTTCCACTAGTTCTCGTTCAAGTAACTGAAGAGAACGTCTGCTAGACATTTGGCACCATCGTTGCAGGAATGCTGAGAATAGTTCACCTGGTTTTTGTTTGGTGTTGCACAGATCAGCCATGGTGATGTCGCGTTCAATATTATAAGAGTAATGAGATAGGAACTTCTGGATGAGTTCCTCAAATGTTCTAATGCCACCTGGTAGTCAGGAAAACCATGATGTGGTTGTTCCTCCCAAGCTTTGGGGAAAAAGGCGCATTAAGTATGTGTCTTCATATGCGACTTCAAGACAAGCGGAATGAAATTCTCGGACATGATCGCGGGGATCTCCCTTTCCTCTATATTTTTTGAATTTTGGTGTTTCGAACCCGCGTGGAAAGGGTGGCATATAAAGATTCCTATCAAAAGGATAGGGACAGATGTCATTAAGTGAGAATTGGTTAATCTTGACACCACTATGAAGTTGTTGGGCGAGATTCTCGACTTGTTGCCACAACATTTCCATTTCATTTGGAGGAGGAGGTGGTGGGTTACCTCGAGGGATGTTATATCTGATGTGATTTCTACCTCTTTCCTCCTCATGGCGACTTTGTCTTTCTGATGCTTGTCTTAATTGGGCAAGATCAAAGTCAGAGGGGAGTTTGGCTCCTTCTTGAGCGAGTTTTAAAAAGTGAGCATCCGCATTGCTCCTTAGTATTTCATCAAATAATCTGTTAAAATGAGGGTTATGCTGAACCCTTTCGATTGTTGAAGGAGTGGGAGTACTTGGGTTTTCGTCATTCACATTTCCTCCAAGTGCTTCTTGAAATTCATTGAGGTTGTCCTCTTCTTCCTCAATTTCTATTTCTCGCTGCCTTGATCGTGATCGGGTTTGAGCCATTTTGTTTGCAAGTTTGTTTTGAAGTTGATTGAAGATGATGATGAGTTGGTGATGAAATGAAAGATTGATGATTGGTGATTTGTGTTGTATGGGGATCTCTAGCACTTTAAGGTAAATGTAACCGAAATTCCTCCTTTGGATTGCTTGTTTGTTTTGATAAGATTTGATGTGATAAGGTGCAGAGAAATCTGAGATGTGTTACAGATTTAACTACCTAGCAATGAGAGGATTCACTCATGAACTAGTTTTAACCTGCGTAGATGTGTCTCTTAGGTTGAGCTTATCCTAGATGTAGAAACAATCTAAAAAGTGATCTGATGTGTTTAATTTCAAGCAATATCTAAAAAGGAATCGTGGGACAAGAACCTCTTAATGTTTTTGAGAGTTGGGATGGATTGATGATGAAGTGATGATGTATGAATGAGATGATGGATGTTTTGTTTTCAACTTCAATAAAAACTTTGTGTTACAAATGGAACAAACTCTACCTCTTCCATTTCAGGCGTTGGTGGCACTTCTCGAGCTGTGTTGTAGGTGATACAGATGTTTGGGAAGAAATTGGGATTAATCTTTCCTCCTTGATTTTTGTGATAACTCAGAGCTCTATATTGCATAAAAGCTCTGCTGTTCAATGATTCTGAATCAAACTCGTTTGTTTTACCTTGAAGGTATAGACGCATGCGATGTAGAAAGACTCTATGTGAGACAAAGATTTGTCTATTGAGATAGAAGAATTTCCTCCTTTTGATTAAAGCCTTTGAGCTTAGTGGTCTCCTTTTCAAGGTGATACTCTGATGACACTTCTTCTTTCGCAAGATGTGAAGAATGGTCATAAATTTTTGACTCTTTGTTTGTTTGCACTTTGTTTTTGGTATTTTTGGTTGTGTTGACAGATGTTGGATGAATACTTTGTTTTTGGGATTGATTTTCTGATTTTTCTTTGACAAGAAAACAAAGCAAGCACACAAACACAAAATTGTAGCCTCAAAGGCACAAATGAGTATGGGTCTAGATCAACCCAATTCTTGGACTTGTTTTTGACCCTTCCTTTAGATGTATTTTAAGGTGTATTTCCAAAGCCTGAAGTCGGCTCAATTCGCACTAGGTCTGTAAAACGAACACACTTCAAACACTCTTTATCCCTAAGGTCAAATGGCCAGTTGTGATAAATTTAGCCCACATCTTGATATTTCTTCGACTTTGGTACTACATACCTTATGAATCCCGTCGTGGCAGGTAAGGATGTGATATACTAAGTCTTGCATGAGCATAACAAATAGATGATCCCTATGATGGGGGAGTCACCACTTTTATCAAGCCACAAGTGACCTTTCAAAAAGCTATATTTCTACTCAAGGAAATATGTATGGTGAGTATCTTGGGAGCAAAACCATCTATGCTCTTGCACTAAATTATACCTCAAATATCCTCAATCAATAGAACAGGTGGGCTACTACTTAAAGGTGTTTAGTCATGTTCGATGTTTTTGGACATAAGTTCATTCTGCAGTGACTCACTTAAGAGCCTTGTAACTAGTGGTGGGGCCCATTTGTCCTTTCGGCCAGTTACACTGTAGGAACAGCTATACCCAAGGCTACAGCTTTCGCTCTCACCTGATTTCTATAGCGGCTCGAAGGATTTACCGCTCGAGGTCGTTCCCAAGAGTATCGATCCCTTGGCAGGCCTCTCTTAAAAAATAAAATTTTGAGTGTTACTAACACTTTTCTCTTGCACCTAGGACCACGAGAGCCAAGGGAGAGGATAGTGTGTGTTAGAAGTAGGTCCACTCGACTGACTTTTGTGCACAAGCGTGCCAAACACGAAATTCACTTGTTCTTTTTAATCCATCATTTGCAAAGATGATCTAACTATTTGGAGATGTTGCTCCAACAGCCATGGTGTTCTTTTTAACTTCAAAAGGCAATGTGTTTTGTAATCTAGAATTTGGAAATCCTGGTCAACTTAATGAAAAACACATTTTGCTTGAAGGAAATTTTGTTTGCAACAAAAAAAAAAAAAAACAATCAAAAATAAGTGGTTTGTCAGTTTTATTTGCACCAAATTTTTGAAATGTGGATTGTAAATTTTAGGTCCCAATTGATGCAATGAAATCAAATTTTGTGTTTGTTAATTTTAAGCACCAAAGAAAATGAGGCCTAACTAGAAAACAATGAAAAGCTGTTTTTTTGTGTTTTTAAGTTCTTTTTAAGCACTTTAAATGAAAATTTATTTTTTTTTGTGATTTTTGTTGGGTTGTTAACCTGCACAAAGAAAAGAAACAAGTTAATAAAATCAATGCTCAAAGGGGGGCTTCCACAAGCCTAAATTCTGATTTTTTTTTTGTTACAAGTCAATTTGGGCGACACTCTGTCGCAATAGCGTTATTCTGTGTTTTTGCAGAAGCGCTGATTCATACAATAGCGCTAGTCTGCGTGAGCAGAAGCGCTAATTTAAACGGTAGCGCTGAAAGAAGAGAAAAATCCGAGAAGACAAAAGCGCTAGAAGTGTGTCAATAGCGCTGAAACTGTGACAATAGCGCTGGAATGTTGTCAATAGCGCTGAAACATTTTCAATAATGCTATCTTAGGGTCAATAGCGCTAAAAGAAATTTTTGCAATAGCGCTAAAATGAGTTCAATAGCGCCGAAGGCGACCTGTGTGGCAATTTCAACAAGCAAAATGTTAATTTCAAAAAAAAATGATCAGAAGGTTGCGTGTTCGATTCACGTCGGGTTCACCAAATGATGCCCTCCTAAATGGCACAATGTTAGTTTATGATCAAACAACACAAAACACACAAGATGTTAGAGTTAGTCAATCAAAAACTAAAACATGAAGGCATTCCAAAGGAGACACTAAAAACATGCTAATGAATCTAACTAAAGAAGTAAGACAATGAGATATCTCCAACTATCTCTTAACATGATATTAGTTCCTTTCTCCCTTGTTCCTCTCCTCTCCAAGTTCCAAAATAGTGTAGCTCTCAGCAGCTTTTTGCACTATGGATGCTTATGGAGGATTGAGATTTGTAGAATAGCTCCAAACATGAAATGAAAAGCTATTTTTAATGCTAAAATGATTGATTTTACCAAAAAGACAAGATTTAGTTATGCTATGCTAAATGCTCTCTAAAATGGCTATAGTCTAAATGCTTACAAGTTTTTCAAGATCTGGATTATGAAGGAATGGGCTCTATTTATAGGAAAAATGGAGCAATGGATGGCCAGGATTGAAAGGTTTAATCAAGGGTCAAGCTTGAAAGTTGGGGATCCATGTGCACAATTTGCACCAATGACATGGTGACAAGTGTCAACACAGGATTGGGTTGAGAGAAGAGGTTGGAGGCATTAAAGGCCTGAGAAGACCTCATGGTTATCTAAAGACTAAGGGTCAAGCCTAAATTAGGATTACCCACTGGATTAGGAGTTAATCCAAGGATAAACCTTTGTGCAAATGATTAAGAGATAATCATGGTCAAAGCATTAATGCCCTGATGAGACCCTTGGGTTGGGTAGAGGTTGAGTCAAAACAAATGTTTTAACCATGTAGGAGGGTTTGGGTTAACCATTAATGGTTATTGGAGACTTTGTGGATTAAGTGGTTGAAAGTTGGGAGCCTTTAATGGTTTTCAAAGACTTTGGGGTTTTTGGTGGTTGAAGGTTGAAAACCTTCAATGGTTATCCAAGACTTTGGGCCATTTGAGAAGTGACTCCATTTTGCTTAGGAATGTGACAATAATTAGGGGATGGATTAGGCTAATTTAGGAAGGGGTTAGAAGAATCTAGAAGGGGATTAGATTTTGCAAGTGGATTTGGTGGGTGAGGGAAAATAGGATTTTATTTAAAATAAAAATTCATTTATTTCAAAATGTGTGCAAGTTGCATTTGTAGGAAAATGCAAGTGGGGTGGGGATAATGATTTAAATAAATGTTTTATTTATTTAAAAGAGGAAAAGGGGGATTTAATTAAATAAATTGATTTTATTTATTTAATTGATTTGTATTTGGTTTAATGAATTAATTAAAATAAATTGAATAATTTATTTAATTAATAGAAGAATGTTTGGGGATAAATTAATTAAATATTAATTTAATTAATTGGTGGCTAGTGGATTTTTAATCAAATAAATACGAAATATTCATTTAATTAAAATGGATAGATTTGTGTGACTACAGAAGCAAACTTCACCTTGCGCACAGATAAGAAGTTGGTGCCATTCCTGGGCAAGGTGACGAAGAAAAGGATGCAGGGACTTTTCCGTTACAAGGCGGAGAAGTTGTGGAGTATGGCTCGCCTCATGCTTGCAGAAGAGGTAGTGTATGTCCATCATCAATACTGGATGAATATGGAGGTGTACTCCTTGATTCTGGCATGGGCATGCGAGTTTGAGCTAGAGGTGGAGAAGATTAGATTCACATTGACCAAACTGATTGATGGGGAGTACTTGATCAATCTCAACTCACTTCTAGAGTGGGTTGTGCGTCAAGTAGGCATTAGTATCAAGGAGAGAGATGACCAAGAGGAGTTGTTGCCCTTTGTCTGTTGGCCGGAGGATGATATAAAAGAACAATACCGTGAATGTGCTCGTATTGGGTGGGAAGCTATGAAACTATGTGTGAAACTAATTAGGGCGAATGAAGTCTTGAAGACACTATAGGTGGTAGCATGAATGGAAACTGGTAGAGACCTGAGAGACAAGTTTGAGGAAGGACGGGTTGTTCAGTTGCTAGCGAGCTTGGAAGGTGACCCCAATTTCGGATGTTTGGATTGCATCCCAAAGATGAAATATGAAGCGGCAAGAGGTAAAGATTCGGCCACCAAGGAGGGAGGGGAGAAGGAGAGCCAGAGCGACAGTGAGTGAGTGGCCTTTTGGCCTTTGTTTTTATATGTTTTTACAAATTTTCTAATAATAGTTAACTGTTAAAACTAAACTATTTCTGTAATATTTTGGTTTGGCGGGAGCAGCATTGAACTGGTCTTTTTTGGACTTGTTGTATGGTTTTTTAGAACATATTATATGGTTGTGGGTGGTATGGGGGTTTGTTGACTACAGTATGTAAATGGACTATGGGAGACTGCATTTCTGTATGCTTAAAATTTTGCATTAATATAATACAAAAACTATTACCGATCAAAAAAAAATAGACTTATCCATAGTAAACAATTCACTTCCACAAATTTAAGCTTTCAACTATATTTTATATAAACTTTATATTTTTCTCTACAAACATATCACATAGTTACATTTCACAAAAATTCAATGTCTCAAACAATCCCTCAATAAACTTACCAATAATAAACAATTTACTTTCACAAATTTAAGTTTTCAACTATGTTTGATATATAAACTTTATATTTTTATGACGAGAGGCATCTACAATGGCATACAAATATTCGTAAACAAAAAATTGATTTTGAATAAATTTGACATGTATATGACAGGTAAATGCATGCATGTTTCAGTTTCTCTATAAATATTATTTTATTAGTGTGAATAAAATAGAATCATTGCCACTTGTCTCTAAGTATATGAAATTGTTACAATCTTTAATGAGAGTGAAAGAGTGCAGCATTATTCAGCTCCATGTCCTTCTTGACAACTAATAAACATACAAGACAATTATATGATATCTCTCAGTATCTCTCGGTATTATTTACGTAGATTTTTTTAAAAATATAAGTATACTAGTTCTATATAAATATATCGCAAACTTATATTTCAATGATGTTTCAATTTCAAACAATTCCTTAACCAAATGATGACATTTTTTACTCTGAACAATGGTTTCCATGTGCTGCATAATACAATCGTCAATATATATATGATTCCTCTCTTTAATGTGCAAAAACTTCGTATCTAACAAAATATCTTATTAAATGATTTTTAAGAAGGAATGCCATTCGCCCAAATATAATTGTAACTGTAGATATACACTAGCATATATACCTTAAATTTTAATTTAATCTAGCCTATTTGACTTTAGGGTGTAAATTTGATTAAAAATATGCACCTCGAGAAGGATATCTCTCAGCGTACTTTATATAGATTAAATTAAAATTTAAGGTATATATGCTAGTGGCAATCGCGCGATGCGACATGAAAAACATAAATAAATGCAACATATAATTATATAATGTAAGATATACATTAGACTTTATTTAATGATAGTACTTATAAAAAATTATTTAATGGTGAGTATTACGGTTACGAATAAGGTTAGGGTTAAGCTTAGTATTATGGTTAGAGTTAAGGTTTACATCATTGTTAGGGCTACAATTAGGGTTTGCATCAAGGTTAGGGTTTGGTTTAGGTTTAGAATTATGGTTAGGGTTAGGATTTAGGATTATAGCTAGGGTTAGGGTTAAGGTTACTATTATGTTCAAGGCTAAGGTTTACATCATTATTAGGCTGGTCAAGGTTGGGGCTATGATTAGGGTGAAGGTTAGGGTTATGGTTAAGGTTAGGGTAAAATTAAGGTTGTTATTCTAGAAGAATGATTGGGGTAATGATTGAGGTTCAATTAGAATTAGCATTAGAGTTAGGACTAGGGTTCAATTAAGAGTAGGGTTAATATCATAATTGAATTAGGGTCTTATTAGGTTTATGGTTAGTGTTATGATTAAAAAAGGGTTAGGGTTTAAGGATAAAGCCTGGTGTTATAGTTAGGTTTCTATAATAAAGCAAGCTTTCAAGGTTAGGATGAAGGTTTAATTAGGGCTATGGATTATGTTAGCATAAAGATTAGGGAAAGTATCAAGGTTAGGTTGGATTTAGGGTTAAGGTTATTTTAGGGCTATAGTCCAGGTTCAAGATAGGGTTTAATTAGGGTTAGGGTTAGGTTATCATAAGGGTTCAATTACAGCTAGGGCAAGAGTTTAATTAGCATTATGATTAAATTACATTAGTGTTAGGGTTAAAGTAGTACTAAAGTTCAATTAGGATTAGGGTTAGAGTTAAGTTTAGGGTTAGGTTATGGTTAGGTTTCAATCATGGTCATATAAGTTTTAGGGTTAACATTACACTACAATTAGGGTTACTATTCTTGGAGAATGCTTGGTGTAAGTGTTGGGGTTGAATTAGTATTAGTATTAGGGTTAGGGCTAGTGTTCAATCAAGAGTAGGGTTAGTATTACAATTCATTTAGGGTTTAATTAGGGTTAGAGTTTGAGGATAACGCATGGCGTGATGGTTAGGATTATATAATAAAGCTTGATTTTAAGGTTATGTTTAAGGTTTAATTAAGGTTATGGCTATGTTAGAATAAAGGCTCAATTAGGGTTAGGGTTTATTACATCTATATTAGGGATATTGTAAAGGTTAGGGTTTGATTATGGCAAGGTTTTAGTTATTGTTAGAGGTAATATTAGAGTTCAATTAGGCTTAAAATTAGGGTTATTATTCAATTGCATTAGGATTGGAGTTAAATTAGGATTGAAATTCAACTAGGGTTGGGGTTCAAATTAGATTTAGGATTAAATTAAGGTTATATTAAGGTTCAAGTTGTAGGTAGGGTTCAATTTTATGGTTAAAGTTAAGTTTAGGGTTATGTTAGGGTTGGCATTCAATTAGAGAGATCAAGTTTAAGGGTTAGCATTATAGATAATTAGAGTTTAATTATGGTAAGGGTCTAATTATAGTTATGGTTAGGATTAGAATTCGATGAGGGTTATGATTCAATTACATTAAGGTTAGGAAATTAGGATTAGAGTTCAATTAAGATCTTAGTTTGGTGTAGATTAGGGTTAGGGTTAGATAAGATTTAGAGTTTAATTAGGGATAAGGTTAATTTTAGGGCTAGGATTCAATTATGGTTAAATTAGGGTTCAAGTTGTAGTTAAGGTATAATTATAGGGTTATAGGTAGGTTTAGGGTTACGTTATGGTTAGGTTTCAATTATGGTAAGATTGCGTTAGGGTTAGGGTTAGGGTTCAAATAGGTATAGATTGGAGATATTATCAAGGTTAGGTTTTGATCATGATAAGGGTTAAATTATAATTAAGGTTAGACACGATACGACTGCAATAAAAGACTCTACAAATCTCCTTTTCTTTGCTACACCACCATTCATTAGAACAGCAAGAAATAAATATGATATCTTCACATTCATTATATTTTAAATGATAAATTGTGAAATCAAGAAAAAGCTACAATGACAGACAAAAAGAAGATGAAGAGACTGATAAGAAAAGAAAAGGAAAAAAAACACCCCCACCTTCTCTTGACTGTACTTCTTCCTCTCCAACACATTCACTACCTTCAAAGTGTAATTCCATTTCATCCCCATCGAATAATTTTATGACGCCTCAATTTATCAAGGCAAAACTGTTGATTTGTTGCTGGAACATTTGCAGGCTGTGACAAAGATACAGAAATAGAAGCAATATCAAAGTATTTAAAGTTAAATACTGGGAATTCAAGATCTTCTGTTACAGATGTATAACATTTTTAATGTTTACGTGAAACATAAACACACCGCACGCTCAATATGAAATCTACCATGCTGTTAGTGTCAATTAACAATACAAGTTGAAAATCATATTCCGCATTGTCCGTAATGAAAGAGGAAAATTATCATTATTGGGTTACATGCGCTAAAATAGAAATTAAAAATTGAAACAAAACAGAAGAACATTAAAAATACTTAAAACGTCAAGCGCGGCGCACCTTCCCAAGTAAGAATGCGTCAAATATACGACTCTGCACCAGCGCCTTATCCATTGGGCCACAGAGTCACAACAAGACTAAATTGGAGTTCAAGATTAAGTTTTTGGTCTTTACTCTGGTTCTGTTTTATCTGTTTGAAATCTTCCACCTCACCACCCAATTACATCTCAATTATATTTAACTGCTTGCCCAGTCATATTTATAGAATTTGGCTTGGTATTCCCTTGTGTTTTACCTGTTCTCATGAAAGAATAACTAGAATTAAGTGAAAGGGTTAGTAGACGACTAGAACATTTTCCGCAATGTTGTTGCCCGGGTTCGAACCGCGGACTTTTGGGTGTATGGCTACGCGTCATAACTGAATACAGCACAGCGCCATGTTTTCATGGCGTTAAAAGATCTTTTGATCCTAAATTTCGATATGCAATGCATCAATGGGGACCGTAAAAAAAGAATCTTTTGCCTCCTCGTAAGATATTTATTGCTGAATACAAGTGTAGTTTTTTCTCTGTACAAGCGATCAATCTTACAAAGTGGTAAGTTTGTTTCCCGTTAAAGTAAAACATTAAAAAGATGCTCAAACCCAGGCCAAGATGGCCGAGTTGGTCTAAGGCGCCAGTTACAGGTACTGGTTTGAAAGGGCATAAGTTCGAATCTCATTCTTGACAGCACCATCACGTTACTTTTAAAGTCGAATACACCCAACAGGATAGCTCTATAGGTGACTCAGTTTCAGCTACTGGTACGAAAAGACATGGGTTCGAATCCCATTCTCCAAAATTTTATACTTAAAAATATATGATAATGCTTCGCTATAGAGTTATCCTGTTGCGTGCTTTTAAAATAATTGTGCTGTCAAGAATGGGATGTTCGATTTTAAAAATAAAATAATGTTGCTGTCAAGAATGGGATTCGAACCCATGCCCTTTCGGACCAGTACCTGAAACTGGCGCCTTAGACCAACTCGGCCATCTTGACCCTGTAAGTTTAAGAGAATTCTGAATTATAACAACTTAAACCACACACAATAACTTCTAGGTTTAGAAGTGTTGATTTAAGGCTGAACGAATTTTATTATCAAATGGGAAGCAAACTGACATCCACTATGTAAGATTCATAGATATGAAGATGTTAGTCCTACAAGATCTCCCTCAATACCAAGAGGTTGGTCTTTTCAATAAAAAAGGGTAAACTTACATGTCACATTGTTTTGAAGAAACATACACAAATTCATTTTAAAAAGAATTAAGATCATTCCTCAAGTTTCTCTACACAATTAGAATTCTTTCTTTGACATTCATCAAATATATTAAAATTTGAAAGCATTCAAATAATGGATCAACTATTAAAATATATATGCTAGAATGTAATAATAACTTACATCATTCGAGTCAATAAAAATAATTAGACCACTCAAATCTCTCTCTGAAAATGCTACACGCATATTGTGTAGCCCAGGACATAGAGAATAGGTACGGATGTCCATGCAAGCATAAACAAAGCAATGGGAACCATTATCTTTGTGTGGCGGCTCTCGAGGCATCTGAAGGAGGAGCACAGGTTCAAGATGAAAGATATAGATGTTGCAGTAGTAGTAGTAGTAGTGGGCATGCAAAGGACGGGTGTAGACAATTACAAAAGGAAAACATATATCCTCAAGAAACTGCAAAACAAAAGAATGTAAAAAAAACAATGATGAAATATGCAAAGAAACGAACTAACATGTATGATAAGTTATGGCCGGTAAAGTCCAATCTAGCTCAAGAAAAAGCATTGAATAACTTACAAACCAATTGTGTTATTTGTATAGAAATTTCATTGCAAGCATGGCTAAGTAGTATAGCAGCAAAGGAGCAATTGAGAAGCAACAATAGATGGTGTGGCTAAGATTCAGAGATGATGAACAAACTGAATCTTCCATTGTCCTTCAGTTTTCTTTTATAGATTGAACCCGCTATTCCACCACTCTATCAACAACGACTCATTTAATTTTGTTGGTGTAAATAATTATTCATCTTGGATATTATTACACCTTACTTAAGTTTACTTAGGAAATGCATTTCATAGTAGTTTGGGTATGAGACACTTGGGTGTTTATGCCAACATTGGGATAGTGTGTGTAGGAGAATTTCCACCGTTTATGGTGTGATCTTGTTGTTACACTCCACAATCAGTGGGTGATCCACCTCATGTGGAATATTATATTGTTTCTTCTACCTACCCACACCTATTTCCTACCTACCCTTGTTTCTTATTGAGCCACATGTCATGTTTGTGTGCTCACATATCCATATAGCCTTGCCTATTTAAGGAGGCTCATATTCATTGTATGTAATAATGATTGATGATCCAGTTGATCAGTATTTTCATCTTGATAGAATACAATTTATTTCTATCATATATTTTGTCTCTCTTATTTGTGCTTTCCATTGCCTCTTGATCTTGGCAAAATCTCACATGGTATCAAAGCTGGTCCATGTCTCACATGGTATCAGAGCCATTAGAGTGTCATTGGTTTGCTAATTGAGAGAAATTTGATGCTATTTGGGGTTGTGTATTTTGGAGTTTTCTATTGCAGGTTATTATTGAAGCTTGATGGGTCAAATCTGAGGTTACCATTGGATTGAGGAGGTCCAAGCAAGTCAATTTTTCCTTTTGTTTCATCCAAATCAGACTTTGGAAGCCAAATCTAGAGGCATTTGAAATTTGACGCTGCGGCGGAAATTTTCCAGAAATTATAATTTTACAGGCAATTTTCAAATAGCGATATTTCACTCATCCGGACTAGTTTTTTCAAGCAATTTTTTTTTGTTTTGGGGTAGAATTTCGTGATCTATACAGTGGTGTAGGAGTTTTCTATTTTTCTGATACAGGTTTTTTGGAAAGCATGAAATCCCGATTTTTACAACTTTTGAGGCTTCGTTTGGGCTCATATGGACTCCTTTTCAGGTGCCATTTTTTTTGAAAGTGCATATTTTTTCATCTACTTTCAGTATTTGGCCATTTTTGGCATATTTGGTACTTGCATTTTGCTTGGATCTCATTTTAGATCACCAGCAGTATTTGTTGAAGTCTCTTAGATCTCATTTTGAACATTTGTAAATTGAAATCAGAAGTCCACTTTGCCTTGTTTTGCAAGTGGCCCATTGTATACGCACTAAGTATAAAGTGCCAAAATCACCATTTTGGGGGGGTTTCTTGATTGAGTATTTTGGGGGGGTGTCTTGTGTGATTGTGCCTCTCTCTATCTTGTGTTTTTTCATTTTGGTGCTATGGATTCTTCAAAATTTCCACTTTTAACTCCTCATAATTATGCATCATGGAATATTAAAGCATGGAGTAAACTAATGGAAAAAGGACTCATTCATTATGTAAATGAAACTATTACAGCATCACCTGATCCTAAGGCTGATCCTAATGCTCAAATTGAATGGCTTACTAAGAATGCTATGGCACTTGGAACTCCTAGAAAGTATGTATCAGGTGACCTCATTTTTCACATTGATAAGTGTACAACAATTAAAGAGGCCTTCGGATATTTTTAAGAAATTGTACGGTCAAGTTGATGAGATTAAGGGCTAAAAGCTTGATAGTGAACTCACAACTTTGGATCTCAAGGATTTTGATACAATCCAAGATTATGTCACAAAAGAAACTAAGCTAAGAGCAAAGCTAAAGGATTGTGGAATTGACAAAAAGGATGCTCAATTGGTTTATAACTTGTTGGACAAGCTTCCTTCAGAGTATGCAGCCTTTGTATCTAGCTTTCACACCCATAGGCTAGCTCAAGGTTCCTCATACACTTGTCCCTCATTTGATTCATTCATGGAGATGTTGATACTTGAGCAATATAAATTGACCACGATGGGGATTCTCAAATCTTCAAAGTCACAAGCTTTGGTGGCTAACAAAGGGAATCAAAGTAATCAAGGAAAAGGCAAGAATCAAAAGCAACCTAAGTCTAAACCACAACAAGATGGAGCACAATCTTCCTCTCCACAACAAGGTGATTCACCATTCTCACCTAAGAGGAAATCATATAAGGATAATCTTTTTTGTGGATATTGCAAGAAGTCAAGACATGATGAACATCATTGTTATAAGAAGGATATTGATGAGTTGAAGAATCTTCTTGAGAAGAATAGAATCAACCTACCTTCTAGAATGTCTACATCAGCTTCTTCTTCCAAGGATAAAGGAAAGGATCACTCTTTTGGGACAGATAAAGGAAAGGGACAAGCTCTTTGTGCTACTACAAGTCATGATTCAAGGAGATGGCTTCTAGATTCAGAAGCTTCTCATCATATGGCATCTTCGCAGTCTATGTTTTCTATATTTGAGCCACATGCCACATGCCACAGATTTTGATGGAAAATCATACATACATGGATGTGATTGGGAAAGGATCTATTGCCATTGGGGATAACTCCTTCAATGATGTGTTGTGTGTACCCCACTTGACAAATAATCTTCTTTCCATCTATCAAATCACACATGGGGCAGCTAGGAAAACTGTGGAGTTCACACCTAATTCAGTTATCATTAGAGACTTGGAGGGTGGAGGTATCATTGCGACTGGGGTGGTTGATCATGCATCTCGGTTGTACTCTTTTTCAGATTTTAGTCCTATTGATAAGGTTGGTTCTTCCTATGTTGATAATTCAGATTTTGAGGAGAACTTTGGGCATTTAAACTTGGGGATTCTCACATGTGACCCCATTCTTGAGCCTTGCATTTCATCTCTTTCTATTGATATCACACCACCTATTGCACCTGATGATGCAGCTAGTGTGACAGTTTTGCCTTCTTATGATTCAATGCAGCAGGATATTTCATGTCTTCCAGCTTCAGTTGATTGGGATGCCTACTTGACAGACATTGCAGGTTTGTTTGTGGACTCCTACATTGCAGATTTGGGAGACACCATTGATGACATTCATCTTCTCTTTGATGAAGATGATCCTTCTTTGATTGTTGTGTGGGATAACTCTGACCCTCTTGTGCATTCTCTACATGATCAATCTTTAGAGGTTGACATGATTGTGGATACTTTTGTACAACACTTGAAGGAGGTCTCTTTATCTTTTGAGGAGACATATGAGTCTTTAGATATTGTTCTACATTCATCTCCACTAGATCTTGGAGTGCCTTTTTCAGCAGTGTGGCATAGTTTACCACCTTTGGAGGGGGTACCTTTCAGCATCAACATGGGGACACTTGAGCAGTTTTCAGAGATTCCTTTCATCATGAGTATTTTTGCTTCATCTTCCCTTCATGGTTAGGGAGACTTTTTGGATTCACCTTTGGTTTTGTTTCTTCCTAAGGGGAGGAACGTGGTTTGACGTTCGTGGAGAAGTTTCTTCATTCATCATCGAGCTTCTATCATTGGTGCAGATTCCAGATTGAGGGGGGGCTTCCTAGTCTCTCTTCTTCTTCTTCTCTCCTATGGGGGGGGCTTTTTCCTCACATGGGGTTTTGTCCTTCACATACTTCTATGAGAGTTCTTTGTATCTAGTTTTCATCTCTCTTTTGGGGGAGGGTTTTTTCCCATTGGGTTTTTCTCTCTTTCCCCGCTTTGTGAGAGATTTCCTTGCATTGGTTTTCATGCATTTGCATTTGTACATGGGTACCTAACATGGCCTTGTAGTCGGGACCTATCTTGCATTGCTTAGTTGCATTGTAGACTTAAGTGCATTCCCCTAAGTTGCACTTAAGGGGGGGTGTTGGTATAAATAATTATTCATCTTGGATATTATTACACCTTACTTAAGTTTACTTAGAAAATGCATTTCATAGTAGTTTGGGTATGAGACACTTGGGTGTTTGTGCCAACATTGGGATAGTGTGTGTAGGAGAATTTCCACCTTTTATGGTGTGATCTTGTTGTTACACTCCACATTCAGTGGGTGATCCACCTCACGTGGAATATTATATTGTTTCTCTTACCTACCCACACCTATTTCCTACCTACCCTTGTTTCTTATTGAGCCACATGTCATGTTTATGTGCTCACATATCCATATAACCTTGCCTATATAAGGAGGCTCATATTCATTGTATGTAATAACGATTGATGATCCAGTTGATCAGTATTTTCATCTTGATAGAATACAATTTATTTCTATCATATATTGTGTCTCTCTTATTTGTGCTTTCCATTGCCTCTTGATCTTGGCAAAATCTCACATGGTATCAGAGCTAGTCCATGTCTCACAAATTTTTCTTCTTTTTTTTAAATCATCGACTCTTTTACATATTTTAGTTGGCATTGAAGAATGGTGACTACTGCAGATTGTCGTTGCGAGGGTGCATTAAGGGAGATGTTTCAATTGCCGAAAGCATTAAGGAAGACGTTACAATTGCAGTAACTACTACGATGCCACCAGCCTATTGCCACATTGTCAACTAGTCTACCAAGTTTTTTGACACATGCATGCAAACGTCATATTTTTCTTAAACTGGTTTTTTGTTTACGGATAACATTAATTCCATTGTAGATCTCCTCTCGTAGAAATAAAAGATATAAAAGATCATTCCTCTATCTAATCTGCCAAAACTTCAATATCTAATAAAGAATTTGTCACTAAGTGATTTTTAAGAAGGGATGCATTCATTGGTAGCAACCCAACTCTGCACATCCTTTCCAAACTCCATTTCTCCTTGTTTTCAAAGAACCAAAATTGATGAATCCTATCAAATATAAATTCCAATCGTACCACAAACATTGATTTGGTAGAATCAGTGGGCTCCTCTTCTTCTGCCATTCCTCCCCATCTTAACAAATATAGACATGTTAAACCCAGAGTATATGATTCATGAACAACACTAAGAAGAATAAACAACAGGTGGGTATTCTTAACAAAAATCTTGCTAACCCCCGCTTCCAAAAACAAAAAGCCTCAATCACGGCATCCTCCACAAATAAAGAAGCAAAAATTCAAATACCCAGATTCTAAGAAGAAGAGTGTATTGAAAACTGATATACAACACCACCCTCCATTAAAGAACGTCGAGAACCTTATATACCACGTCCATTAAAGAACATAAATAAGCCCAGTGATAAACAAGACCACCTTCCATTATATAAGGGTGATATTATATCTCAGAAAAACAATAAGCATAATAATAAGCCTCATGTTGCTCAAAATGTTGGAACTTCACAATTGGATATTAAGAAATCCAAGAGTAATGCTAGACATGGGACTTTGCATTAGGAGTAAGGAAGTCTTCAGCATATCATGGATGGGGTCCAGAAAACTATTCCCGAGTTTGCTAGACTTAGGACTTGGCCCACTAAATTGTTACTGGTGAACATAATGAAAAATCAATCAAGAAATGGTCAAACTTTTTGCTGGCCCATTTTGTTAAGATCAAGTCTTAAGTTGGTTTAGTGTTAGTTTGGGCTAGTTAGGTAGGATTAGTTTAGTTTCCTTTCTATTTTTGTTGGTTTTCCTTGTTTGTTTGGTCTTTTTTGTCTTTTTGTCTTTTTGTGTGTCAATGTTGTCTTCTTTTGTTTCTTGTCTTATGGTATTTATTTGTTCTTTCTTGTCGCTTTGTGTTGTTTTCTTGTGTGTCGGTTGTTCTTGTTTCCTTGTTCTTTTCTTCTATCCTTGTTCCTTTTGTTTCCTTTATTTGGGGCTTCCCGTTCAAAGGTAGAAGTTGGATTGTCACATGCAGGGTATAATGGGTAGTGACTTAATTGAGAGTTTTCTATATGTATTTTTGGATACTTGATCAATCACTTGCCTTTGAAAATTTGGTTTACCTTCATACTTTTCAATCTTGAGGGTGCTAGCATATATCTTGACTTGGTGCATTTCTAAGTTTCTAGAAAGCAGTTGAAAACCTATCATGAACAACACATCTTAAGAAATCCATAGGTTAGTTTATATCAAGTCTGGTAGACTTTATCTAAGGTGAAAAACTTGAAGGTTAATGTTTCCTTCATGATGTCTATCGTGATTCCCAACCCAATGTTGAAATTCATTGTTTGAAAATTGAGAAAAGTGAGAAAAGAATGTAATCATCAGAAAATAAGAAAAGAGAAAAAATAAAGAAAAGTATAAAAAGGAAAGAAGAAAGAATTATCAAAATCTCAATTCACAAGGGCCATTCAAGTACCTCCACCGGAGCTATAGATGCCTGGCTAGAAGTGGAGCAATATTTGAGGTGAATCGGAGGTATCTCTATGGAGGCTATAGACACTTGGCTAGTAGTGGAGCAATATTTGAGGTTAATCAGAGGTATCTTTGTCGAGGCTATAAATGCATGGTTGACAACAAAGCTATGCCCAAGACATCATTGCACATTCAAAACTACACCCTTTACCTACATAGCCTAGATATGGTCTATCTTTCTTGGTTGTAATGACAGCCAATGGATGGATAATGAGTCAATTACACACACTTGGGGTTTCAGTTGTAACTTGAGTCTCTTAATTGGTGTGTTGAGGCTTGATTATGTTAGTCTTGTTTGAGTTGTCCACTATGAGCATAAACTGAATCTAGTCTAGGTGGGAAAAAGCACAAACCTATGTCTCACTTGGGGCTAACTGGGCGCATTCTGACCGAACATAGTTCGACCGGACTAAGTTCAGTTGAACTAAGTCCAGTCAAAATATTCCCCTGCCATGCGGCACCTAGTGGTGTGGCCTTAGCACCTAAATGGTGCCAAGAGTTCGGTCGAACTATTGTTACATTATCCCGATTTTTCTAAGCCCCTAAAGTTAGAATAGTTCAAGATAACTTAAAATAGGTCAATTAGACTGAGTTCAGCCAAACTCACCTATGTGGTAGGTGATGTGGCAATCAAATCACCTATTTTGTCTGCATTTCTGAAACTTTTCACTTCTACTCAATTTTTCTTCAGGCAAAATATTTTTTTACAAAAATAAAAAAATACTCTCTTGTAGAGCTCGAAGTCATGAATTTAGACATATACTTTTTTTATTATTTTGATTTATTTTAATATTTTTTATTAATTAAACATTGCAAGTAGGTTTTTTAAGTTCAAAAAGAAACTAATTAGAATTTTTTTTTTTTTAAATAGTAAATGATAAAAAAAAATTTAAAAATATATTTTTGACTAGATGAGAAAATCTTCTCCAAAAGGGTATAATTTTTTTTTTTGATAATGATAAATTTAGTAGACAAAAGGTGACGCGGGATGAAAACTACCAAATTTAGCTATGTTGGACTTTAAGATATTATTACAAGAAAAATATGCATCAAAAATTTATTTTATTTTTTTTAACACTACATATATATGTCCTCTATTTGAAAAATTAAAATCAGAAAAAAATAAGTTTGTTTTCATTTTGTTTGGTGATGCTGACTAGAACCCCTGATTTTCAGCATTTTTGAGCAATAAAAAGTTTGTCTTTGAATATATAAAAAATGTCAATTTAAAAAATTTTAAAAAAAATGATAGACATAAATTTTATTAATATTTCTATATTTGATTAGTTTACATAGTTTTGAAATTCAATTTAGAAATGTCACTTTTATGCTGTCAAAGTTAAACAATTTTAGTTATGTTGGTCACTTCCTTTATAAAAATGTGACACAACATCGTGCTTTTACCCAGGTACTTCAAGGGTTCAATGTTTTAAAATGCATGGTAGCATTTTCCTAGTCGAGTCGCCATTTGTTATCCCTACATAATACACCCCAACTTTTTGCTTCCTGAGCTAGGGGCCCCCTTTTTGCTTTCCCTTGGTTTCGTTTGTTTTCCCTTTATTTCTCTTGTTTTTCGTTGTCTTTTGTGTGTTTTCCTTTGGTTTTCCCTGTATTTCGGACTCCTAGAGTTTTGAGTTCTTGATTTTGTAAACTCGGAACCTCAAGATCCCAGGTTCCTCATCCTGAGTTTGTTATTGTTTCTTCTGTGTCCTTGCCTATTCTCTTTTCCTTGTTTTCTTCCCAGAGTTCCGAGTTTGGAAGAGTTCTTCTTTCATTTCCTAGAACCTCAGAATCCTTGGTTCTCGCGTTCTTCTCTGTGTCTATTATTTTGAAATTTTAAACTTTTGAGTTTCTGAGTTTGTGGTGGCCTCAGCTTCCTCGCTCCACAGGATCTTGAGATCCCGGAATCCCGAGTTTTTGTCTTTCTTTGCTGCTTTTGGGATTTCATGATTTCGAAACCCCGAGAACCTCATGGAATTTAGTTCCTTGAGTTCTCGATACCTGAACCTTGAGGTCCCGAATTTTAGTTTGTTTGTTGCTTGTCTTTGATTGTCGTGCGTGCATTTTGGTTTTCGTGTCATTGTTGTGTGTTGTCGCTTATCCATCTTTTTTTTTGTGTGTGCGTCTTCTTGTTGGTCATTGTTGTTGTCTTGTTGTTGCTTTTTGTCTTTTCACTCGTTGCTGCTTCATCATCATTTACCTGGTTAGTTTAAGTTAGCGTAGGTCAAAAAATGACAAAAATAAAATCAAAAATCAAAAAATGCCAAAAATCAAAAAAACACAAAAAAATTGAAAAACCTCCAAATCCATAAAAATCATAAATTCTTAGAAAATCAAATATTTGCAAAATAAATAAAAATTATTAAAAAGTAAATAAATTCAAAAATGAACAAGATGCCAGGAGGATTAGAACAAGATAAGGTGTGGAACCTCACAATCCTAAAATCTCGAGCCGACACGATAAAAACCCAAATTGCCTATGCCAAACAAGCTATGAAACACTGATTTTGATGGACAATATAAATCGAAGGTCGAGGAAGGCATGAAGTGCACCATTGCATACAATGTTTTAGAAGGCTAGATGAGAATGAAACGGTGCAAGAAAGCACAAACCACTCTAATTAGGGCACGTTGCGATGAGAAAAACATAGTTGTACAAGAATAAGTGTTGATCCATAGCCATGGTGAATCAGTTCAAATCAAATATAAATGCAAGAAGTGAATCTATTCAAGCAATGAAAAACAATAAAGAGAAATGTGCAAGTTCTAGACTGATTACGGCGATGATTAATGAGAAATAGAGAGCGTAACATAGAGATTTCAAAAATGGGCAATGCTAAATAGAAAAGAAGATCTTCAAAGATAGAACAATTCTAGAGATTAAAACATTTCTACAATAACAACGTATCTAATGTGTATCCCACGCATAGATTGAGAATGAAAATGCACAAAGGTGCAACCCTAAAACCCAATGAAGAAAGAAGATTATGTAATGCAATCCACATTCATTAAAATCCCAAAATGTAGTAGCAGAAACATTCATAGCAATAAAGATAAAGGAGATCAGGGCAAAGTTGAGTATTGACCCCATATTCATGAAAGATTATAACTTTAAAAGTTATAGAAAAAATAGAGTTGAGAAGAAGACATCAATGAAAATATATTAATATTAAAGACTTAAATGAATAATAGTTACAAAAGGTTGTCTTTTATAGACATCAAGACTTCTCCAATGAAGATGAGGAGAAATAATAAAACAATAAAACAAAAAAATGTTTTTCCTAAAACAAGGTTTTTTGTAGCAATTTAGAGATCACAATTGTTGTTTTATTAAAACATAAAACTGAAAGCAAAAAAACAAAAAAACATGATTTGCTAGACTCCAACGCATGATTCCAATCTTATCTCCAGCGTAGTGATCATGTCTTCAATCTCCCCCTGAATGATGAATGGAGGTAAGTTCCAATTGATTTCTAAAAGTAACAAAAGTCGATTTTTGGAAGAGCTTTGGTGAAGATATCAACAAGTTGTTCAAATGAAGGACAGAACTGCAACTCCACTTGCCCATCTTGAACCAAGTCACGAATGTAATGATGTCAAATCCTATGTGCTTTTCTCTGACATGAAACACTAGATTCTTTTTCATAAAAATAGTGTTATTGTTATCACAATAGATGGTGGTTGGATGCTCAAGAACCAAATGTAGATATATCAATATCCTCCTTATCCATACTACTTGAGAACTTGTTGATGAAGATACCATGTATTCCGCTTCTGCTAAAGAAAGAGCCATTGTTTCCAATTACTTACTACTCCAAGATAGAACTCTAGAGCCAAATGAAAAAACATAACTAGATGTAGATTTCCTATCATCCACTAAACCAGCCCAATCTGAATTCGTGTAACCAACTAGCTCAAACTTGTCAATGGGAGACTATTAAATGCCAAAATTTTGTGTACCACTCACATACCTCATGATTCATTTAGCAACCCACCAATGTGACTCATTTGGATCCTGCATGAACCAAGAGATGAGGCTCACAGCATACATAATATCAGGCCTACTAGTTGTGAGGTACATGAGGCTGCCAACCAAACTCCTATATCGAGTTGCATCAACCTTGGGACCAGCATCTTTCTTGGTCAATTTTTCACCAAGTGTTATGGGCCCATTGCAAGTTCTTTGCATGCCTCCATTCTAAACTTCTTCAATAAACTGGCTACATACTTGGTTTGGGAAATAAATATACCTTTTGATGTTTGTTGTACTTCCACACCAAGAAAATAGTACATGAGGCTTATATCTAAAATTTCAAATTCTTGTTTCATTTATGCTCGAAATTTCTCCATGAGAGCTTTGCTATTACCTGTATAAATAAGATCATCAACATAGAGGAAAACGATGAGAATATCGTTACCAATACATTGGACATATAAGGTAGGCTCTAAGTGGCTTCTGTTGAATCCTTTCTTCATGAAATAATTGTCAATTCTAGCATACCATGCACGAGGAGCTTGCTTCAACCCATAAAGGGCTTTCTTCAACTTGTAGATGAAGTGTTCTTTTTCTGGGACTTCATACCCCATCTATGTAACCATTAAGGAATGTTGATTTCACATCCATCTAAAATATTGGCCACTTGTATTGTGCTACAACAGCCAATATAATCTTGATTGTATCAAGTCTAACCATAGGAGCAAAATTTTATGCATAATCCACTCTAGGAGTTTGTGCAAACCCCTTAGCAACTAGTCGTGCCTTATGTCATTCTATTGAACCATTTGCATGATATTTGGCTTTGTAAATCCATTTCACACCAATCACATGTTTACCTTTGGGAAGTGGAACTAATTCCCATGTATTATTCTTATGAATGAAGTTCATCTCATCATTCATAGCATTAACCCATATGGGTTCTTTCACCGCTTCTTCATACACAAAGGGTTCAACTTTAATTGTACTAAACAAAGAAAAATTAACAATTGGATTGATATTGGCACTCCTCTAATAAATATCAACCAAACTTCATACCTTTCTTGGAACGGATGCTAGAGGTGATGGTGGAGGTGAATCTTCACCTGAGTTTGTGCTACTTGAAGAACTAGGTGAGCTTGGAGTACTAGAACTGGAACTTGAACTTCCACTTGAGCTTGTGGGGAGAGGAGGAGGAACACTATTATCTTCCATGTTTTTTTATTTTTGATGGATTTTTCTACACATCATCTTTCCGCTGCAATACTCCCCCTTCATCAAAAATCACATCCCGGCTAACTATCCATTGCTTTGTCTTAGGATTATAGAATCTATAGCCTTTAGTTGCAATAGAATAGCCCATAAAGATACAAAGTTGGGATTTGGCATCCAACTTTTTTCGCTTTTGAACTGGAATATGCACATATGCCAAGCATCCAAAGACTCAAAGATGAGCCACTAAAGGCTTGTGACCACTCTAGGATTCCATTAGAGTGAGGTTTTGAACTACTTTTGTGGGACTACAATTGAGAAGATATATTGCAGTGGCAACTGCTTCTCACTAAAAAGTATTTGAAAGAATTTTTGTATGCAACATGCTTCGTGCCATTTCCATAATGGTACGGTTCTTTCTTTTAGCAATACCATTCTGTTGAGGTGTATATGTAGCAGTAAGTTGTCTTTGTATGTCATTCTTAGTACAAAAATCAGCAAACTCATTTGAAGTAAACTCTCCCCCTCTATTTGTTCTAAATATATTGATAGGATACCCACTCTATTTTTCAACCATTACTTTATAAATTTTGAAGCATGCAAAGGCTTCAGATTTTTGCTTCAAAAAATAAACCCGTATGGCGAGAGTAATCATCAATGAAGGTTATAAAAGAAAGGTTCTTACCCAATGATTGCTCTTGCATGTCACCACAAATGTCAGCATGCACAAGCTCTAGAGGAGATGTGGCTCTCCAAGGTTTTCCCACTAGAAAACTATCTCAATGATGCTTGCCAAGTGCAAACCCTAAACAAACTTCTCCTTTTGCCTTGATTGGAAGAAGCCCTCGCACCATATTTTTCTTATTCAACAAAGTTAGCCCTTGAAAATTCAGATGACCATATCGTTGATGCCATAACCATGAATAATCTATGGTTGATTTGAGTGCATGCAACTTACTAGAAATCAATTTGAGAGGAAACAATCTATTCTCTGTCATATAAGTCTTTGCTACAAGATGATGATTATTAGATTTATCAAAAAAATTGCAGCAGCTATCTTCAATACAACTTTATAGTTATTTTCTACAAGTTGTCCAATACTCAAAAGACTATGTTGTAACTTCGGCAAAAAGAAAACTTGTATTATGTATATGTGTAGTGTCTCCTTGCTTAGTCTTGATTGCAAGGGTACCTTTTCCCACTACATCAACCTCCTTATCATCTCCAAATTTAACTTTACTTCTCATTGAATCATCTAATTTGACAAAGAAATCAGATTTACCTATCATGTGATTTGAGAAGTCGCTGTCCAAAAACCAGACATCCTCTTAGTCTTCTTTTGCAAAATTTGTTAGGGTTTCAAGCAGATCCGAAGCAAATATGAACTAACAATTATATGTAGATTTAAATACAAAAGATAAAGGAATAAAATAGGACACAGATAACAAAGATTTAACGTGGTTCACCCAAAATGGGTTACGTCCACCATACACAGCCGTCCAATCTTTCTTATTATCCAGCAAAAATAGTAAATCAACATTCCCCTGCCTTAAGCATCCCAGCCGCTTATAACATGCGTTTTAGGGCAACAAACAAAGTCGGCCTTTTTAGAGTTTTATTACAATGTCGGTTTTCATCAACAAAAAAAATGGCAAAAAAAAAATTTCTCGGGGGCTACCGCCCTTGAACAACAAAATTGCATGCAAATAATTTTGCATCAAAAGACTCTTCTGCATAACTAGCTCTTGGCATATTCAAGTCATATTTCTTCTTCCTACACTCAGATTCATAGTGCCCATATATTTTACAATATTTACATTGTATACTCCTTCGATCAACAGAACTTTGTCCTTTTCCTCTATTATTTCCTCTTCCTCTTCCTCTATTATTACCAAAGGATTCACCTTGAAATTTAGCAGTGTGAGAGGGACGAGATTTGGACTTTTTTTCAATATTCATAGAAGACTAGAAAGCTTGCTCAAAACTTTATGTAGAACGTTGCATATGCTCCTTATGAGATTGCAAAGAACCAATTAACTCTGCAAATTTGAAAGTAGTTAGATCTTTACTTTCTTCAATAGAAATTACTACTGGATCAAATTTAGGAGGGTCAGTGCAAGAAGATGAGTCCACTTTTTGGCCAAAAAGTGGAAGTGTTTTCCCTGTTTTTCAGATTTTGTCTCACTTGAGCTTAAATTTTGAAACACTTAGAGATTGAATCTTGGAAAAAGTCAGTAATATAAAAGATAGCTCTCTGAGTGTACTTTTCAAATATATAATTTATTTTAATACCCACATAATAAAAAATAACTTTTTGAATGGAGTTCTAAAAACTATGTTTTAAAAATGCATGTTTCAGGACCATACCATGCATGTGTACGACCCACACTTTTTGACACAATTAAAATTATTTTCTCAAACCATTTTGGGAAATGGTTTGTAACACACTGAAGATTGATGAGCATATTTTTCTGTATTTTTTTTCAAATATTTTTTTTTTAATTAATTTTTTAATGGCCGTAATTATCTTTTTAAAAATTTGACGTGTACGACCCACATAATTTGACGTAAACTTAGCATTTTTTGAATTTTTTTTTTTTAAATTGAAAAGAATTTTGTGTAGATTGATGACATATAATTTTTTTTAAAAAATTCATTAAAATAAAAAAGTTATTAAATTAAGAAAATTAGTTAATATTTCAAATTTATGAACCTGATTTAGTATAAATTAAATGAAAAATAGTTAAAATAATCAATTTTTAAATTAATTTACATATTTAGAATCTAGACAGTATAATCTGAAATGGGTTTCAATTTCGTATAAAAATTTTCTGATTAGAGGCACGTAAACTATTTCATTTCATCATATTTGTGCTTTCATTCATGGAGCTTTGAATTTGCAGGTTCATGTCTCAGGTGTGGCCATCCCAGGCCTATCCCGGGCCTAATCCCGAGGCAAGAGGCGGGTTGTGAATTCAAATTTTGCATAACGGGCCCCTGTTTTATAAACGGGGGCCCGTTTCGAAAACGGGGGCCCGTTTCATTTTTTGCCCGTTAGATTTAACAACGGGCCCCCATTTCTAAATAACCGTTACTGTTAAAAAAAAGATAGATTGCATCAATTTACGACACTATCATTGAAATCTATACTGACAAAGATTTTTTACATCATTTGGCAGTACTTTTTAATATTTTTTACACGATTTTTTGAAGAACTCAGTAAAAAGATATTAATTTTTGAAGACGAGTTTGTAAAAATGGGTTCTAAGCAATGTCAAAAGAAAAAAAAGAGGACAATGACAGTGGACGAAATTCAAGCACAAAGAGAGAAGGAGGCAAAACGCCAAAGAGATCGAAGATCACAACAACGACAATTGAATAACACTTCTAAAGCATCTAGTTCAGTGCCCGTTGTAGATGAGACCATTGAAGACATCATGATGGATGCAAGAAATGTAGAACCACACACAGGTATGACTATTGATGCAAATGTTGATGTGGATGCGAATCCTGGTATGTTTTTAAATCTCGATGACTATGATGCCAATCAAATTGCTGATTTAAATGAAGCTGGATATAAATTTCATACACCAATACGAAAAGAAATAAAAATTGAGAATATTACACCACCCTCTCTAAAAGAAAATGAATGTAATTTGTTTACTATTGATAGCAATGTGCTAGATAATCTTAATGGGTTAGTTTCTTGGAGACAAATCAGAACACATGCAAACAGATTATATAAACAATTTTTCTATAATAAAAAGTTAGGATTCCAATGTCAATTAATGCTACAATTAATAAAAATGTTAAAAATGCGTAAAGTCATGAAAAAAATAGGTATTTATGCAAAACCAAAAAGAAAAGATGAATCATATAAGCAAGTTGTATCTACTGTTGCCAGTGCCATCGATTCTATAGGAAAAACAAGTCAATCTAAAGATAAGAATGCAGCACGTAGAGTTATAACGACTGCTATAGTTGACAAAATGATTGTTAGTAAAAGAATGTTAAGTGATATAAGTGGCTATTTGAACTTACATCGTAGAACCTTGTCAAGAGCGGCCAAAAGAAGAGACACAATTGAAATTGATCCACTAAACCATTGTTGGAGTTTTAGTGGTAGACTTCAAAGGTCGGACATGAAATTAAATGATGAAACTAAACAATTAATTGCAAAATTTTGGCATGATAACACTAGAATTTCATCAAATGCTAGAGATGTTTTAAAGTTAAGGGTGGGATCAAAAATTCGTGATCCTTATCCAAAACATCTTCTTGACATGACTCAAACTGAATTCTTTAAAAAATTTAGTGATGAATCTATGTTAATGAATTTACGAATTAGTCAAAGATCATTTGAAAAATGCAAACCCTGGTATGTTAAAATCAATAAACAAAGAATATCATGTTGTTGTAAAACTCATGTCCAGTTTCGTTACTATTATGATGTTTTTTGATATATTCGTTGTATGTTGCATGGTAATGATCTTGTGCAGGATTGTGGTGTTTATGTTCCACCTGAAACTATAAAAGATTTTATTGGAAGTTTATTTTGTAAACCACCTAATGAACAATTATTTCTTTCCAGTTCATGCATTTATGGTCTTTGCAATTTATGTGGGAACTATTCTTCGATAGGTGAATGTTTGCATGAACATGTTTCATCTGAGTTTGGACAAAAAATGGTTGATGTTAGGAGATTTAAAAATATAGAATACCCTCTAAAGGATGGAAAGATGGGGAAATGTTTAGAATTGATTACAGAACAGAATAGTGTGAATGCATTTATTAGTGAGTTTAAAACTCATATTGTTCCAAAATATGTGAAACATTCCCAACATGCCCGATGGCTTGATGGATAGGTTCGCATATGCAAGAACACATTTCCAGTTGGAACAATAGTATCAGTTGTGGATTTTGCAGAAAATTATACTCTAAAACCACAAGAGGAAACTCAATCACAATACTACAACTCAGTGCAAGTGGCCATATTTGTGCACATTATATATAGACATGACCATGACAGTATAGAAGATAACAGAAAAATTTTGAGGGAGTATCATTTCTATGTTAGCGATAATCGATTACACTCTTCAGAGTTTGTCCAACATTGCTTTGAGGTATTTTATGATAATCTTAAGGAAAGAGAAATTGACATGAAACAACATATGATATGGTCAGATAACTACACTGGACAATTCAAAAATGCAAGAATGTTTTATTGGCTATGCAAAGTTCACAAGATAACCAATGTCCAACATTTATGGAGTTTTTTTGAAGCGGGACATGGTAAGGGGGAACACGATGGAGCCCGTGCCTGTATAAAAAGAGCTCTTGCTAGAGAACAATTGAAATTTTAGAAAGGCAGTGAAATTCAGAGATGCTCGTGCAGTTGTAGATTGGTGCAATTCAAAGTTGTCAAAAGGATCAACTGAAAACTCTGCAATTCGACATTTCTTCTGGTTGATAGAGGAAGATAGTATTCCTATTCAGCATGATTGTAATACCATCATTGGATCAGCTAAATGGCATTCGTTTAAGAGTTCTAATTCAAACACATGGACTATATTCACAAGGCAACTTGCTTGCTTTTGTCAATTTTGTGTTTCCGAAGATTGGGAATTTTGTGAGAATAAAGAATGGGTTGAAGAATGGCAACAAAGATCATTGACACCCATAGATGCAAATGATCTGCATGAAAGAACTGATGAAGATATGGATCAAATGTTTGCATCAAATGACTATGATCGCATTTCAGATCTTATACAACAAGGTAAAATTATTTTTGAAATTTGTTTTGATTTATTAAATAGTACATAAATTTATGAAATCTTACAGTGTATATTTTTGTTTTTATT
The DNA here is from genome assembly GCF_030272615.1 of Cryptomeria japonica. NCBI lineage: Eukaryota > Viridiplantae > Streptophyta > Pinopsida > Cupressales > Cupressaceae > Cryptomeria > Cryptomeria japonica. The sequence goes on from NC_081413.1 coordinate 571,436,919, forward strand.
TCTCATTAAATATTAAAATAAAATTGTTTTGTGCACAGGACATGTCTATGATGTTGTTGCACCAGAGGACAATGAAGAGGGGACAGAGTATTGGTTGGCTCGATGTGTAGAGCCAAAACATAAGCTAACTACTCCTCGAGTAGATGATGATGGTTATGACTATCCAACAGGATCTGTGGTTGTTGTTGGCACTTGGCTACGCAAATATCTAACAAGAAAGAATGGATTGCCCGCATTTGAAGATTATGAATTAGAGAAGAAGATTATACATTACTCGCATTTGGTAGTGGCAACTAATATAAAATTGGATAGATATCGTGGCAGGCCTGCTAATAAACAATTATGGACTCTCTCTATGGAAGAGCACGAGACAATTATAGATGCTTTACAAAAGAGAGAGGATGCAGATGGTATAACGGAATGAATCTAGTAAAATTTTGTTTCAGGTCTACCACAAGTAGAAGGCATCAATGAAAACAAAGTTATTTAAATAGACTGTTTATTTTATTTTAGATATGTCTTCTTGATTACATTTTGTGTACAATATACATAAATGAGAGACTATTGGTCAAATTTATGAATGAGATAATTATGTTTTAATCAAGTTCTATTCAATATATTTGTTAAATGATACTTTTTAATTTAGAATATGTTATAATTATAAGATATGTTTCGATACTTAGTTCATGATGTATGTACATTTAGTTTATCTAATCACAAGAACTATTTAAATGAAATTCCAAAAATAAAATTACAAGTCCACATAATGCCTATAAAGTTGTTTAAGCACAACTTCCATAAATAAAATTTCAAGTCCACATAATATATAAAGTATGCACAAAATTTCAAGTCCACATAATTTCAAGTCAATATATATGATCTAATGTGCACATACTTTCAAGTCCACATAATATCTAATGGGCACAATACACATAAAGTATGCACATAATATATATGATCTAATCCTATTATGAAACTATCCATATATATAAAGTATGTGTGTGCACGTGTAAACAAATATGTAAAGCCCGTAAAATAGTACATATCAGAGCCAAATAAACAGTAAAATTTCAAGTCCACATAATCCATATAATATCTAATCCATATATATGTCTAGATGGTAACATGATGTTCACTCCACATAATATCTAATGTACACAAAATATATAAAGTATGCACAAAATATATATGATATAATCCTATTATGCAACTATCCATATATATAAAGTATGTGCATGTGTAAACAAATGTGTAAAGTCCATAAAAAAGTACATATCAAAGCCAAATAAACAGTAAAATCTAAGTGCTATCATCAATAACATCTCGTGGTCTCTTGTCCCCGGGACGTGGTCCAGATCCACCTGTCTCATGTTGTACAATAAAAAAATAATATTAAAATATTACTTGAAATTAACTATTAAAAGAATCATTTATCAAATATAGTAGAATTCGTAAATTAAGTTACAAACTTACCATATGCTCATCAGATCCTCTAGCAGTATCTCTCTTGTCCCCGGGACGTGTTCCAGATCCACCTGTCTCATGCTGTACAATAAAAAAATAATATTAAAATATTACTTGAAATTAACTATTAAAAGAATCATTTATCAAATATAGTAGAATTCGTAAATTAAGTTACAAACTTAGCATATGCTCATCAGATCCTCTAGCAGTATCTCTCTTGTCCCCGGGACGTGGTCCAGATCCACCTGTCTCATGCTGTACAATAAAAAAATAATATTAAAATATTACTTGAAATTAACTATTAAAAGAATCATTTATCAAATATAGTAGAATTCATAAATTAAGTTACAAACTTACCATATGCTCATCAGATCCTCTAGCAGTATCTCCTCTAGCAGTATCTTGTGCAGTATCAACACCAAATGTAGTGCTAGCTAACTCCTGTACAAGGTCAAATTCAAAGTGTCCAATTAAATCTTCAATTAAGAGTCAAAATAAGATCAAATTAAGTATTACATATTAATACCTCAAAGGATGTCGATGTGCATTCAAATTGGCTCTGATCAAAATTATGAGGATAACCTATCCTAATGGTAGTGTCCACCTACATACATGCATTTAATGAAATCATATTTAGTGAACATATATATGTGTACTAAATAATTTCAAGTTAAGTTACAATATTGTAAGAGTTCATATTTAATTTAAGAATTATAAGATACATACCATAGATGGTGTCACAATAGTCAGACCCTCTTCTCGATGTGATGTAGAGGGTCCCTCATGACCTGAATCGTGGAGAAAGAAGCATTCAATGTATCAACATGAAAATTTATATAGTATACGATGATAACATATTAACTTAAAAAGATCGAGTACAATGTCTAGATAGAAATTTATACTATACCCCATAAGGTGTGCCGAGTTGTGTTCCAGTAGATGCAATATTGACTCTAATATTAGGTGTAGTCCTTATCTACATAAACAAAATTTATTTAATGAAGTATTAGATTGTATAAAAAAAGAGATGCACTTAGTTTATACCTATATTTAATGAAGTATAAAAATATTGACATGTATACATGTATATATATATATATATATATATATATACCTGGTCAAGATGAACATCCGAGCAAAGAAAATCCATATAAGATGTCATCATACTATCATCTGCTGCATCATGCTCATCTGGAACTGAAGTAGATCCTGCAGCAGTAGTAGGACCTACACACATCTCATGACAACTCGAACACATATGTGGCATCCATCGAGGAGCAGATGCCATGTGAGCAGCTTGCTCACTCAGGTTACCTGTGAGGGAAGTCAAAGCATCTAATGTCGAAATGAATGATGTATTTTGGACATCTGCAGGAATCGATGGAGCAACAAGTGGAACTATGGGTGGATCCGATAGGGGATTATTACTTCGTGCCCCTAATCTATGCTGTGGCATTCCACGACCAACACCCTAGAATGACTTAATATCAAAATAATTTGGTTTTTGGTTCATTACAAACTCACAGTATAATTTCTTCAAAAAATAAAAAGGGACCTCATAATTACGATGTGGTGGATAATCAAAAACCATCCACCATCTATCCCAAAAGTATCTAGCCATTTCTGGATGCACACACCACCTAATTGAAATTCTTTTCTGGTTAGGTTGCATTGGTTCTCTTGTTTTTGGGTTGGTAAAATATGGACATAAATGAGCTTTGGTTATTTTCAAATCAGTGATTTGCCTATAAGTTAAACCATCAGCATAAAAATCACGCAACTCTTGTCGTCGTCTATGAAATTGATCTAATTGAGAATCAACAGATCTAACTGACTCGACAACAGTTTGCATTGATTTTGCAAAGTCTACAAGATGGGGTGGCGTGACTTGCTCATTTTGGATAGCAGCAATATTTTGTTCAATCACTTGTAGGTTTTCATTAATTCATTCTCTTAAACGAATTTCATCCAACCTAGGGGGTGGTGGTGGTGGTGGAGGAGGAGGAGGGGGGGGGTGTGGTGGGGGATTTTCACCTAATAGTTCATCTATGTCAAAGACATCCATGATAACAAAGAACTCCTGCATATATAAAGATATACGTGAATTATATACAACTCTATGTCAAAGAAGAATCTATTTTACTAAATTAAAAAAAAGCATTTATAAATAGTAACATTTCTATGTTGTTGAATGAGATACACATGAAATATATAATATAATATTGAACTTAAAAAAATATACATGTACATACTATTGAATCTTGAAATATAAAATTTGCGCACAAAACTTAATAAAAACTTTCAATGAAACATCATAAATCTATCATATATTCAATTTAATAAATTCATTTCTTGTAAAATGCATCAACTATTAAAATCAATATAAAATATTTCATACATAAGATCAATAAAGAAGTGAGAAATAAGATGATCCTCCTTCTAGTGTAAGAATATATAGCATGGAAACAATATTACTAAGACAACATAATATTTTGTTAACTTTAACTTAAAGTTATTTTGAAAAATGCACATGTGTGTTTGGATGCTCCATATTTCTAGTGTTTTAGTGTACATGATAATTTATTAGAATTCAATTACATAGTTTTGAGATAATTGCCATCAATTCATATTACATTGATTAGTCTTCAGACAATCTTAAAAAAAAACTAATCTCCCATGACTATAAATGACATACTTAAAACATATTATATTCTAAGTGGTTGTCATGTAAAGACAAAACATCAAAACTTTTGAAGAGTTAAGCATATTTCACCATTAAATTTCTCCCATAATCAAATCTACACAAGATTATAATTTACAAAACCTTCAAAAAATATTATTTTCTATAAATCATTTATTATAAAACTCCGCAATCATTTGTTTTCATATATAATCTTTCTATAAAATTTAAGATATCAATTCATACACAAATTCTCTTACAAAGTTGAATAAGAAATGAAACTCTTACATAAAAATCAACACAACATGCCAACAATTAAAAACAAAATTAACCTTGCAATATTTACTTTTAAAATAATCAATTTCAACAATATTTTACACATGCATTTATAATTATCAACTAGAATATTATTTTGACTAACATTCCAAATAAAATTCCTAACATACTATATGATCCTCATTCCTAAATTCCACTATCATACTTGCAAGCACTTAATTATTAAGTCAATGAACAAACTACAACTCAATGAAGCTAAAAAAGTGATGCAAGCCTATTTTTAAATATCCCAATTCCTTTCGCTGACCTAATACTTTTAGTGGCAACCATTTTAAAATTTCGTATTAATCAAAGAGAATATTTTAGGGAAAAAATGCAGTGTTGGCACTTTATGAAAATAAAGGTTTTTAAGACTCTAGAGACTTGTTCATCACAATATTTTATTGTTTAATATGCAAAATTTTGAAAGATTTTGATATGTACAGACAAATTAAATTTTTCATATAATTAGAGGTGAAATCAATTTTGAATTCTACCTCAATGATTGAGGGGATCTTACAATTTTGACTTTAAATATAGCTTCATTTAAACTCTTTCATAAATAAACTAAAATAGAAGCTATAAAGAATTGCTAAATTCTAGCAATATATGTGTATGCAAGCAAGCATAAAAAATCAATAAAGGACTTAAACTATGAATTTCAAACCATTATGCTATGCATAAGTACCACCTTTAGATCGAGTTAAAGGATAATGTATAAAAGATGAAAGACAATAGTATCTCAGAAAGAAAACTCTTGTTGTAGCTAAAGGTTGATGGCTTCAAGATGGATTTGTGACCAAGATAGGATGTAAGGTGCTTAAATTGGCAACATAACATTGCATTACAAGAGTTCTTGAAAATAGCTCATATAATGATTTATTTATAGTCATGAAGGATAGAGGATTAAAGACTAAGATTGTTTTGAGAGATCAATGGAGTAGATTGATTGAAAGGATTGTGTGCACTAGAAGCTTCCAAGTGGCAATTTATGTTTGGTGCACATGAGGAGTTCATGATCCAAGAAATTTTTGAGGAAAAGGTCTTCTTAGGGGCATATACACCAAGATGTTGTAAAAAAAGGTAGCCAAATGACCAAAAAAAGATAAACACGAGTCCGTTATTGGGAAATTCATTTAACGCATTTGAGGTCTTTTTTGTAGTGATTTTTTCTTACACTATCCTAGGCTTGTTTACACTATCGTAGGTTCATTAGGACTATCCTAGGTTCATTAGGATTGTCCCAAGTTCATTATGGCTTTCTTAGGCTCATTAGGACTTTCTTAGGTTCATTAAGACTGCCCTACATTCATTAGGATCATTTGAAGCTCATTGGGACTATCATATGTTCATTGTGATTGTCCTAGGTTCATTAATTTAATTTGTGTGTTCATTAGGACTATCTCACGTTCTCAAATAGCTTCAACGAATATCTTAAATTAACTATTTTAAAAAAAAATAGCTCCTTAAAAATTTTAAATTATATACAATCGAATATGATTTCAACTTCAAACCTTGTGCACCTTTTAAAACCAAAAGATGTTGTTAAAACCATTCTTCTAATATTAGCTTAATCATAACATAATCTAATAAATCTTCCTCAAAATATCTACCAACTTCAAATCATATATCAAATCTTTTATAATATAAATTACATTCTAGATATACCAATATACTTCTAAAGATATTCAAAATACTTCTTGGGAATTATATTTTTCAAATCTTTCGGATGTATATATAATTAGCACCCCATTTAGAAAACTCATTATCAATCAACATTATAAATCAAGAATATTTTTTATTTTGTATTAATGAATTTATATATTTGGCATATTAGCTTCCTTTATGAACCTATGTAAACCAAACTCCAATTTTAGTAACTTATCTAGCTTTGCTCTAAAATTGTGTCCATAATTGATCCTTTTATACCATCACATGACATAAGAGGACCATAATAGGACCTTTATGCCATGACATGGCATAAACCTAAGCCTAAACTTTCATATCTAAAATTTGAAGAGTAATGTTAATTACTTTTAAGGTTATACTAATTTAGTGGTAACTTTTGTATTGCCTAATGAGGATTAAGAACAATTTAGGTACATATGTTCGGTTTTATTTCAATTTCATTTTTGAACATTTTTGTTTTTGTTTCCATTTCATTTTCAATTTTTTGTTTGTGTCGATTTCGTTTTGTTAATTATCTAGGTTTGGTTTTGGTTTCTAAATTTGTTGATTACGGTTTAGGGTTAACTGTTCAAAACTATTTTAGATCAAAATCAAGAATTTACAAATATAAAAAATAATTTATTTATATGCTACTATAAAAAAAAACTAAAATAATAAAAAAAAAACTAAATAATACATAAAAAAGAAAAGAAAAATATACAAGAAAATTATGAAATGTGAAAATAGATGACTGAATGTGTACCTAGGATAGTGGTGGAGGCTTGAAGTGGAAACCACGAGGGCCCGTTTTTGATCTCTTCTTGTCAACTCACTGTCACAGTGAAAATGAAAAACTGTCCAAAAAAATGGTAAAAATAGAATTTAAAAACGGGGGCCCGTTTTTTAAAAACGGGCCCCCATTTTGTTTATAAATGGGGGCCCGTTTTTTAATAAACGGGGGCCCATTTTATTCAGCTTCGGCACCCCGTGACCTTTCGGCTCGGGAGGCCGAACCATTAACAGGCCCCCGTTTTTTATAACGGGCCCCCATTTTTTGAAAACAGGGGCCCGTTTTGCGGAGTGCGTTTTCCAACGCGTAGACTTCCGCGAATTTGTGACTCATTAGCTTGCACATACCCAAGAGGAAGAGACCTCAAAAAAATTTCTACAATTTTCTGGTCTGATATAGTTTCTCCTTGAATCCTAAGCCGATTCACAATACTTTGAGTCCTAGTAATAAATTTATGAATGGACTCAGATTCCTTCATCCTCAATTTTTTAAATTCTCTTTGAAAAGTTTGAAGTCTTACCAATTTGATTTTGTCTATACCTTGGTATGCAGTTTGTAGAGCCTCCCATGCATCCTTTGGTTTTGTCGTACTGACAATTGTAGGAAAAACTGAAACATCCAAGGCAGATTGAATGGTGAAAAGAGCTTTGTTATCCTTCTTTCTATCTTCTTTCAGCTGAGTTTTTTGTTGTGATGTCCATGTATTTAATGTATTCTGATCAGCAAGTTCTTGGTATCCGCCTTCCACTCATTCCCAGAGATCTTGGGATAAAAGTAGGGTCTTCTTTTTGATACTCCAATAATCATAGTTTTCTCCAGTAAACAACGAAATCTAAAATGCTAAATATTTTCCATTAGCCATTTGGAGATAATTGTTTCTCTAACATCGCTACCTCCACAATCAAAAATCTTGCCACCTGCTCTAATACCAAATGAAAGACTATAAATTTAAAAGTTACATAAAAAACAAAGTCGATAAGAAGACAACAATGAAAATATACTAATATTGAAAACTTGAATGAATAATAGTTACAAAAGGTTATCTTTTATAGACACCAAGACTTGTCCAATGAAGATGAGGAGAAAGAATAAAACAACAAAACAATAAACTGTTTTTCCTAAAAACAAGTTTTTTTGTAGCAGTTTAGAGATCACAACTGCTATTTAATTAAAACATAAAGCTGAGAGCAAAAAAAATAGAAAGCATGATTTGCTAAACTCCAACGCATCATTCTAATCTTATCTCTAGTGTAGCGATCATGTCTTCAATTCATGCATCGTGCAACATATTGATCAAGGCACAACTAATGAAGCCCTCTGGACTTCAAAGTCTAGGGGCACATAAGGATGATAACTATTGCAAACTCTAAACTCCGAAGGTCCAAATCCCTGGACTCCATAGAGTACAAAATTTTGGTTCACCAGTTCTCGATGTTCGCAAAGGGAAGTCACAGTGAATGAAAATTCATTAATGCATTAGGTGGAGGAACTAAATGTGAAGCACTTTGGAGTCCTAGACTCTGAAGGCACAAAGAATCAAAGCCCAAAGTCTTGTGCCTCTTCGCAACCTAAGATCCGCAACAATACAAAGAGAGACCAATATGACAAAGACAAATAAGAACACGAAACGCAACAAACAAATCTTCAAGATCCAAATGATTAATGTGAAGTGTAACACCGAAACTATGAAGGCGATAACATTTTGAGAGCCCAATTAGGGCAAACAAAAGGTGCACACCATATGGGGCATCTTCACTAAAGTGGTTGCTGCTAAACTGGCTCCAAAACTACACAGTACAGATCAGTAACCTTCGTGTTATTGATTTTTGCAAAAATTATAGATCGTTGATCGTGATCAGCAGAATTAGTTGCGGCTTTGATTTTTTTCAAAAAATCAATAACACAAGATTTAACATGCAGTTTTGAAGCCAATTTAGTTGCATCCACTAAAGTTACAGGCCTCTAGTATCAACTTTATTAAAAAAGTACTGACCATCTCAAAAAAACAAAACAACCAAGCTTAAACAAAATTATTAAAATGGTTTATGAAAGCTACACATCTAAGTGGAATGTTTAATTGATCAAAGTTTCCATTTTCCTCTAATGTTACCAAAGCTCAAGGCTTTTAAAAGTGTTTTGAATAGTATTTTAGCATTGGGAATATTCTTTTTTAAATATGATGGTGGTTGTTTTAAGAAGGCTTTCAAAAAACAAAATTGATTTAATAAAAGACTTTTATGATTTCAATTCATTGTTTTTCCCTTTTTGGAAGTAGTTTATAAATTAATTAATTTTTAATGTGTGTAGGACATTCAAAAGAGAAATACAAAAGGGGAGATATTTATTGAATTTTAATTTTCTTTAAAATTTAATAAAATTTGCATTATTTTATTTATTTGAATTCATAATTAAGTACGAATTTAATTTTATACAAAAATCGTGAATTTATGATTTATAAAATAATTTTTAGTTTTATACATTTAAATAAATGAAAGTGTTTTGATTATTATTATTTTAAATGTGTAGGTGAGGATAAAATTGAAGGAGGGAGTAGAGTTAAATTGAATATCAATATAGAAGGTTGCCAAGACTAAAGCTTAAACTGGAGTCAAACCAAAGGAAAGCTTAACATCAAAAATCAGGAAGTTTTTGTCATAGAGACAAGTTTGAATGGATGACTGAAACAAATTTTGAGTTGCAAAAGGAAACTTTGTGTTTTTATGCTTCAAGAATTGATTTGTTGTTTCCAAAAAGGGAGATTTTTGGGAAATTTCTATAAAATAGAGCTAAATACTCATTGTAAGGGATTAGTCATTCTAGATTTAGACTCTTTTGGTTTATAATTTAGAAATACTTTAGAATTGGAAAATCTTTGGAACTTGACTGAAGGTCAATCTAGATCTTTTTTCATTGCATTTCTCATCTTAGTGTAGCTAGAAGCAATTTGATGTATACAAAGATCAGACATTCAGTTTGATAAATCTGTTGAATAATTGTCCTCATTCGAAGGCGAATATTTGAATTTTAATTTGACTTCTTGTTTATTTCATTTGTCTTCCATCATAAGATGTATGTTTGATGTTAATTTTATTCAATTCAACTTCTTGAATCTGGAGAGGGTCGTGTTTGCATTGCTTCAATCGGCGCATCTTTATGGTGATTATAGTTAATTTTAATGCGGCTTAGTATTTATTTCCATCGAATTTAGCTTTGTTAATATGTTGAATTGATGATTTACATGTTAATGTATGAGTGTCCCCATTTCCTCCAGATTTAGTCGATATTATTGGATTAAATGTATGTTGAATGTTCATTGTCTTCTTGCATTTCTATTTCTTTCTTGCCAAATACCTTAGTTTAGCTTTAGTTTTCCAAATTTTGTGAATAAATTAGAAACATTCAAATCAACATGCCCCTTAATAGGTACAAGTACATCAAGCCACCGAGTTACCCAACGTTGATGTGACCCGACTACAGAGACCTTGGAGTTGTCAGTCATTCGAGATTGATCACTTTTCAGGAGAGGTGGTATGTGCATTCATGTTCTACTTGTCTATTGGTGAGTGTGTAAAAACACCTATCAACAAATAGTAAATCAAACCTTATAGGTTTTATTAACAACCAGACACATCATGATTTGGATCTTAAGGGTGCTTCTTACACTTGGACTAATAGATGCTCAAGAAATGATCTTATTTAGGTAAGATTAGGTTGGGGATCTTATTTCAAAATACTAGCACTTACATTACTTTTTCCCCTTGTCTACTCTTTCTAGGATTGGTTCTAACCATTTTCCCATAAGTTTTACGATCGAGACTATCTCTAGCAAGAGAATTTTTCCTTTTAGATTCGAGAAAATGTGGACTCTCCATCCTAACTTATATTCTAAGATACATGAATGGTGGAGCATTAATGTCCATGGTTTTGCTTTTTATTCTACGGCTAAAAAGATCAGGGCTGTTAAATCTAATATCAGAAAGTGGAATAGAGAATGTTTTGGTAACATTTTCTCCTCAAAAGCGGCCTTACAACTTGATTTGAAGGATATTCAAGATAAAATTCAAAAGGAGGGGTATGTTGTTGATTATCTTTCCAAGGAGAATGGGATTCTTTCTTAGCTACATGAGGTAATCTCTAGGGAGGAAGAGTTCTAGAAACAAAGATTGAGAGCTCTATGGTTATCTTCTGGGATAGGAATACTATTTTTTTCCACGTCTATCCTAAAACGTAGAGCTTCAAATCATATTTCTCAGATTTCCAAGAATGTGTAATGTCCCTTGGAAAATAATTATTAGATCTGAGAACCCTTTTGAAACTCTTTTTTTAAAATTTGCAAACAATAAAAAAAGTATGAACTTGAAATAGAAATGAATTCTAAAAATACCCTAAACTTTAGCAAAATTTCATGGAACTAAGATATAATTGTGATAATAGATTTACATCATTAAAATACATCACTTTTGCTATCATAAATTATTGCTAACAATAAATTAGATCCGTTGCTAACAATAAATTAGATCTGTTGCAACTTCTCACATAGGAAGCAAAATGAAACCCAAACAAACATTGAACTTCACCCAACTTGCAAGAAAACTCTCCAAACTCCACATCAAAGTTTATTATGATAAAACAATACTAAATACAAAGAAATATTAGTAAACCCACATCCACAAATATTTCATAAACATTTACGACAAAAGAGCATCCAAATCCCAAACTACCACTTCAAACCCTTGCCTGCAAGCCAAAACTCTAAATTGTTGAAACTATTGAATCCTTAAGCACAATGATAATCTCTAAATGAGATTATTCTATGGTAATCCTTGACTCCCATATTAGACAACCTAGTAATCCTCTGAATCCTGCCCTCAGATCACCTCGAAACTTTCAAACATCCTATTTTATAGTCTCCTTCTCCATTGGTTTATCAACCATTGAAGAAACAAGCATAAGCTTTGATAAAATCTACAACAAGAATAATAAGAAATGAAGTCAAAATCATGTATAAATTAGAGCACTTTCAAAATCCATGTTTGGGTACCAAAATCTCACTCCCAAGGAAAGGAAACTTTCCTTTTATTCTTTAAACTTCTACAATTTCCAAAGAACTTTCCATTTCTCAAAACCGCTACAACTTCCAACAAAGTTTCCATTTCTCAAAGCTGCCAAAAAACCACTAATTTCCAAAAAGACAAGTCAAGTGAAGTTTCCCAAATGTCTATGCCAAAATGAGGGAAATATTTAAATTTAAATGTATTTGGTATTCGAATAATATTTAAATCTCAACCAAATTACAAAATTTATTAATATTTCACAAACTATCAGTTTATCTTGATTTGCTATTTTGGGACTGCTCACCTACTATTCGTAGTAGTTGTTATTTTAGAAAATTTTGAAAAAGGGACATGACAAGTCCTCCCTTCCCAAAATTGCTTATCCTCAAGCAATTGCAACAATGATTCTCTAGAATCTTGTTGCACGAAATAACCAAACATAATTTCATATAGCTTTCAAGGTGTGATCTTGGACCTATAAATTGTTGCAACTTCCTATTAAACATCCTAATAATTCCTTGAAGAGTGCATTTGTGCTCTATAATTTTGTGGAGATGAATTTCAATGTAAAACTTCTTAATCCATATTAATTGATGTCTAATAGCAATTTTTTCATCTTTTCCAACCAATAACTTGCTCTTTTCAACTCATTTCTAGAATTGAGTATGTGCACTATCACCAAGAAATCTTAAACCAAAGATCTTGCAAGATTTCTCAAAGCTATAAATCTGATATTTAAAGTGTAAACAATGGTTACAACTATAAATACATCCTTCATAATAGTAAATTCTAATCTTGCAAATATGCACCTCATTTACCTTGTAGTGGTGGAGACAATCCTTACAAGAATCAACACTAAGTACTCCAAACTATGTCTTTGCATGGAGGACGATAGATGTAGCTTTAGGATCTGATTTGGAACAAAAATGGAGCATTCAATGGCCAAAAAATGATATCATATAACAACATTCCAAACTCCACCAAAAACTAAAAATTGATTTACAATCTGCAGGCTTTTCTGATAGCAATTAATTTACTCCCTAAATCCTCCAACTAACACATATTGATCGCCCAATAAATTTTTCAAAATGTTAGTAGAAAATAGTGTGATGAAATCTTCTACTAAAAAATCAAGTGCTTTACTGATATTTGTGAGAGTTGAGAAACACAACACCACAAGGGCCCAAATGATCTCTGCAAGCTGAATAACTTGTTACAAGGAGAAGCAAGGAAGCAAAAATAGATAAAACAAATACATAGAAAATATGCTCAAAAAGATGAGAGCTCAATATTCACAAAATGTGTAATGTGATAATCCTTATAATACAATGAAAAGAATAAACCTCTAATAGGTCAAGAAACCCTAAAAAGGAAAACCTAGGCTTGCACATAATAATTAATAAAAGAATTAATTATTATGCACCTAAAGTTAGCTTAAGTGTAAAAGAGATAAAGAGAACTTAAATAATTAAACAAATATTGTTTAATTAATCAAGTAAATACCTGAATACTCTAACACCCCCCCTTAAGCTAGACTTAGGGAGAAGCTAAAACCTAGAACAGCTAATGAAAGCAAGAAAGATGGGTCCCGGCAACGCTGATCAGGTACCCAAATACAATAAAATCTTGGTAAAGTGGAGAAAAAGGAGAAAACCCTGTGGGAACAAAACTCCTCTCCAAGAAGAGATGAAAGCTCAAGAAGGACTTAAAAAGCCTCCAAACAAGAATGTTCCAAAAATATAGGAACAAGAGAAGATCAGAAGAATCTTTGTAAATTGTCTAGTCTAATTAAATAAATATTTTATTTATTTAATTACTTTAGCCTAATTCTTCTATTAGTTAAATAAATCCTTATTTATTTAATTAATTCATTTATCCTCTTCTAGCACTATTTCTCATTTAAATAAATACATTTATTTATTTAAATCATCCTTTTCCTGAATTAAATAAATATTTTATTTATTTAATTATCCCACTTCCTCTATTAATTAAATAAATCTTTATTTATTTAATTAATTCATTAGCCTTTTCTACCTATGACACATGTCATTCATCTCTTAATTCATACACTACCTACCCCTTTCATTATTTTATTATTTTCTTTCCCTACCCTCTAATCATAGCCGACCTCTTTTTACACCTTTCAATCTTATCCCTTCATTTCATATAGTGTCTTCTATATAAGGAGATGCTTCCTTCATTATCAAACCCTGACTATGCATCCTAACTACTTGATCAATTGACGACACTACGCTTTGCACTTTCATATGCGATCCTACTTGCAACCACATTTCCATTCTTTGTTGAGCTCTTGTGCACACATAAAATCTGAGAGCAAATATATCAAGCAAGATCAATGGAGATAGGAAGAATGGAGATCCAAACCCTATTGGACATGTGATGGTATAATCTTTGTGATTTCATTTGATTTGCATTGTCTTAGGTAATCTTCATATGTTATGGTGGATCTTTGTTGTTGTTAGGCTAGGGTTTTGTGGTTGAATCCATTTAGTCTTTCAATATTGTTGTTATCCATTTTCACCATATACATTTTGGCACACCCGGTGGGACTCTTGTCCCTTTTGCATTTAACATCTTTGTTGCAGATTTTGTGTTTTGAAGTTGCAAATCTGACATTTTTAACAGTATTTTGGTATTTTCGTGTCTGTGTACTTTCAGATCGCATTTTTTATTTTCTGCCACGTCTGCGACATCTAGGATCACGTCCACACCCTCGACAGTTTTATTTTTTTGCAGATTCCGAAAATCACGTCTATGTTCCATAATTGCGTATATGGGGTTTTCAGGCACGTCTATGTCCAGAAGCTCCGTCTATGTTTTGGAGCCGCGTCTATGTGTCACAGAAGCGCGTCTGCGTCCAGAAGTCGCGTTTGTGCTTATGGTAACCACGTCTGTGTGCGTTGATGTCATTTTGGGGGTTTTCATTGATTCAGTTTTTAGTCATTCAGTTTTTTTTTTAGATCTGGTTTATTTTGAGCTAACATTTTCAGATCTAGCTAACAAAATTGGTGCAGCTTGTCTTGAAAGAAAAATCGTTTTGTTGAAGGCCCCTATTTCACAAAGTCTTTTGGATCTAAAATTTACCTAACTTGTGTGCTTGCAGGAAGGGGTGATCATTTGAAACAATCCAAACTACTAACAAATCTTTGTTGCAGGACCTTGGCAAGGGTTTTTGATATTCATTGTGTGCCTTGTTTTCATAGATTAGCAAACACTTCAATTGGTGCACTAAAATTGAACCATTGTCTTTTGTGTCTTGAGCAATAGGCTCTTTTTGTTTCATCTTTAGAGGGTCTGTCTCCCCGTGTGGTCATTAGGACTACTAGTGAGGAGAGAACAACCCAAGTGGTAGCAAAAGAAAAGCCCTCTTCTTCCAAACCACTATAAATAACTGTATTCATGGTGAAAACTATGAATAACGTGTGCTGATTAGTTCATACCGACACTATGTCTCCCCATAAACCTGTTTGATCAAATTTATTTGATCATTTGTAGGGCGTAACCCCTACCCGCTGGGAGCCTTCTGTATTTACAGAGCTGAAAGTGTCGCATGTATGGCCACACGAGCGGATGCCCTTACTAGCACCTTTTTGTTTTAGAAGCCAAAATCCTTCTAGTTGTTGGGGCAGGAGGTCGAACCTCTAGTAGCGGCCCACACCCATATGGTTCTTAGTAGAGATACAAAGTTCGCCATGGGGAGTTTTCGTGGGGACTGATGCTTGGCTGCCCCGAGAAGTGAGTACCGAGGGTGGAGCCAGTGGGGTCAAGCATCTAAGTATCCGCTCTGAATAGCGTAGCCTCGGGGGTAAAACCCCATGTGGGATCAACAACTATTGTCTTGGCTAGCCATAAGAATTGTGCTTGTCTTATTTTGAACAATCAAACATTCAAGACCAAACAGCAAAACATTGTGTCTTTTGTGTCTTCAAGTGTATGCAAAACATTCTTACATCAAACAACACACTTTTCTGGGAGTCATTTTGAGTCTAAACACTTGCAAACATTGAGTCCTCATCAACACTATGTCATCTTGTCACGAAAAAACAGTCAAACATTCAGATTTGGTCACAACAAAGCAACTTCACAGATTGGAAAAAATTGCACAAATTTTGCAAAAACACATCCGTGTCTAACATAATAGCGTCTGTGTCGTATAACCGCGTTTGTGAAGGGCAGAAACGCATCTGTGTTCTCAGAGTCAACATTGCATTTACAAAATCTCAGACTCGCGTCTGTGTTAAATAGAACCACGTCTGTGTCAGGAAATCGTGTCTGTGCAGTATACAGGCACGTCTGTGTTCAAGATTGAAAAACTTTTACAGTCCAGCAAACATACATAGTCAGTTTCGGAATTCTTTAGCTTCCTAGGTTATTTCTCGAGGGTTTCATCTAGCATTCAACCTGTCTTTGGGTCTCACAAAGTCCATCATTGCTTTACACCTTACATTACATTCACATTTCTCTAAACCTGAGTCAAAAGGTCACTTGCTTGTCCTCATCATACTTTGTCAACACACTACATACAACAACACTTTGCTAAGTGGTCCCTCATCAAGGTCTATCACCTTTGGGTCTCATTTGGTCTTACTTAGAGTCAAGGTCAACTTACCTCATCAAGAGAAACTATCCTCTCTTTGGAAGTCACACCTACTCTACTACATACATACTTGGTCTTACATTTTGGACATTGCAAGTAAACCCCAGATTCATTTACATTTCACCCAACTCTTGGTCTTCCATAGTCTTTGCCATTTTCATCTAGTCTCACGCATCTTGGTCAAGACCTAGTTCATGGTTGAAACCCGTCTTCAAAAATCTAGGAGAGAAGCTAAAGAGGCTCAAGAGTCCGCAAACATGAGCTCTTGTGAGTATGACAATGATATCTTTTTCAATTCTGATCATACTACATTACCTGACATGGATGCCTATAGAAACATTCCAAATGTTGAGCACATGGACACTACAAACAACAATGATACACACAATGACAATATGGACAACATTTAAGTACATTCAGTAGAAGTGGAAGACACCATTATGAATCCCCATTTCAATCAATTGGTTGAGGAAATAATGAGGAGAGATAGACAATACTTCTTACAAGTGATGGTACAAAGTGGAGCCAAGATCCCTCATGATTTTGACATGTCTCAAATAATGGAACGTAGACCTTTGCAACAATCTCACTCCAACATGGATCAAAGGAGGCCTAATAGTGGAGGCAATAGAGGACCACATCTTGTATCTGAATCACCATCATCTTTGTTTCAAAAACCAGAGGTCCCATACACACATGGTCAAGCATATGATACTCACCTTCGTAGACCATCATGGAAGTCTTATGCAGAAAAATATGCTCAATCACATATCAATGCTAATGATCAACCACCAAAGCAATTGGATATTCAAAGGCATGCTCAAAATTTGGACACAAGGAAACCCCATGTCAAATTTGGGGGCAACACACTAGAACAAACTCATGACATTCCTATAGAGTATGGTATACATGGACAAAGCAAATATTCCATTCCTCACCATGACTCTATACCAAGTGGTTCATATACGTAGCATCATTATAGACCTCCTCCATATGAACATGTGTATGATCAATATCATCCATATATGCAACATGCTCCTCCTCCAATCGGTGCCTCAAGCATGGGGTATGGTCCAAGAAGTCAATCTCCACCTAAGAACAATTTGGAACAGCAAATCAGGGACTTACAAAAGAAAATGGAGGACATAAATACACCAAAACCAACATACACAATGACAGACATATATCCTTATCCATTTGACAAGAGCATTCCAATGCCTCCATTTCCTACACACTTTGTGACACCTAAGTTTGATAAGTATAGAGGAAAAGGAGATCCTAAGGCACACATAAGATAGTTTTTCACAGCTTGCATTGAGGTAGCTTTAGAAGAGACATATTTGATGAGATTATTCCCACAGAGCTTAGGTGATCAAGCTATGGAATGGATCTCCCAACTTCCACCTGGAATTAAGTCATGGGGTGACTTAGCAGAGGCATTTATCCAACATTTCTCCTACAACATAGAGACAGACATATCAGTCACTACTTTGTGCAACACCAAGCAAAAAGAGGGAGAGTCTTTTTCATCATTTTTACAAAGATGGAGGAATCTAGCCAGCAGATGCTCTTGTGAAATTCCATAAAAACAAATGGTAGAGATGTTCACCCAAAATGTTAACAAAGACATTGGCTATGATCTAAGAAAAGCTTATTTGTCCACCTTCAAGGACATCATTGAAAAAGGCTTAGCAACAGAAAAGGTCCTAATCAAACAAGGAGTCATTAAGATATTCAAAGAAAACAAATATGACTTTAAAGGAAAAGATAAGCCAAGATTTTGGAATAAAAACAAGAACACGGTCAATGATGGTGTTGTTGATGCCAATACAGTGCGACCCAAAATAGTTTTTTCGGGATCAAGCTCTTCAAACAATCAAGTGAATACTCAAACAACTTCTAGATCATGAAGGAAGTACACCCCATTGGGAGAACCACTTGAGTCCATTTTCAAGAAGCTAGTGGCAAACAAAGTAATCACAGTTCCAGATTTTCCTCCATATGAACCAAAGGTCAAACCAAATTGGTGGAATTATGATGAGTATTGCGAATTTCACAAGAGCAAGGGCCACAAGACAGGAAATTGCCATCGACTGAAGAACATCATACAAGATCTCATTGATAGAGGTGACATTGAGATTGAAGGGCACTCATCCAATCAAGAACATGAGATGTTTAAGGAACCATTCCCAAAGCATGACAAGGGAAAAGCTGCAGCCACAGATGATCAAACCAACTATACCAGAGCACCCTACAACTATGATTCAACTATCAATCACACCTCGATGGACAATTATGTCTCTATCATTATCATCAAGGACAAAACCCCTGAGAATTCTACCCAGAGACCCAAGATCGTTATGAAAGGCATTGTATCTTCTTCTGAACCTACCTCTGAATGTCATATTACAACCCATCGAGGTAAATTCACTTTGCAAGGTGCTCCAACTAAAAACACCACTTCCTCATCGACCAAGCCTGAATACGACCTTGTAGAGCAGTTAGGGAAAACACCTGCGCTTATCTCCATCCTTGAGCTCTTACGCATATCCCCTGCACATAAAGCCATTCTTGATAAAATCTTGAGAGACACTGTCGTTCCTACTGATTTGAACGTGGACCAATTTCAAGCCATGGTGGGATACCTTTCCGTTCCATAGACCCTTACATTCACAGAAGTCGATGACGCCTCTGTAAGTCAACCACATAATGCACCATTACACATTGAAGCCTTCATACACAAACATAGAATCAAACGAGTCCTGATAGATGGAGGAGCAGGTCTAAACATTTGTACATTGAGCACTATTAAACAATTGGGATATTCTGATAAGCTGTGAATTCTACAAACAAAATTACCATCAAAGCATATGATGATGAAGAGCGTTCATCCAAGGGCACGGTCACCTTACCTCTCAGAGTTGGGCCAGTTACAAAGGATGTGGTTTGTCAAGTACTAGATCTTGATCTCACATACAACATATTGCTAGGACGTCCTTGGATTCATGAAATGAGGGTGGTCCCATCTACATATCACCAATGCATCAAGTTTCCTCACAATGGAGTTTAAATAACAGCTAAAGGAGATCCTAATCCATTCATATATTGCAATAACTTGAGACCAAAAACTGAGACCATCATTCCCAGTAATCGCGAAGCTGTTCCTTCTTCTGCATACATTGATCCTGAGTCATTAAAACCTTTGACATCAAAACAAGGTGAACTTAAGGGCAAATTCTAGGACAACGGCATGGGTGAATACACTTTGAATCAGACCATGTACTTACAACAAGACATGAATTCACCAAAAGAATATGGAGGACCACATCCTAATAAGCAGGTATCTATCATTATACTCAAATGGGACCCTACTATCTTTCAAAGATGGGGTGAACTAGAAGAGGAAGACTTATACAAAATTCTTTACAAAGACCTTGAAAATGATACACAAGATCACATTAGTATACCATGTGAGAAGTATGGCAAAGGGTTCAAGATTCTACAAAAAATTGGGTACGATGGCAAAAGCCCTCTTGGGTTAAGAAAGGAAGGCATCATCAAACCTTTACAACCTAAATTGACATTCAAAAAGGAATGCTCGAAAGGACTTGGCTTCATGACTTCCAAGGTCCACACTCAAAGGACAGAAGAAGCATTACAAATCAAAGCTGCCAAAATTCAACAAGAGAATCGCTATTCTACAGACTCCAATGAATGGGAATGGGGTTCAGACAAATCCTCTAGTGACTATGAGCTCACCGAGACATTCAAAGAACTAAGTGAACCAACAAAAGAAGAGGAATTTAATAGGAAATTTAAAGTTGGTCAAGAAACAACCCTAGAGGAACCCATACAGTCTTTGCCTCTAGGTCCTAGGTCGAAATCACATAGAATGAGAACACCTGTCCCGGAATGCGCTACTAGTGATGGTAATTTGGATTCGTTCACGATTGAGACTGATGAGGAGAGTGCCAACGATGACCTCGATAACTACCTCGATATACCTGAATATAACTGCATCTTCACTCTTAACTCCGCTAACTTTGAGGACATCAAAGGCCTTCCCCTTGTTCATCACCAACTTATTGATTGGGACCATGAAGGACCTACATAGTTTGACACATTCCAAAATGATGAAGCTTTTATTGACTATCTTGGCATACTATATGATCTTCCCCCTGAGGACCATAAAGCGGGATACACTATAGAACTCAATAGTGTGGCATATTTCGGTGAGGGTGTCGGGCCTTCCAGTCGCAAAAATATAAAAATAAAAACAAACCAAGGGTCTTATGGTGAAAACCACACTGTGGCGCTATCTGACCCCAAAAAAGTAAAAAGAAAGGACGTATCTAAGGGCAAAAACCTCTCTGAGGCACCCGAAGATGGAAGGCTTGACATTCTCCCAGCATCATATGAGGAAAAGTCATCCATGTTTGTAGAGAAGACTATCAAAACAAACATTGGTACAGAAGAAGTTCCACACAACATATTCCTGGCTCAATCTTTGATAGAGTCAGAAAGGTCAAAATTCATAAGTTTCTTCACGGAACGACAAATCAACTTTGCATGGTCATACGTTGATATGCCTGGATTGGATCCGGATTTGGTAATGCACCATTTGACAGTTAAACCGGGGGCAAAACCAATGAAATAGAAATTAAGAAAGATGCATCCACAAGTGGCATTACTAGTCAAAGCAGAACTTGAGAAATTACTGGATGTCGGATTCATACGCCCAATTGATTATCCTGAATGGATCTCCAACTTAGCGCCTGTCAGTAAACCAAATCGCAGCATCATAATATGTACAGATTTCATAGACATCAACAAAGCTTGTCCTAAAGATGATTTTCCATTACCAAATATTGACTTGATTGTCGATCTCACAGCAGGTCATGTGATGTTATCCTTGATGGATGGATTCTCTGGTTACAATCAAATAAAAATTGCATCCGAGGATCAACACAAAACAACATTCACTTGTCCTTGGGGAACTTTCTGTTGGAATGTCATGCCCTTTGGGCTAAAAAATGCAGGCGCTACATATCAAAGAGCCATGACTACTATCTTTCATGATCTCATGCACGTTACTATGGAAGATTATGTTGATGACCTCTTGGGAAAATCAATAGACAAAAATACACATTTGGACATACTTTCAGTCGTCTTTGATCAGTTGGAAAAATATAAAGTAAGATTAAACCCCAAGAAATGTGTCTTTGGAGTAACCTCCGGGAAGCTCCTGGGATTCATTATGTCAAAAAGAGGAATTGAAGTCGATCCAGCAAAGTCAACGCCATTCTAGAGATGCAACCACCATGAAACATCAGTCAGCTTCGATCTTTGCAAGGGAGACTCCAATCCATACGAAGATTCATAGCACAACTTGCAGATAAATGTAATCCCTTTTAGCACTTGCTACATAAAAACATCAAATTCAAATGGGATGATAATTGTCAACAGGCTTTCCAGATACTCAAAGATTATCTTCTGAATCTGCCAGTTTTGATGCCACCAGTTCTAGATCAGCCTTTATTACTATACATATCAGCTACTTCAACAGCACTGGGGGCACTCTTAGCACAACAAGTCGTTGAGGGCAAAGAAAAGGTATTATACTATATCAGTCGCACATTGGTGGGATATGAGCTAAACTACACACCAATTGAGCGTGCAGGTCTCGCTGTGGTCTTTGCTTCACAGAAATTACGACATTACATGCTAACTCATAAGACTAAGTTGGTTGCAAGGATAGATCCATTGAAATACCTTCTCAATACAGCAACGCTTACTGGGTGACTAGCCAAATGGGTAATGATCCTGAGTGAATTCGACATCGAGTATGTAGATAGAAAAGCAATAAAAGGACAAGCTATCGTAGATCAGTTAGCAGATGCCCCCATGATAGATGATGTTCCTCTAATTTCAGAATTTCCAGATGAATCCATTTTCACAGTGTCACATGCAAAGCCATGGTAACTTTACTTTGATGGCTCATACACACAGCATGGGGTAGGAGCTGGCATCCTCTATATAACTCTTCAAGGGGATTCTATACCAAAATCATATCGATTATCATTTCCTTGCACTAATAATATAGTAGAATATGAGGCATTAACAAATGGATTACGGATTGCAATTTAGTGGAAGATCCAGGAACTTCGTGTTTTTGGGGACTCTCAACTTGTAATTTGCCAAGCAACTAATGATTACCAAACAAAGGATGAGAAATTAATGCCTTAAAAAAGAATGGTAGATGACCTAAAACAACATTTCACAAAGATAGACTTTGAGCAGATACCAAGAGAGCAGAATCGAGCCGTAGATGCCATGGCTACAATTGCTTCACTAATCGATCTACCTCTGAATGAGACTCGCTATGAGTTCTTGGTGGATAACCTTTTGGTTCCTTCATATGAAATCACTCCTACTAAGATAATATGTGTCGTCGGTCTTGAGTCCCAATTATATGGTTCCATTTTCACATACCTTCGTGATAATATCCTTCCTCCTGACCTATCCAATAACCAACGTTGCACTTTCATTCGCCAATCTTCTCGATATGTCATTTTAGCCGATATCCTATACTGTCGAGTTCTAGATGGCACTCTTCTTAGATGTTTGGAAAGCGACGAAGCTCAGATTGCGTTACGTGAAGTGCATGAAGGGATATGAGGTCCACATTCTAGTGGTCCTACCTTAGCAAAGAAACTTATCAGGACTGGATATTACTGGCCCAATATGGAAAAAGACTCATATAAGTTTGTCAGGAACTGTAAGCAGTGTCAACTTCATGGAGACCTCATCCATGTGCCAGCACAAGAACTTCAACCAATTGTGACTCCTTGGCCCTTTTGTCAGTGGGGACTCGATCTCGTAGGCAAGATTCACCCTCCATCCTCCAACGGTCATAAATTCATTATCACTGCCACAGAGTATTTCACAAAATGGATCAAAGCCATGCCTCTCATGCAAGTCACTGGAAAACAAATTGCTACATTCATTCTCAACTATATCATTTGTCGATACGGTATTCCTGTTTCCATTATTACCGATAACGGGCGTCCCTTCAAAAATCAGGATGTTCGTGAACTCTGTGATTGCTTCCATATTTCCCATCGTTTCTCCACACCATATTACCCCCAAGGTAATGGTCAAGCTGAGGCGTCTAATAAAACAATCCTAAAAATCTTAAAAAAGATAGTCGATGACGCTGGCCGTAATTGGCATATCCAACTTAATCCCGCACTTTGAGCCTACTGCACAAGTGTCTGCACACCTATAGAAGCTACACCCTATTCACTTGTCTACGGCGCTGAAGCTATCTTGCCTATCAAGGTCACGCTACCCTCTTTACAAGTCTCTTTGCAAAACATTATCAGTGATGAAGACTATAGGGTCTCTCGCTTATAAGAACTTGAACTATTGGATGAACGAAGACAAACTGCTTTTAATCATCTCAAGGCTTATCAACAACGAATGAGTCGCAGCTACAATCACAAAGTCAAGCCTCGCACATTTGAGGTAGGTGATTTGGTTCTCAGAGAAAATCCCAAAAATCAGCAAGATAGAGAGAAGAAGGGCAAATTCAAACCAAACTGGCTTGGTCCTTACATCATTACAGCAGCATATGGATCTGGGGCATATCAACTCTCAACCACAGAGGGTGAACCTTTAGAGGATCCTATCAATAGCATGCACCTTCGCAGGTTTTACACATAGCTCTTCAGAGTATCTTAATTCAAAAATACAAAAAAATCAAAAAATATAAAAAAAAAATCATAAAACATAAAAATCGTTACTTGGTGAAAACCTGGCAAACAGGGGCCTTGTGACAACAAAAAAAAAAAATCAAAAAATCAAAAAAAGTAAAGAGAAATAATTTCGTCCAACGGTGAAAACCACTTTGGTGGCGCCCTGGGCAAGTACCAATGGTGAAAAATGGGTCACCAGTACCATGTGTAGAGACATTGCTCCTCCCTTCTTCAGGATTCCATTTCATCCTTCACTTTGCACACACTCACGACCTATTCATTCATAACAAACTTACCCATTCCCATCGTGGCTTGTTATTGATCTACCTAAGATTGGTTAGTCATTCATAATAAACCTCCCTTTTCACCCCTTCCCATCCATAATAAATTAGATCCTATCTGTGGCTAAGGCAAATCCTACATCTAGTGATGGGTGCGGAACTAAGAGCATCACACGTTCTGAGGAGTACAGTTTCTTCCAGTTTTCTTCAGTCTAGCCGTGCACAATCCGCAATAAAGCAACACTTACATCACCAATCCGCAATAAAGTTACGTCTTCTTCGCAATGAAGTATCAGTTTCATGGATTCAGTTAGTTTCAGATGAGACACAGTAGCAATAATGGGCTTCAACAAATCAAATCTTTCAAGAGACTCAGACAACATATGGTTCAGTGCTATCTATCCTTTCTGTGAAAGTAAACATTGTGACCACAATCAAATAAGACTTATACAAGTGACAAGAGACACTAAACTTGAGGACTACAGTGGATGTTGGTGTCGAGTCTTGGTTTTCTTTTGATTTTATGAGTTATGACCAATTTTGTTGCATTTGGTGCATTGACACATAACATCTTACATTCATTTTGCAATTTTCAGAGTTATGACCAATTTTGTTGCATTTGGTGCATTGACCGGTGGGAGGATTGATGTTCTGATAATTCCTAGATCTACATTCATTTGCCCTATGACCATATTTATTACAGTTAAAGCATTTTCCATTGAATTTGTAAGTATTAGAGGTTCTTACCGGTTTGCTTTGATCCTAGGTATTTGCAGTACCGGAGCTTTCTCCAACTTCAAATCCAACTCTAGAAGTGTCACCTTTGGGTTTTTGATTCTTCAATAAGGTACCAAGTTCTTCTGAGCTTTTCTTGAATTTTTCTTTGTGTTGATTTGTAGTTTCCAATTCCCTTTCCAAGATCTCTTTTTGTCTCATTAGTTCATTCAAGTCATTTTGAGTGTGCATCAGATCTGTCTTCAACATATCATTTTCATAGCTAAGTCTTGTGTTCTCATTTGCTGCATCACTTAGTTTTCTGGTCAATTATTCTTCATTCCTCTTTCTGTCTTCAATCTCTTTGCAGAATCTCATAGTCATATCTTGCATTTCATTTTTTGTTGTCATGATCTCTTGTTTCAATTTGCTTATCATATCATTTAGTGATTCCTTTTCATCATTTTCATTTTGCAATTTTTCCCAAAGTTCTCTTCTCTTGTTTCTTGTAACAGTAAGATTTTCTTGAAGTGCCTGAATAATGTCCTGAGCTGCTTTTAAATCATCTTCTAATTTGATATTTTTCAGCTTCTCTGCATCATAGTCAGTAAGAGCTCCTTCAAGTTGCTTCATCAGATTTTCCATCTTTACCGGTGTCAAGATCTTCCTCAAGTTGTTAGGCTTTTGAAAATAGAGGACCAGGCTCTGATACCAATTGTTAGGGTTCCCACAGATACTGAGAGGGGGGGGTGAATCAGTATCTGACCGGTTATGAAATTTTCTTAAAATTGAATATGCAGAATATAAAGTAACAGTATACCGGTATGCAAGAATTAATGCAAATAATAGAATCAAAAGCATCCACATGAAAAGAACACCATAACACAAGATGTTTAACAAGGAAACCCGGTGTGGGAAAAACCTCGGTGGGATTTGTGACCCACAATATTCACTTACTGGCCAATAAGAGAATATTACTTACAATAGGGGCCTGCACATGCAAGAAGGCCAACTGCCTAGAGCTCACTGCTCAATAAGAAGTCACACTGACTTACAATGAGGATTTACACAAATCCAATATTCTGTACTGCTTTATAATAGCATCTTCAATGCCAGATTCAGTACCGGTTCTTGCTCTGTTCTTTACATATACCCTTAACCTACAATTCGCACATTAGGTCTACCTTATAATTTATTTATTACATTCTATCCATATCCTACAAATGCCTACAATGATCTCTTTTATATACAAGAGTCATTTTACAATTTGCCAAGTCGGCTTACAATGATAAACAAAATATTACATATCAAAAATCTTGTCAGCCTTTGTGCCGGTATACATATTTCCTTATGTGCCGGTGTACATCTTCTGTGCCGGTGCCATAGGATTGCAAGGTTGCCTGTGTAATGCTTTGCCGGTATAGTGTCTTGTCGGTGCCATAGGATTGCAAGGTTGCCATCAATGACAAAACCTTCAATCACACACAATGTCTCATTGGAGTGTCCATATGCCAACACATATGCCCCAAAATTTCCCATGTAGCAACCTGCAGAAAAAAAGGGGGTAGGAAAAATGCAACCCGAGGATTACTCCAGATTCAGGAGTATACGTAGACTCCTCCCCGAGTATGGATAATATAGTGCTTACTACTCAAATGCAAGGAATATCCTTGGAGCAAGAAGTGAAGATCACTCCTGATCACACTCTTTTCATGGATGGAAGGAGAGGAAGTAGTTTTTGCTAATGATGCTTCAACCTCGAAAACTCCCCAAGTGCAGTCAGATTATAACACCCACTCAAAGAGCAGACTCATAGGAGAACCTATGGTACATTAGTCTAAAGCTAGTTTAGATAAATCTCAAAATCAACTCGTGGTGGTTCCACCTTTCTAGAAACCTAAAGGGCTCAGCCTTACAAGCCTAAGGAATCAAAACCTTTTCTCCCAAAATCGCTTAATGTGATTTAAAAACTCAAGAAGGCCCTTGCTAATGTATCTTTATTGGATATCCTAGCTATATCAAAGTAGAGATCTTTGTTGCAAGAGGTTCTAGGAGAATAAAAAAAAAAACAATGGCGGGACCTGCTACAAAACCTGCCCAAGATAAAGATAAGAGACCTGAGGCTAGGAACTAGTCGCATTAAGTTGCAATACTCACAAATGATGAGGGTGAAGCTACAAAAGAAAAGCTAGACAAACCAAAACCCACACCCTTTTTTTTAACACTTATTATAGGGCGATAATCTACTACATAATTCCATGATAGATTTCGATGTTAGCGCCATTGTTATACCCAAACAAATAGTTGAAGTGCTAAAGCTTGAATATGAACCCTTAGATAGTGGAGTTATGCAACTAGATGGAAACAAGGTTCAGGTTATAGGCATGATCAAAAGTCTTCCACTAACCTTAAATCCCCGTCCTAGCATCATTGTGTCTCAAGAAGTGGTTGTAATTGATATTACCCTATCTTTGGCCTCTATTTGTCAAGAGATTTTACTATAAAAATAGGCGGGTACCTTTCCCTAGACTAGTCTCATCTCATTTTGAGGACTAAGCATGGAGCTAAGTTGAAAATACTATTATAGCCTTTACATTCGAAGCACATAGTTAATGAAGCTATGAGGACCTCTATTACTAAGGATGAAATGTACTGTGTTGAATTGCTAAAGGATGAGAAAGGGACTGGCAACCAGAATCCTAAAGAAGAGGTCCTTAATGAGTTCATAGATACAGACCCTTTTGGAAATTACCATGCCACTGATATAATAACTTATGTGATCTATGATGAAGACCAAGTGATTCCCAAGGTCTCCAAGGATGAGCAAGATGTTCAAAATCAAAGGAAAGTTACACGTCTAAGCTAGGGATGTTGTATTTTGATGGTACAAGGTGCAAATTCGAAGTAGGGGTAGGCATCTTCTTGAAGTCTCCATCGAGAGAGGAAGACCTCGGGGCTTTTCATTTTTAGTTTTCTTGATCAAACAATGAAGCAGAATATGATTTTCCTAGTGTGGGGATCAAGTCTTACAAAGTGGATGGGTATCAAACAGTTAAAAGTTCTAGGAGATTCTGAGCTGGTAGTGAAGAAAGTTCAAGGTACCTCCACAGCTAAAAACATTCGCATGCGCTCATATAGGCGTAGAGTTTTGGCCCTGATTGAGATCTTCGATACTTTCAACATCCAAGGGATTCCTAGGAGGCAAAATGCAGTCGCAGATCGATTGGCCACTGTTAAAGCCCAATTTGACCCCACTTCTGAATTATTATAAAATGAGCATTCAATCTATGTGATC
The DNA here is from genome assembly GCF_030272615.1 of Cryptomeria japonica. Lineage (NCBI taxonomy): Eukaryota > Viridiplantae > Streptophyta > Pinopsida > Cupressales > Cupressaceae > Cryptomeria > Cryptomeria japonica. The sequence goes on from NC_081413.1 coordinate 571,465,555, forward strand.
GTAAGGCCAACCATCCTAGATAATGACCAAAACTAGTAGGGTTTTGAAAGCGATGCCCATATCTCTATGTTCATCTAGCAGTCATGCAAGTTTGTTGAGCAGTTGCAACCCAGGGTGGTAGAAGCCTATTGTTGGCGAACATATTTGCCTTTCCTTTAATATTTATATATTTTTTTAAATGATGACTCATGCATACCCTTCGTGAAAAAGAAAATGAACCAACAGTTGGGTGAAATGAGATTCGATTTACCCTCTGCATAAGAGTGCAACTCCTTGTAATATTTTCAATGAATTTTTATGCAAATAACTCAGAAAGAAACACACTTTTCACCAGAAAGCAAGAAAGGAATTCACATTCATTTGTCAACACAATACAAGTGCTACAAGATAATTAGAATAAATGTAAAGCTCATGGACTTAAACTTTGAACATTTCAATTCAATGTAAAACCTATTTCACCAAGCATACTCAATGTAGCATAAATGTTGATCAATACTCACTCATGCCTCACAAGACAAGGGAAATCAGAATCATTTAAACAACAATGTACCACTAATTTTTTTAAACAATGAATTCACAGACTTATGAAGAACTGATAATGAAGTAAAATATTTTGTACATAGGCATACATCCCAATAGAGATTGCTCTATCATTCAAACACATGGATTTGAAAACCATATAAAATATATCATTCCATTCATATATCAAATGTCTACACTACAATTCAAGAAAATTAAGTTTGCTAATTCAAGTCAAATTTTTTTAGGCCCTTAACAAAGCTTGCTTAATTACATTTATAGCCTCCAGGCCAATAGTTCTTTTGAAAATAACCCTAAATTCTTAAACTCCACCCTAGAGTTAAAAGAAATTGTTTGCTTCAAACTGGATAAAACTTAAATGAACAAAGGCCATAGACAAGATGACATATCATCCATAAGCCGATCAAGACTCCATCATGGTAGAAGAAGTTGCTAACTTGTCCTATTTTGTCGCGGTACCATGCACATTTCGCCACTCTAGATGTGTTGTTGAGAAATTCAGGATAACTTGATAGTGCGGGAGTCCAATGTGTAGAATGCATTGCTCCAAACTTCTTTGTCCATGTTCACCTACATAACTTTCATTTTATGCGCTTCCAAGTGATCGAAGTAGACTACTAACATTGATTCTATCCTACTTTGGAAAAGTCATCTGTAGTTAGAGACTTTGTCTCCTTAACAAGTTGCACCCTTTCTTTAAAAGGTTTTGACCATATCTATCGTTGGTTCAATCATTTGTCCATCCTCCTTCAAGAGTTGTATGTCAATGCATTTTAGATCTTTTTGCATCATATCAATTAGTTCTTTTAACCCTTTTATTAACTTGACAAATTCTTCATGACCCTGTTTAATGATAGAATTTCTCCATTCAACATTCTTTCTTGATACATACAACATGTTGTCATCCAAGTTTTCCACTTGCTTCTCAGTTAGATATTTTATAACGCCAAATTTATGCACATCATTCATCTGTGCCAAGACTGCTACCCATTTAGTTCTTTATTTTTCCCATGTGGTAGCTTCCAGTTCTAGCTCTTTACTCACGGTTATGGCATTATCATATACCTTGATCAGGATAGCAATATAGTTTGTGCCTTGATGTACTATGGAATCAAGCCACTCATCAAAAACTCTAGCTATCATGCGGCTTCTTTGGACCTGATCTAATAACTTTTGATTCACTAGTGATTTGGGGTCAAAAGATAATGTCATTTGTGTTAGGGGCTCAAGACTCAAGTGATGTATGGCATTAATATATTCTACCATTTGTAACTTGTTTCAACTCCTGTTTATCCTTCTCATCTTTCCAGGTGTTGGATATCATTCTCTTAGTAGAGGATTCTAAATGTTTGGCATCTGCAGCCCTTGAATCAACTCCCAGGTCGATTTTCTCAACAATAAAATCATTCTCAGTGGCTTTTTTTGGATCTCTATCTGAGATGGGCTTAGCTACTTCTGCTACCCAGTGGCTTGTTTCATCATCAACTTCCATCATTGTCTGTGTTTTGAGCTTCTTGGATTTAGATATTTCCCAAGGCACTTACTTACCATATCCTCCATGGGAATTGTAATAGGAACAATATTGTGTTTCTTTCCAATTGAAGCTCCAAGCCATCGAGAAGTACTGAAAGTTTCTTTAGGTGGAGGTGTTTGATCATCCGATGGGTTAATAATAGTCATAGTGCTCATTGGATTTGGATCTTCTTCAGGTTCTTTCTCTACATTTGCATCCTGCAGTAGAGGGTTATTTAACACTTGTTGATCCATGATCACTTGAGTTTCTTCGCTTGAATCCAAGTCCACAATAATTTGATCTACCACTGGTTCTCTATTTTTTTTCTCCTTGAATGAGTAACTCGAACTACTGAAGAACTCAATGGGGACCTCCTTGATCTTCTGGTTTGATCCTCTCCAATAATAAGCCTTGTGTCACCTCCAACATCAACAATTTTGCTAGAGGAGGAAGTAGGAATCTGTATTGTAGTAAGTGGACCAACTGTTAATTAGTTAGTAGTGATAATCGACTCCTTTCTAAATTTCCGGTCTCTTAACCACTTCTTCATTCTTCTTATGACATTGAAGGACTTGGCTTGAATATTTTCCTCTTCCCTTCTATCCCAGTCAATTTCAGGAATAGGTTTCCCTTTAACCCTTTCATTAAATTCAGGATCCAATACATCTTCCCCTTCCTCTTCTTGTACTCCAAACACATTAATGGACAACCTCATTGTAACAGCTTGTTGCAGAGTAAATATTGACCACAATCTCCTCCTCACTTCAAATTCATCACAACAATTTTCCTAGTAATCTTCTAATTAAGGTTCATGGAAGAAATGGTCATCAACATTTAGATGTTCTACAACATATCCCCTGCTATCAAACTTACGTCTGGCAATGTAGGGCTGCAAATTCATTTTCTTGAACTCTAATTCTAGGTTCAAGGCATAAGATACAGATTTACAACTATAGTATCCAAGTTCAATTAGGAAAGCAACCTTGGATTTACTCTTTTTCCCTAACCTTTTGTCAATGTGGGTTAACTGTCTGCAAACTTTGATAAGCACATAACTGTCAGAGGCATACCTGGGCAATTTGAATGGTTCACCTTCAAAGTCCCCCACTTGAATGTAAGTAAACCTGGGAAATTGGATAAAGTAGATTCCATATATACTGACCAGCTCCATGGCCTTGACTAACATTCTTTTATTTATGTCTCTCTGCAATTCAAAGGCAAGCCTTCCTGCAAAGACGTCATTCCATCTTGTGAAATTTTCTGCATGTCTATGTTGTTGCTAGTAAGGGTAATAATCATAAACCTTCATGTCGTCCACCCAAGGTTCATTATAAAACCCTTTCCATTCTCTGAAACAAGCCAATATATAAAATAAATATGAGGACATGTAAAAATTGGACATCCCAACAAAGTTACTCAAACCCTTGTGGAGTCTTTCAGCAATAACCTGCGCCCAGTCAAGATATTTCTCACCAGCTAACAACACCTAAATATAAAAGTACATCCAATCCTCCCAATAGAAAGAGTGTGAGTTCCCTTTAAGTATGTTTAACAATATTACAATATCCTGCACCTCCATGATGAAATGCTCTCTAGTAAGAGGCTTGGGTAACCGAGACCCCCCTTTCTGAACCTTTAGAAGCCAATTTCTTGCAATGAAGCTTCTATATGTGCTTTTCTTCTTAGAGAAAAATTCATATGAGGTTCCAATTGACCATTCTTCATACATCTCTTTATGAGGGATTCCCATTGCAACCATCATCATTTTTCTATCTACTAATAGTTCACCACTGTTGGTCCTAATGCTCTTGCTTTCAGCATCATATATGTTCATACACGCTATCGCTAGTTCTGGACAAGGAGCGGTAGTTGGGAAAGCAGCAACTTCAATCAAGCCACTTCTAACTATTCTTTCCACCATCGAGTCAGCCCCAAGGTTTCTAGCTCTTTCTAAAAAATCTCCCAAGTCAGTTTGAGCCAAAGAAGTATCACCTAGTTCTGGAAGTATACAAACTAGGAATGGTGTGCAACCAAGATTTGGAAGAGTCGGCTTCATAATGGTCACTTTTACATTTATCAAACAATTCCTAGACAGTTGAAAGTTCTATTCCAAAACAAAGAATTTTCCTACACCCACTTTCTAATCTAGTAACACAGTGAAGGGAAATTATCAAAACTCACCTATTGCCACCATGAAATTTGTGAAACCCTCAGAAGTATAGAGTTGAAATTACCTTTGGCGTCTTTCGCTCCTCCAACAACAACAACTACCACTTTCACAATTTGAGAATTCACATGTTAAGAAACGAAAAAACTGAGTAACATCTACACACGCCTCATAATGATTCATTTGAACGCATGAGATAACCAATGAGTTGATGGGAACCTGACAACTTTCTTAATTAAACATCAACTCTGCACAAACGGCTTGAGTTTTCATGATTTCTTTCTGTAATTAGAATTTTAAATTATAAGATGCCCAAAATATTCCTTTTGTCACGCCACCTTTTGTATTATTAATGTCCTCGGGGCCAATTTGAAATGAACCTTTGAACTTTGACCCATCTCACAAGAAGTTCAATGGTTCAAGTTCAATCTTGAGAAAACAAAAGAATTCTCAACTTGCGGCTCAACGCAACATCGGGAACGAGCGAAGACTTTTAACGAACATAAAGGAAGACTTTGAACCTTGAACCTTGAACTAATTTAGAAATGGTTCAAAGTTGAATTTCAAGACCGATTTAACACATTCACGCTTGCTCGCTTAACAACATAATAAATTTGTGACCCACACAAAGAGACTGGGTGAACTTTGAACCTTGAACCAATACACAGGTTCAATCTACGGGTTCATTGGGGCAGAAAAGGTGAAACATAAAGGAACAAAAGGTGCATGACTAAAGATGGATCAAACCGAATGAGGGAAACAAAATTAAATACACATTATTTTATTCAAAACAAAAAATGGGGTAACACTTATTAAGATCAAGTTATTCAACTAAAATTAAATAAGCTTCCAAAGGGTTTAATTACCTTGGAAAATTTGTTTGATTGTGATGATGCTAGAAATGACAAAAGAAAATTTATAGTAGACAAAGGAGACCACTGATCTCCATGTCGAAGATGGCAAGAAGCTGAAGGTTGAGAAAAATGTCCCTTAGCATGTAAAGATAGATTGATATATTTATTTGAGAAATACAAAGGGGTAATCACATGGTCATATGATTATTAAAAGGATATGATCCTACTACAATTTAGCATACTATTGAGCTTGCGAAAGGAGCGAAGCTAGTCCGACAAAAGTAGAGACCAGTTAACCCTAAAATTGAGTCTCTCATGGCTCAAGAGCTGATAAAGCTAGTCGAATCTTGGATAGTATATCCTATCAAGCATAGTACCTAGGTCTCCAATTTAGTTCATGTGCAAAAAAGAATGGGGATATCTACCTCTATGTATATTTTAGGGACCTAAACAAAGCCTCCTTAAAAGACCACTATCGTCCACCCTCAATGGAGAAGATTCTACAGACTGTGGCTGGGTTGGAAATGTTTACTATGTTAGACGGTTTCTTTAGTTATAACCAAGTTCTAGTTAAAGAGGAATATCAACATAAAACAATGTTCACTACCAAGTGGAGAACGTTCGCATACACCAAGATGTCTTTCGGTCTCTCTAAAGCGGGAGCCACTTTCTAGCGAGCCATGGATATTGCTTTCAAAGTGTTGATCAACAAAATCATACTCATCTACCTAGATGACCTCACTTTATTGTCAAAATCAAAAGAGGATCATTTTGATCACCTGGAGCTATTTTTTTAGAAGTGTTTAGAATTTGAGGTCTCCCCGAACCCAAAGAAATGTATCTTCGGGGTCCCACAAGGAAAATTATTAGGACATGTAGTGTCCAAGGATGGAGTGTCAATTGATCTTGAATGTGTGAAGGCCATTAATAAATTACCCTTGCCAGTTAACAAAAAGGGAGTCCAATCCTTTTTGGCAAAAATCAACTTCGTAAGAAAATTCAAATCAAATTTTATCGGAATGATTAGGCCAATCACATTAATCCTAAGGAAGGATCAACCTTTTAAATGGATAGACCAAGCTCTAGAGGACTTTGAGAAAGTTAAAGAAGTTATTTCTTCAGCCCTAGTGTTGGTTAATCCTAATCTTTAGAAGCATTTCATCATGTATGTCTTCAACAGTGAATATAGCACAATGATGCTCCTAACTCAGAAAGGTGATAAAGGAAATGGTGAACGCCCTGTAGCGTTTCATTCTAGGACACTCAAAAATTATGAAGTTAAATATAACTTCACTAAGAGATAGGCTTTTGCTATCATTAAGGGACTGAAGAAGTTCAAACACCTTATTAGGCCTATAACAAAATAGTAGTTTATGTCGCACATCCTAGCGTGCTTGAATATATCATGGAAAGAGAAATAATAGAGAAGTGGGTGAATTGGATTACTAAAATTATGGAATATGACATTGAGGTTCAACCAACCAAGGTGGTTCGAGGGAAAGGAATATGTGAATATATGGCACAAAAACCCCAGTCTATAGCTAAGGAACATCAACCTGAGAAAATTTTGGTTAACTAATCGAAACCTGAGGAAGATTGGTTGGCTAATAGAATAAACTTTATACAGATGGGTAAGTACCCATTAAACCTTCCTCCTTATAAGAAAAGGTTTTATAGGTCGCAGAATATTGGCTATGCGCTCATTGAGGGGGTGTTATTTAAAATGAACTTCAATAGAGTCCTCTTATGTTGTGTGAACAAGGAGCAAGTGAAGAAAATCCTAAATGAATATCATAATGGTCTCATGGGTGGACATTTTTCAATAAAAACTACCATAATCAAGATCATGTAGGCAGGATATTTCTGGACCAACATGTTCAGTGAGGTGCACTCATTAGTTAGATCTTGTAAGGAATGTAAATTCTTTGTGGGGAAAAGAAAGAATGTGGCTATGCCCTTGAGTCCAATTGTGGTGGATGAGTCATTTGCATAGTGGGGCCTAGATTTCATTGCTATGATCAACCCAGCTTTAAGCATTGAGCACAAATGGATTCTCGCGATGACAAACTATTTCACAAGATGGTTAGAGGTTGCTCCTTTAAAAAGTGCAACAAAGACAACGATCTTAAATTTCTTGGAAGAGTTAGTAACTAGATTCAGTTGGCTGAAAACCATCATCTCCAACAATGCTAGGGCCTTTCTAGGTTCTAAGATATGTCAGTTTGCATTAGACAATGGGATTTTACTTTGGAAATCCTCCAATTACTATCCATAAGGAAATGGTTGTAGAGTCAACAAACAAGAATTTAATCCGGCTAATCATAAAGTTAGGAGTAGAACACAAAAGGGAATGACACAAACACCTAAAAGTGACACTATGGGTAGACAAGATCACTCCAAAGAAATTTCTGAAGATGTCTCCATATGAGTTGGTCTATGGGAAGGAAGTCGTGAAATACCTATGTTACAGTTGTTGAAGTCCTTGAAGATTGAAGAAAACATTGCTATGGAAGTCAGGTTGGTGGAACTATTCGAAGTACATGAATCAAGGGAAAAAGCACACAAGGCAATGGACATACACCAACAAGTGGTCAAAAAATGGTTTGACGAGAAAAGCTATGACTCTAGTTTCAAGTGTGGAGATTCAATGCTAAAGCATAATGAACGCGCTACTAAGCCCGAGCAACATGGTAAATTAGATTCCTTATGGGAAGGCTCTTTCCGTGTCTTAAATTGCAAACAACATAATTCTTTTGATTTAAAATTTTTAAAGGGTGAACCATTAGGGATTCATGTTAACAGAATCCACCTTAAACATATCTATTAAGTATTGTCGATTGATTGGCCTTTGTAAATAGTGTAAAAAGTATATTTTTTGTATTATAGCTTAAATTTTTGAAAGTTTGAGCTAGTGAATTGAAGAGAAAATCACAACCCCATAAATTTGATACACGATTCCATGAAAATCAAGCCAAAAGAGTCATATATTCATTAGATTTGATAATATTTACAATATTTGTTTCAAAAGTGGCTCTTAGGCCTATAAATGGAAGATAACATGATGTATAAATGTGGAGACTCAATCAGCTTCTTCTTCTCCATTCTCACTAGAGGAGTGAGCGACTACAACAACATCAGGAACTAGAACAATAATTGGAAACATTGGGAGTGCAGCAGTAGGAGCATGTGGAGTGACCAAGTCTTGGAAGCTATTATACCATTCCAGGCCATAAATTGGTTCAACATTCATCACCCTCATGAGGAAATGGTAGGTTCTGGATGAATTTAACCGATGACACTCTATTGTGGTCATGCAAAAGCCACCAAGGAAAGGGAGCCAAGCTACCACATCACTAAGGTCATTACAATATTGAAGGTCAGTAGCAGTATGAATATTGAGGCCCAATAGAGTTGTATGTACTATTTCATCAAGGCCACCCAAGAAATGCTTGGAAAAAGTCTCTCTCTAGTAAGTTGTATAATGTGGGCTTTAAGCTCACCTAAATCTAACATGGAAGCAATGAAATGAGATACTATGTCAGTATATACTCTGTACTTGTCCTCACTAGTCACAAAATCATCACCCAAAACTCATTTGATGACCACGACTGCTAAGGGGTGCTTCAATTTTTTATTCTTAGGAGGTGATTATCAGTGACCTCCCCTAGGAAGGCCAGTTGTGGCTTTGAACTTTCAAGCCTAATTGAAGTATCTAGGAGCATTGTTTCACACAAAGGGAGCCTAGCAAAAACTAAGGATTGAACTAAATACTCATGACCAAAATTTAACTGTAGATCAACTAAACAGTCACAGCCACAACTGATTTATAGGTCAAACATAAGAATCCGGGTGGAGATGGTAAGTGATCCCGTCATATTAAAATCTTGAAAATTTAACTCAAAATAAGTGCCCCGTGTGCAAAGGTGAAGTGACAAGAAGCAGTGATTTGGCAGTGGCAGTCTTGAAAAGAATGAGTTGTTTGACTGAATGTCAAGTGCCCTACTGCATTAAGCATTAAAAGAAAAAAGTTTGAGGAAATCAAAGCAAAAAGATATCATGCAAAGTTATCCTATAGGTAGCTTTTAATAAAAGCATACGAAAAGGCATTATACTCCCCATTTTAAGGCGTGTCCCTAAAAGCAACTCTCTGAGGTGGAATGATCATTAACTACAGTGAGGTGGCACACTCTCATCAATAGTGAATTAATTTTGCACGAAAATCGTAATTACCAACATGCCTAGGGTAAAATGCTTTAAAAAAGTGGTTAATCTAAAGGCAGTTAAAAAAAAAACTAAGAGTGAGAAGCCCGAGTTTAGAGAGGTATAGTGAATTTTCAAAGAACACCAGAAGAAAATCTTTGCTGAAAATTTAGTAGACAATGAAAGTAACATGGCCACATATGGAGCTTAAACTAACGGAGAAGCAGTAGGACCATCTGCTCCCATGACTATGGTCGATGTATTTGGGGATATATCCTATGACTTAGCAAGAATGATGAACAAACCAAACTACCCAAACATGAGGGAGACTTTAAAGGTAGCTCATACAAATTCAGTCCTTGTAGGAGATGAGTCTGATAATGTCCACGACCTTGACTTGTGCTCGAACCCAAGGACCTTGCAAGAAGGTGCCTATGTGCGAATGCAGGAGAAGGCGAAGAAACAAGAAATTGATTTCCTGGGATTCAAACTATGTCAGTGCGGTCTACTACAATATATGCTTCCATTTGTCCACTTTTATCTAGAGCTACTACATGCATTCATCTTGAACTTTGAAGGAGATATAAGAGTGATTTAAGGTAAAAATCTGAAGGTTTTTATCAATGCAGATGCTATCAAGGACATGTTGTGCATTCCGACCCATTCAATGGGAGTTGAAAATTTTACTAGAGGAAAGATAGAAGAATATTGGATTACTAGGAAGGACCGACTCAACTTTTATAATATTGAATTGAAAAAGGGTAAAGCAGAGACTCAGATGTCCAAGTTTTGGATAGCCCTAAAAAATATTCAATCAGGATTTGCGAGACATTTTCTACATGGTAGCTTTCATTTTTTTTTTACATCGACAGGGATGTGCATGAGTTCCAAATGGCTTTGGCGTTTAAACTCCAAAAGCAAAAGACTATTTTCTGCTTTGATTTTGTGGACATAATTCAAAAAGGTATAATCAAAGAATTGAGGAGTTTTGACCAAGCATCTAGGTTCAGGTATCTTTCTTTTCTAGCCCATATATTTTTACATCAAAACCCAAACTTTTTTAGTCAGCATATGCAGTTATTTGTAGTTGATGAGCAGAATCATAAAAAGCCTATGTCAACCTGGACCCATGTCCTTTCTTCCACCCATGATTATTATTCCTTTTCAAACCAGTTTCTAATCCCTATCCTAGAGGATTTAAGTTGAGAAAAACACCATACTAGGATTTCTAGAAAGCAAGTTGAGTGGATGTTAAATAGTAAACCCTTGTGTGATTGGTTTTTAGGGGCAGACTTTACAGTCATCCAAATGCATGTGTTTTCTAAAGAGCCCTTTCGACTCTTGACCTGCCTAATGGATAGAATCCTGGCACTAGAAATGTTTAGGAAAAATTTAGTGGTAGATAAAATGTGTGGGGTTGGAAGACACCAAATTGAAATTTATGATCCTCAATTGGCCATGGAAACAATTGTTTTAGAAAAACAAGGAGCTGAGAATATGTTTGCGGGTAAACTTGCCCATCTGGGCATGGTGTTTATAGAATATAAATGGAATTATGACCTAGGTGTTTGTCTATTAGATCTTTAGGTCAAGGTTTCTCATATTTATTGACCATATTGGGAGGCACGACAAAACTCGATCTCAGATGATCCAACCCTGTAGCTAGACCCTGACCTCCTTACAACATCCTTGATAGAAAGACCACCTTGGTTATCCTTTTATAGGGTTGCATCATGAATGGACCCTTCCAAAAGGATGAGTATGTCACTAAGAAAGAATCTCATAGGGAGAGGTTGGAAAGAAGAGAAGGTCTCTGACTTCTGGATGTTCTGACAAGAGGTAAAGGATCTCGGTGCAGATTTTTAAGCTAATTCATTAGATGATACTTTTGATGATATATGGAACCATGAAAATGATGACATTGAGGGGGATGATGATAAAGAAGAGGTATACGAAATACAATAGATAAAGGGAAAGAAACCTATAATTGCATCGGTTGCAAAACCCTTAGCAGGGAAGGAATATCTAACAGTCTAGCAACCATGCACTCAAAACTCCAAAAGAGGTCTCAAACTACTCAACAAGAAGCTAAGTTAACAACCCACCACCAGAGAAGAAACAAAAGACCAGTGACACCTAGGTGAAGGCTACAAAATTAGTAGCAACCTCACTTCCAGTTTTGTTCGCAAGACAGGTATGTTTCTCTCCCCCTCTCCTAGCTTCCCAGTCTTTGCTTAATCTGGTAGTGTCCTCATCCCTTGTTCTGTCAACTACTATAAGTGTTTCCATTTAAGCCCCTATTCCACCAGTAATCTCTTCTTAGGTTTTGGTATCCATCCCCATGGATAACCCAGTTTTTACCCCTCCACGAGTGGTCCTGTCCTTTGTTATGGCCTTTGTCACTCCCACCGTTACAACAATTAGCACCCCGATGATATCAAACCATGCCCCTTATATTACAAAAACAACTATATTATCATTATCCATTGTGTCTTGTATGATCATTACATTGCCCCCTGCAATTACATGGTAGATGCAAAACATTCCACCATTTTCTCCATTGGTGTTAAACTTGCCTAAACAAGCATAATACGGGTTTGTCGTAGTCCCAATTCCTTTTTCTCTACCCCCTGGATATCTTATTGTATACTAGTACACACAGTCTCCCTTTGAGTTCAAGGACCAAGTTGATGCAACAAGAATGGCTCAGGCTAAATGTGGATAAAAGATAAGAGAGAAGGATGTTATCAAACCTGTAGTACCCCACATAGGAACCATTTTTAATAAGGTGCACCAATATATCATGTTCGTGTCTAGAATACCCAACAAAATCAAACTAGAAAGACAAATGCAACCTAAGGATTATATAATCCATGCAGTGGGTATCAACCTAAGCCAGACATAACCTCGAGATAAAGTTGAGCTTATGGAAGAGACACAAAAAGTAGTACCACATACTTTTTGAAGGTCAGTCGCCACTTGTAGAAGAGAGAAACCAAGTTGTAGAATTTGAAGAATACCATCGATCTCTTAAGGTCGAAAGAAAAATAAAAAGATGCAGAGTTTGTTGGGATATCAAAGAAATTGCAAGAAAAGACCTCTACTCTTTCTCAGTAGAGCCAAGAAGAAAGGGCTAAGTTCTATGAAGAGTTGAATAATTTGATAGCCCAAGTATAAAGTAATTAGTAGGAAAAGGAGGATCTTTCTAAAAGATTGCAAGAAAAAGACCAAGAAGTCAAGCAAATAAAGGCAAGCCTTGCGGATGTGACTCACATCCAAACACAATTGCAAAATATGACTGTGAAAAGAGACCTGGTCAAGCAAGAGATGAGTAAGATCCAAATTCAACTGGTAGAGGAAAAACATTCTAAGCAAGCAACAGATAGCCAGTTGCACGATAAGCTTAATGAGCTTTCCAAAGTGAATCAAGAACATGCTACCTCCGTAAGTTTGCAAGTGCAAATGTAGCAAGATCTACTAGACAAATAGACACAATTTGATAAGGAGCTTCATGAAGATCAAACTTCTTGTGAGAAAGAACATAAGGCAAAAATGGTAGTGAAGGAGGCTCTCCAAGAAAAAGCCACAAAGCTTACTTCCCTTTAGCAACAAATGGTAGAATCAGAGAAGAAAATCAAGGGACTAATGATAGAGGTGGCATTGAAAGATGCACAACTTAGCCTACTCCAAGCACCAAGTGCAACACCCACCTCCCAAATTGACTTCACTCCTATCTTGCAACAACTTTACATTTCATACTAGGAGAAGATCAAAGTAGCTATCATGTCCCTCCAGATAGCTTTGAGTTTTATTGCAGATGTGCAGAGGTAAGTACAAATGAGGAGAATGCAGTTAACCAGACCTTGGAAGATATTGCACTGAAGGTATATGAGTTTGAATTTCTAATTGAAAAGCTCTATATGGTGGTAGACCATATTCTAGTTACTGTAGGCATAGCAGATCGTAGGTTAGCTGCCCAAAAGGCTAGCGAGTTTATCAATTGCAATAGGGAAACCTTGCATGCAAGGGAATGTATGAGTGTGCTGGTGAACAACACCACTCATATTAGAATTTAATTTGAATATTTTGTGCAAATCGATCTTCCCTTTTCTTTTCTTGAAGATGGATCAGTGGTGGCAGAAAATCAAATGATGCACCTCTTAGAGAAGTGCCAACAGGATCAACTTTACTTTTCGTCACTTGTAGCTTTTCCCAGCACCTCTGATATTGAAAATATCATACAACCTCTAGCGCAAGTCAATTTCCATCTGGAGTAAGTTTTTGAGATGCTGAGCAATTTATCTTTTAGGGATATGATCAAGTTAGACCAGGCTTATGAGTACCTGCGAGCCCAGACACAACCTTTTAATGAGGAATGGTTTCCTTTGTAGGTCGTGCTCTCACAACTTTGAAATTTTGTTTTCATTCTAGGTCTAGTTTGCAAGTCAGAGTTATAGGGTTCCTATATCTACAGATATTTCCTAATCAAGTCACCAAAAGCTATGGATTAAAATCTTAAAGCTAGTTTTCCTTAGAGGCCTCTTCTTTTAGCAGCTTGATGACCCGACTCCTCATTGTGCCACTTGTCAATCAGGTGGGGTTTTGAGTGTGAACCATTTGTTTTGCCTTCGTAAACTCCTTCTACATTGCCACATGTCATTCTCTCTGTGCCCTCGCAAAGTTTTTCAAGAAAAATCTCTCCTTCATGCCGATCTCGCCACGTGTCTCATGAGTGAGGATTTCTTGAGGAAAGAGAGAGAACACACTAATATACCTCACCCGCTCGCCATGTGTCACAACCATAGACTTTTTCCAAGTTAAGGGATGAAAAGAGAGAGGGAATCCTTCCTAGTTGCCACTTGTACCTGCGTCCAAGCAAGCAGCCACACATAGAGATGGTGGATTTCTAGGGGTCATCACAGCTGAGAGAGATGTAGGGTGTATTTAATTAATAGATATTTATTTTTGGGAGTCACATGGAATGATTCAGGAAGCCAATTTGTTAAGGCCGTTCAACCAAAAATAATGAAAAGAGAGTGGGGGTAGTTGGGGAAAAATGTGAAGAACAACCATGCGGCCAAGAACAAGAATCCTTGTGGTTGCTTTTGGAATTTGTGTCAATGATCGAAAGGGGTTATAAAAGGGAATTCTTAGATCATTTTAGGTGGTTCACATAGATAGAGAATTTTCATCTTACTTAGACTTTAGAATTATTCTCAGTTTATGCAAATAGATAATCGGACTGTGCCAACTTCTAGCCTTTAGGCTTATTTGTTTATGTTTCTGGTTAGATTATGCTTTACGTAATTAGAGTAAGAATTTGAAATTTGTGATTTGTATAAGATTTTATGATATTAAGCATAACTTATGTTGGTTGACTCATGTCGTAGACTCCTTTAACTTGATGATTGTTGTGTTTAATTCATATTATGCTTGCAGTGAATCTTAGTAGTTTGGTTGTTTCAATTACCAAGTTATCACGCCTTTAAATTGTACATTTAGTGTATGGTTTTATGTGCTTTAGATGTTCAGAATCTTAAATCTTTGGCACATCGCCTTAGCTAGTTTAATTTCAACATTTTCTTTCCCCTTTTCCCTTTTCAAATGAAGAGTTGGCTTTTAAAATCTTGAAGGTTATTTAGTGATACGCAATAGGTTCCCCACTCACTAAACTTCCCATAAGGTTGTTGTTCTAAAATAAATTTAGGTATCAACATTGCCAATGAGGAATTTCATGCGAATAAGTTGGTGATTTGGCACTTTGGAGATCGTGTGCCAGAGGATGTTAATTCCTTGATGAGATATGATAGGAGTCATGCACGAAGTGTCCAATTCCCCATTATTCTATGATGTACTTATCAGTCTTGATATTCATTTCCATTATTGTGTGAAGTTGGGTGGAGGTAAGGAGAATTTCCATATTTTATTTTTTTCACCCTTCTCACGCTTTTTGGGTGTTCATTGCATTGCTTGTGTTTGCCCTAGTTCTGCTCCACCTAGCCCAAACTATGAATTTTAGTGACTATTTGAAGATGGATGGAGAAAGGAAGAGGATTGAACCCATAAACTACGAGGAGTTCAAAAACAACACAACAATATGGAGAATTCTAAAGAGGGTAGGTGTTTCAACCTACCTTGAGAGGCTCCATGGTTTCGACCCAAAAATTATAGCTAGATTTGCTAAAGGTTGGAAATATGGGAGGATTTCTCTCTTTGGACAAATATTTGACATTGATGAGTAATTCAACGCTCAAGTCACTGAGTTGTCTACTGAAGGGGCCAATGTGTTTAGGGGTCCAAGAAATTCTCAGAGGTGATCATCGATAAATTCCCCAAGGAGGAGAAGGAGAGGAAGAACTTGGTTAAAGCATTAGAGGTTGTGCTTAAATTACTCATGCAATATTTTTCCATGGATGGTCATTACACTAATGCTTTTTGTCATCATAACCATTTTAGACATAAAGTGAAAATATATTTTCCATTCTATTTGCTTTCCTCTGTTAATGCTGATATTAAGGATCACATAAAAGATCCTAAGAAAAATCTAGTGCTCCATGAGGGGTTGTTGCTTTTAATTTTTGAACATTGCAAATCCATTCTTTCCCCCTCTAAAATATTCCCTATCTCGTCTAATGAGGAGATGACTTCTGAGGAAGAGGAATCTGGTATTCACTTCACCAAAGAGGACGATTGGCAAACGAAGGATGATGATGCTGAGCCAGTGTTTATGCCCAAGAAGAAGGAGTCTACTTTGTCTAAACTTGTGAAGATTAAATCCCCTATTTCTGAGAATAGGTTTGTGACTGATCCTTCCATTCACAACCTTTCTAAGGAGTTTGTGCTTGCTACCAATAGGGAAGGGAGAACTAGCTTCCCTAGGGATCTCAGTGCTACTCCTCCCCTCTTTAATCTTGATCAGGAGAACCCTAATGATGTGTTGGCAATAGCTCGTAAAGTTGTTGTCATAAAATTCAGAATGAACAAGTGGATATTTCATGAAATTAAGGACATCAACTTCAAGCTCCATCCAATTAGCAACAAACAAGATAGAAGTAGTGAGGGGCTGTGGAGTGAGGATGAAAGGAAATCTATCATCGATTCTCTATAAAAGACTGTGAAAAATGTTGAAATTATGAAAAATGATTATGAAGGGATAATTCAATATTTATAAAATAAGTTTAAGAATATAAATGATAACCTTATCTCTCTTGTAACCTTTAGTCATAGAGTGGTCAAGAATTCTACTAATATTTTCAATACCTTGGTAGAGAAACTGGAAAAATCTTAGCATAAAGGGACTATGGTGGATATTGAAGCATTCAATAAGATGAAGATGTAGGAGGAGGATAAAAGCCCGTGCAAGCGTACTAGAGCCAATCTGAAGAGATATGTGGAGCAACCCTCCCAAGGCATCTAGGACCTAAAGAAGATTGCCCTCAGTATGACTCTTGATTGGAAGTTGAAGCTACCGAGGCTCATAGAAATTTGAACTAGGCTATTTTGGTCTTTTGTTGTTCAATGTTTTTTGTATGATCTTTTGCTGATGGTTTGCTATCAGTTTGCTGGGTTTTATCTCTTTGGCAGCTCAATGTAAAAAAGGTTTCAGGTCCCTTCGAAACCTGTTTGAACCTTAATAAAAAACAACCCAATGAATCAAGTACCCAAATCAATCCTGCAATGGCTCTCATAACTAGACACAAGAAGGAATCACACATCTCAATGCAACACCATCATCAAATCACCATGAAGTTATCGAAAATATCATTGGTCTAGAATGGTCCTAAGCATATATATCAAAGTATGACATAAGATAACACTCACGATCACATACAATGCATCAATGAAGAGTCCAAAGCAAGATCAAGCACCATAAATAGATCCACATCCAACTTCAAAAGACACAATCCATGATCACAAAGCCAAGTCCACATAAATAAGTATAAAATGTAGAAAAAAAGACGATAGGGACATTACATAAGTAAGCAAGGAGAGAGAGAAATATTTGAGAGTGATAATGGATTAAAGTGTTGAGATTTCATTATGTAATGCTTATAATCAAATAGTTGAGGCCTAACATATTGGTAGCCCATTATATCAAATTATAATTTATTATTTTGTTGTTTCATTGAATTCTCACTGTGTAATTTTGTGTTGTTAATTTCACTACATGGTTGAAAAATCCTTCATTAGATTTTTTGTTCTTGTCTACATCACCACATGAACAATGTGATATCATTTATCACATATCAAGTTTTCAAAAAACAACAAACATAAGAAATGAAATATTGAACAATGTTATAATAAAAAATATGAGATAAATTTAACCTAAATTTACTATTTTAAAATCTCTCATCCCATTAGATTTAAGATAATATCCAAGACAAGATGTTAAATCTGAATCAAACAATATGATGATAAAAGAAACATAATTCCACAAGGACCACTACTTCAATGAAAAATTAAACTAATACTATTACCAATAAAGAAAATAAAGCACTATTCATGCTAATTGAAATAATGTCGACGACATTAAACCATCTTTAAAGATGCATGTTGACACATGAACATTTATTTTTATTATATGATCTCTTTTGTTTCTTTTTTCTTTTTTCTTTTTCTTTTGCATTTATTTAAACATTTCCTCTAAGGATTTGGAATGATGTATATCAAAGTGAGTGTCTTCATCAAACTTCACTTTGTGACCAAAAATGTAGATCTATTTAATTTTTTGACTAGATTGATTTGTCATTTATTATGTCAAGATTGTGGTGGTTCTCCTTTAAATGTCATTTTACCAATCTTAATAATTTTTACATAGCTTGCTTGGTATTTTTTTAACTACATGTCTTGTTTGTTGTTTTTCATTTCACATTCATTTCTTATTTTTTCATTCATTTTTGCATGGGTCTTGCTATTACAATTTATTTTCTTCATGCATCTTCTTGCATGCTTACTTATGTCTCTTTTACTCTTATGACACTTTCCACCATTACACACAAACACATTTCTTGGCTTCCCTGTTTTGGGAGCATTCATTTGGGGATTAAAGAATAGATCTCTACCCCATAGGTGAGATATCTTTATTTTATCTAAAATCACCTTTTTAAAGAATTTTTTTTATTTAAGTCTAAACGGTTTCTATCTAAGGGGGTTCAGTTGATGGGAGTTAGATTAAACCCCCTTGGATATAACTCCAAGGCTTAAATTAGACTCTCGATGGAATCTCATTCACACCTATCAAACTACTAACAAAAAAATGATTTTCCTTCACCTTTTGGGTGATTAAATGAAATAATTTAAAAATATTATTTTGCAAGTATGTAGTCCTCGTTGTTAGCTTTTTAAAAAGTATATGGTGCGTTATGGTTTTTTTATATTATATGTATATTTTATTTTATTTTAGAATGAACACAACACCATCACAAAAAAATGATGACCTTTATTCAAGACACCAAAAAAATAATAAACATTGCTAGAAAAATAAAAATAAAACACACTATTCTATATGTGAAGGGCTTTTTGGTACAAGCCTGAATGTAAAATCTACAAAAGTTCATTTGTAATCTATAGTTTATTAGGTCAACTGGACCAATGGTCCCAGGCAAGGCCGGAGGTTTTCTCCTCTCTGCTCTAACAAAGATTGTAACTTTTTCTATTAGTAAAATATGGCTATGACCTTTTTACCGAAAAAAAAAATAAAACACACTAAACTCTACATGAATGATTCTATCTCAATGAAAGAACTTTTTTTTTTTTAATGTATACACCAAGACAAATGTGAGATAATAAAATATAGGTGAAATTTTTGTTAGTATCAATTCAAACAAATAATAAATAAATATTCATTAAAAAGCTACAAGGCAATATCTATGCATGTTAATTATCTAATTTCAAGAAATTGCAAAAATAATTTATTTGTAGTGAAAGCTATGCTTTTCATCAAACATAATTATTGTTAATATTTTGGACATAAGGTGATACAATTAGAATAGTAATTAATATATTGATAGTTGACTTTACATTTATTCTGAATTTAGATTATTGATCAATTACTTATTATGTGTATTTAGAAATACATGATTTTTTTTTATGATGAATATTGGTTTTTGTATATAGATACGCTGATGTAAAAATTGAGTTTCATGAATTGATGATAAATGTGAAGTCAAGAACATGGTTGAGCTATTCACACACACACATAATTCATTATAAATGCAAGCTTGATCTGAATGGTTAACTAATATTGAATTGTGAATATATTTTTCTTTAGTAGTTTGATTTCAATTATGCATGCTTTATTAAAAATTGAATGCTAACCAAATGTTGTTTTGAGAATTTTATTTCTTGTTTGGTTAGATAGAGATATTTGCATGATTAAATTGTGGAATATAACTTAAACTAGATAGCTAGAAATATTTTATTATTTTACAAAGTTAAGATCAAGAAATGAAAATGGTTTGATTTAAAAATGATATCTTGTTAGAATTATAAAACTTGATTAAATTAGCTTAATTTTTTTTTTTATCGATAACCAGGATATTATATTGCTTAAAAGAGGAAAGTTTACATCCAAAAGGTTGGTAAACAACCTGCCACTACATGGGGTCTCGCCCCTACAAAATCAATTGAACCCGAATACGACACCAGACCTACAAGACCAGCCACCACAAAAAAAACCACCCATACATTCACCTAACCCCCACAAACCCGATAGTCCCGAAAGACCTATCTAACAAAACCATCCCAAGCCCTCTTCCCTTGAGAAGTTCAGAATGTCCTGACTGGGGCCTGTGCCATGCAACTCCCTCCCTCCACCTGACACTGTACCCGGTCTGCCACCCCTCAATGAATCGCACTCCACCATCTTCACGTGCTTCCGTGGAATCTGATGGCGAACCAGAGGCCTCCCCTCTTCATCTAGAGGTGCTTCAGACTGAATTGGGGTCTTCTTCCCACATATCTTTGCCCTCTTAGTTGGCCCCAACTCATGCACAAAATTCACCACATCCCTCCAACCCTTCCTTGCATTCTCAAGTTGAATCTCAACGGGTCGAGACACCGACCAAATCACGAACGACTGCAGCCCCCCCATTTCCACACCAATCCTCCCCCAAGGTTCTTCCAGCATCCTCATCCCTTCACCAACAACAGCTCGAGCCACCACACCATCCAAACCACTCGACCATTTCGATCGCAACACCAAGGACGCAACTCATTGCATCTCCTCCGTTGACCCACCCACCAACAAGGCCAAAGCAACAAACAACAATGAAATGTCAAGGTTAGTTCGAGGGCGACAATCAAACACCAAAAATTCCTCCTCGACCATCAACCGCACTACCATCCAAAAAACCTCCCCATCCACCCTGAACACATTCCTCAGTCGATTACTCAAAATCAAACCGTGGAAGATTGGCATCTGTCCATCAGTCAACAGGGAACAATTAGCCTCCATTTAGCCTCTCACCAAAACCTGCACACACTAGCTAGCCAAAACCCAACAACTTTGAACTGCCAGGGAAACCACATCCAAAGCCTTTAAAAAGCCAGCTCCATCACATGGCATAATTACTCCACACGAAGCACACCAATCCATGCATCATCCCCAAGATAGCTCGCCGATAGCCTCCATCATCACTCTGTCGCCTCTAAAGCCACTTGCAACATGATCGTAGATCACAATCCATGAGGGACATTACATCCCACAAGTCTAGTGTCAAAATTAACCACTTCAAACACAACTCGGGTTCTCTTCCCTATCTTTAAGCAGTTCAACCAAATTCATGAGAACATATATTTTGAAAGTCCTCAAATAAGCTAAAATTGTTATCCAAAGACCCATTCACTCCCACATTCGAAAGCTTGTCAGCCTCGACATTAGCTTCCCTGAGAATGTGTGTCACTTTAAAGTCTTCAAACCCACACAGAAGAAATTTCATTCTTCTAATATATTTGTCTAGATCCCACGCCTCCATTCGACCTCTAGCTATCCCATTCACCACAATCTGAGAGTCTCCCTCCAAGTGGAGTTTCTTCACTCCCAATTTCTTAGCCATCAGAATAGCTTCTAATGCCGCTTGACACTCCGCAACATTGTTTGACCCATCCACCAATCTTTTAGCTCTAATGGCTAGAATGTTACCATAGTCGTCCCAGGCTATGACCCCAGCACCAAAGACCCCGGGATTTCCCCTTGAAGCGACATCAAAATTGACCTTAGTCCAACCCATCTCTGGCGGATTCCACTCCTGTCTTACCTCGTCCACCCTCTAAGGATTAACCCTCAAAAGCCCATTAGCAGGCCTAATTAGCTTAAATTTTATTGGTTTAATTCAGATAGAAAAAGAAATTAAATGTATATGTATTGTTTTATATAACTAATTATTATTTTTTGACTAATTACTAATATTAAATAATATTAGTAAATAAAAGAATAATATATTGCCCTTTTTATACTTTTCACATGCTAGATTATTTTCATGTTTTAGTTATGTCTCAAAGTTTTTTAGTTAACAAAATGTAGAACACATGGACAAATCGCACCATTTTTATTTCAAGAGCGAGAAAGAAAGTCTTGCATTCTTTGTTCACAAAGTTTTTCTTTATATTGGAAAATGATTTTTGACAAGGGGGAGGCCTCTAAGTTGAGAAAATTTTACATTCTCTGAAATTTCAACGTAATACTGGAGGGATAGTGGAAGGAGGCCGATCTAAGGAAAGTCGCAATAAATTTTAATGCACCAAGCTTGGGAACATAATTTTTTGAATTGTTGAAAGATTGAAGGCTATGCAAATCAGAAGAGAATTTCGATCATAGTGGATGATCATTTATGAAGAACAATAACAAAACGTTGCCAGGTTTTCAGTTGACCATACTATCCTATTAATGCGTGGTTGTTTTGAAATAAATTTAATTCCATACTTATCTTCCAAAAAAAATCATTGTAATTATTAATAAAAAAAATAAAAAAAATCCACCTTCATTATGCTTCGACAAATGTTCATACCTTGTTCTTTAGCTCCTGTCATACTAACAAAGGTTGTGGAAATTAGACTTCATTTGCTTGAAGTTTTCTTAAGCATTTTAACCCAATCAATTTAGTGCATTTTTATTTTTAAGAACATCTTTTGATTATGATTAGTCCATGCTCCTATAGAAAGAAGGATTGGTGCCACGTATTGATATTCTTAAAAGGAATTATTTAAAATAAATAAAGTTTTAGAGTAAAACCCATGGTAAGGGGAGGAGGGCGCATCCAAATTCCCTTAGGAGAGGAATCTAATTTTTTTTTTAAAGCTTAGCTTTTTCTTATAAATACTATTTCCCTCATTAAGTCTAAACTAACAAAGGAAAGATTAAATGAAAATAAAGAATGATTATTTATATGTTAGAAATTTAGCATTTATCTTATAATTTAGCTAACTTTTAAATTATCCCATTTTTAATGGACTTACTATTAGTTATAAAAATACTTTTAGATTTAGTTTTTTTAATATTATTTTATGAGAGTTAAAGGTAGAATAACTTAAATAGTAGTATCAAAAGTTTTTAATTAATTAATTTAATTTATATGAGTTATAGATCATTTATCATTAAATGATTAATCATAGCAAGATTATAGCAATTTGTATATACATATATACATATATATGTATATGTATGTGTATGTGTATATGTGTGTGTGTGTGTGTATGTATTGGATTTATTTATTTATTTATTATTAATACAAGAGTATATCAAGTAACTAATGAAATGATCAATTATTTTGCATTGAAATTTGAAGAATACAAAATGGAAGCTTAAGGATTTGCTTCTTGGAGTTTAGTGATTGCTTACAATTTTCTTATCCAAAGATAGTTGTCAAAATTTGTCTATTATTAATGTTGCTTTGGTTTAGTGGTAATTGACATTGCATGAGATGTGACTTAGAAATTAGCTTGCAACTTATGTAAACATACCGAGAAGGGTAGTTTACTTTTCTTCCAAAAAAAAACACCATTTTTACATGGAAAATGATTTAATTTGTATGTTTATGGATGAATGCCAAATATGGGTAAACAGAGAAGGATAGGTCGCTATTTTAGATCTACCTGCCAGTACTCGGCTTAAGAGATGCTTTGGCCAAAGCTTATGAAATCATATTGTGATTGATTGTGTTTCTTTTACTCTCTGCCATATCATGATGATAGATGCATATATTTTTTTATGTGTGTGAATTAGCATGTTAGATGCATCATGATGCACCAGATTCCATCTTGCCTGTCGGTTCTAAATTGGTAGGTACCTCATGCAAGGTCAAGTATTCTTCTAGTTGAGAAGAATTTTAGGGATGCTTATGCTTCATAGTTGGGTGGAAACACCACCTAAATCATGTTCTCGGCTCACGAGTCGCATGTGAAGGAGAATTTGTGGCAACCAGAGACCTTATAACCTTTTTGTATCATTATATTTATTTATGTGACGAGATGGGCTTAATGCCTAGATCACTTGTTAGATAGTGATGAGATGGGGCATAATACCTAGGTCGTGCAAGAAAATAGTTAAGTGTATGAACTTTGTGAACCCAATTATTATAATACCTTTATGGAAAGATGAGCTATGTAAATATATGGAGATGAAATTATATTTTACGTTGTATTATTGACTCATTTGGAGAAAATTATGAGAAGTATGAATTGAAAATTTCCAATCTTTTACATTAAATTGTTCACGTCTTTACATATGCAAGATGGTAAAATGTTGGTCATTAAAAAATATAAATATAGAAAAACTTGATTGAAAATATGATAAAATAGTTAGTTTAAATTTAAAAAAATTGAATCCACATAAAAAATACCACAAATAATTATTTTATATCATCCTCAAATTCTCTATTGTTTGTTTATTATAACTGAGATAAATTCAAAATTACTAAAAATTTAATTTAATTTAATTTTGGTGTCTCAATTATGTTGAAAAGTGGAATACAACTTCATGATATCACCCTTGACCATCAACATCCAAGACAAGTAATTGCTAATCTTCCTTTGGAGACATAAATAGATATTGTACTTACATACTCATATCTTATACACTATTACTTGTCTTGCTCTCCAAAATGAAACTTCTAGAACATGACCACCATATTCATGTTAATGCACACTAGGAGTAACATTTGGGGCTACTATTTGTCTCTCATTACATGATAATCAATGATCACACCATACAACTTATATCTTTGGCTACCATACTTGACAAACTTAGTAATTACATCTTTTCACATATCCTCAAATCCAATCCATGACAATATCATGCACTCAAATTGGGCAAGGATGTACTATCTCTTGTCTCTATCATGTTTTTGCACTGTTTTATGCTTGGATACATCGTAGGGGTCAACTTAGTCACAACTTGATGATTTCACCTACATCTTAATTTTATTCTTTTCTTTACATAGCTTTTTGGTTACATACATCACATGGGTCAAATCAATCGCAAGCTCATGACAATATTTGATGCCATAACTCCATTTATTAATTTAACATGGCTTCATGTTTACACACACATGTGATCAAGTTTGTCACAACTCTGTGATTGTCTCATACATTGCGATTCAATTTATTAGTCTTAAGTTTACTAGGCTTCATGATTGCATTTGTTATGGGGAGCAAGTTGATCACAACCCCACAATTACCTCATGCATCATATTTTTCCCATCAAATGTCATACATGATGTATATATTGTGGGATCCAACTTATTCACAACTCCACTCTAGAATAAACTACACATCAACTTTATATGTTATCCACTTCATGCTAATAACATTGTGTTGTTTAACATGATCATATGTTTTTTGTGCACTAATACAATTATATAGGCACACTAAATAATGCGTGTGTAGGTATGGATGACATCTTCTCTATAGGAGCATGAAGAATCACAAGACATCACCCATAAACTATATCCTAGATCTATTTTTTGTTTCATTTACTACATATCTTACTTTGGCATGCATGATGATATGTACTTTCAAATGCAAACCAAAAGGGAGAAGTTATAAATGATAAAGTTGCACACACTACACTTTTACACCTTTATTTTACATTTATTTGGTATTTTCATAGGTGCACATTCATTGTCCTCAAATTAACATGTTTGGCACAACAAACTAATCTTATTCTTGAATCTATCATGAATTATCCATTGCCTCAGGACTAGATGATCTTGAAGGAATCCTACCTTCTTAAAATAGGCTACATGTAGTCTTATCCTTGGGTTTGGGTTTACTGTGGTTTACTCCACCCAAATTCCAACTTTAAATCTCCCATGACATGAAGTTGATTTTCCTAGAATTTAATTTTTACTTAATTAGATGATATGTCAAATATATTTAATTGAGTGACAAGGATCTTGTTCAACCAGTGGAACCATCATTAGATAGTCGTGGAATCACTCGTAATAAAGTATTTGCGCTTGAATACTATATTAGCACCACATCAATAATTAATCATAGTCACTGCATCATCTACTTGGCATGTCATAGTATATTATGTAAGGACTTGACTTATATCAAGGAAATTGATTATCTTCCCTCTTGCACATAGTAGTTGCCATTGCACTTTTTATCACAACCCTCTATTTTAATGTAGGTATCAAATACAAGAGTGCAATATAACCACATTAGCATTATACATATCTATAAAAATACTAGATCTTGTGCCAATAAAAATGTCGACATTTCTTGCTATTACATTAGTCATATCACACTCATGATACATCACATATTCCATATTGTATAATGATAGTCAAATTTCTAGTTATTATTTTTGATCACAACAATCAACATAATCATCATTCATAAACACAATCAAGAAGAGTTAAACCCTCTTTATCCTCTAAATTTAATTTATTAATATATTTTAGTTTCAACTTTATTAATTTAATTGTTATTCCATTTGTTTCTATTTATTAGATTAGATTTGGATTAAAAAAAACTAATGAATTTATTTCAATAAGATAATAATAATATTAAACTGTTTAATTAAAAATTGCAATCTATTTTTAGAGTTTTATAGTTTATATTATTTAGACATAAAAATTTACTAGATTTAAAATACTAAAATAATAATATTTTTTTTGTAGAGAGAAAAGTATCAAAAAATTCTAGAGAAAAATAATAACACAACATTTTAATATGATTCTAAATAAATATAATGAATTGATTACACAACAAGTTAAGTAAATTGAAAATTAAAATAAAAAGTTAGAAAGCACTTAGATTTTGATAATGGTACTAGTTGGTATCACTATTTGAATTGTACATGAGTGTGAATATTATATCTAAATTATATCTCTCATGTACTAAATGAGTCCTTTAAATGTTTGCAAGAGTGTTGGACATAATCATGTCTTACTATGTTTAGAGCTCTCATAGATTGTGATTGATTTGTCTATCTTTGATAGTTTTGTTTCTATTGAGATATTTGAATTAAGATCAAGGTAATGCAAAAATTACTTTTAAGGGAAAGGTTATAGCTCAACAACACAATTGATGAGAATGATGGCACGTGATAGAATGACCATTCATCAAGATTCATACCTCTAAAAGCACTTCTTAACCAGATATATAAAGATTGAAATCATTTAACCTTCCCTTAATCACAATTTCTATATAAGATTTTCTTCCAAATTTTGTTATCCTAAGAGATTTATAAATTAGCTATTGCTGAAAATAGAAGGGAAAAACAAATTGAGACCCTGCTGTGATCATTGTGGCTTTAGGTGTCTTCTGCCCCATGATTTCGATGCAATGGAGAGAGGACATATACAATTAATTAATTATACCCATTCCGAAGGAAATCATGAAAGCAAAGCTGTCATTTCAATAATTTTAATTTAAATCATCATAATGGCATCGAGAAAGGTGGTGAATGCAGCAGGATTAAGCATCACATGACACGACATTACTGGGTAGTGGAGTAGAGAATGTGAATTGTCTGTGTAAAAATCGAAACCCTCACACTGATTCCTCACTGTGTGACAATGGGGAACGAAAAATTTAATAGAGCTCTGAGAGCTATGAAGAATATTGGACTCAGCAGTAATACCGTCAGTCCTGTTCTGAAGCGTCTTTTGAAGGTTTGTCCCCTGCTTTTTCACATGTTATTGCCCCTCTTATACAGCGCCTCTAACTTACATTACCCTCTTGTGTTTACACAGTTGTATAACAATGAATGGGAGCTTATAGAAGCCGAAAGTTACAGGGTTCTTGCAGATGCCATCTTCGAGAATGATGAGGTTGAAGAAGAAGAAGAAGACGAGGAATTGGAGGTTCTGTTACCACTGCATTGCATATGAAAATTCAAGCATTTAGGGTTTGAATTGACTGTAGTAGTCTGTTTGTATGAGTTTTTGTGAATTGTGTTTCAGGTACAAACAAAGAAATCAAAGACGAAAAGGAAAAAATGTAACGTTGTGGTGGATAGCGACAGTGAGAATGAAGACGAAGGGGAAGTGCAGAACGAGTACGAGTATGTGCCTCCTCTCACTCGAGCTCGAAGCGTGGTGGTTACCCGTGTGGTTCGCCGTGAGAGAGAACGAGAGTCAGAGCCGGAGCCAAGCGAGGATAAATGCATCGATGAGGCTTCTCCCTCGAGTAGCAACAGAAAAAGATGCACTCCCGTAAAAAAGAAATCTAAAGCAGAGCCTGAGGTGGAGCTCGTGGATAGCAAGAGAAAATTGGTTGATGATGAGAAGGGTAAGAGAAAATTGGTTGACGATGAGAGGGGTAAGAGGAAATTGTTTGACGATGAGAGGGATAAGGAGAAATTGGGTGACGATGAGAAGGGCAAGAGAAAATTGGTTGATGATGAGAGGGGTAAGAGAATTGCAGACGAAGAGCCTATGTCTCCTGCTATGCCCCTGGCTCTGCCACCCCCTTCGCCTCCGCCTCCGCCTCCGCCTCCGCCTCCGCCTCCGCCTCCGCCTCCGCCACCGTCGCTGTCGCCGTCTCTTATTTTGAAAAAGCCTAAGATGGAGTATGAAGTGGAAGTAGACCCAAATAGTGCCATTACCTGTTTTGGAACCCCCATTGTTGAAGACAAAAGTATGAGTACTGAATGTGAAGGTGAGAGTGAAGCGGGGCTTCCCAAGAGACAGAATGAGCATGAGGATGGGGAGAGCAGGAGCTTTGGCATCATCAGTGTGGCTCCAATAGCCGCCGTGAACATTGATTTCGGTACCCAACAAAATGGTAAGTTTAATTTTCTGCCTTCATGTAACTTGCCTTATATGCAGCGGTGAGGGACTAGTCCCGAATGCCACACCCATATGCGGCACTGGCTGCATGTGTTTTCTTAAAAGTACTTTTAAAACAGCTTAAAAAAATGATACCTTTACTTAAGGCGTGGGTTGGATTATTCATAAGTGTTCTAAAGTTTGTGATCGTTTCGATTTTGTTGGCCTTGCATTCCAACTGCCAACTTTTATTCTAAACATTCAAATGTAATTTAACATCATTTTTGATTAATTTATGGGGTATGTAATTTTTTAATTAAAAAAAAAATCGCAGAAGTAGAGTCATTTGAATGGGTTTCTGAATAGTAGTGAGTATCTGCAATCAAGTCAAAATAAGGGACACATTAGTGGGTGGTGCTTACTGTTTGAATATCCGCTCGTCACATTTGCAGTATGTTGTTTGCTAGGATAAGTCTCTGTTTGCCTTTATCCTTGGAGGTGCATCATTCAATATGTTTCTGACTGTATTTCTTTCATAAGCAGTACAGTACGTCTGTGATTCTGAACAACTACAAAGAAATGAGGAGGAATCGCATGAAGTACATGGTCGTTCAGAGCAGTGTGACGATGCCCTAGAGGCACTCGCTGAAACATATATGGAAATGGACAACGAAGAAGATTTGACTTCAGAATTTCTCTCAGAAAGACCAGAAACTGGATTTTCAGTGATCAATAACGTTGGAAATGCACCACATCTTAAAGAACCTTTTTCACCTTACAATAGCGACCTTGAAGGATCAGGTCATAGTCATACACAACTTTGTCTAGAATACAATAATGGCATTGAAAAATCAGGCCATATGCAGCCATCTCTAGGATGTCATAAGGATTTTGAAAAATCAGAGCTTGAAACGGCATGTCTCAAGTGCCTTCAAGCACCAGGAAATGCACAAACAAACTTTGATTTAAACACTGGTGTCACAGAAACAGATATACCACGGCTACTAAGCACAGACCGGGTCCTCAAAATGATTGAAGTCCAAACACAACAATTATTCAAAATTCTTCTACCAAATTTTCCAGCTACAAAGTTGATGGAAATGTTTGGCCAGCAGTTGTTGAAAAGGAAGGATGGCCAAATTTGCATTGAAAACCATACTCAGGCTGTCTCAGTGGCAACCAATCATTTAATGCCAAATGACGAAGACAGAGTTTGCAGAAGTCCAAGAACCATTCAGAAAAGCGGGGAATCTCCAGTATCCTTTGAAGATGATGATCATGCCGAATCAAAGGATAATGCTGCCACGTGCACAACATTAATAAGTCTTGATCGATGCAGAGTAGATGATGAACAATCCAGACCAATGCATGATCCGAAGGACATATCTAGGGGCGAAGAGGTCATCCCAATACCAATTGTGAATGAGCTATCCAGTGAGAATGTCCCCACTCCATTTCAGTATATACAAAGGAGTATTGTTTATCAAAATGCATATTTGAATGTTTCTCTAGCTCGAATTGGTGATGATGATTGCTGCTCAAACTGCTCTGGCAATTGCTTGGAATCTCCTATAACATGTGCATGTGCCAGAGAGACAGGAGGTGAGTATGCCTACACAAGGGATGGTACTCTGAAAAAATACTTCATTGAGGATGCAATGTCTTTACATATGAAGCCTAAACAACATCAATATTTTTACTGTAAAGATTGCCCTACTGAGAGGACAAAGAATGAGTGTAAACCTGATCCTTGTAAGGGGCATTTGATTAGAAAATTTATAAAGGAGTGCTGGAGCAAATGTGGTTGCAATAAGCAGTGTGGAAACCGTGTGGTACAGAGAGGAATTACTTGTAAGTTACAGGTAAGAATATCATGTGAACTATGCAAATATTTTAACTATCTATTTATGGTTGGAAAAATATAATTACTTGCTTTTTTAGTGAAGGTAGTGTTAAGAACACTATGTGGTGATATGCCTATTTTAAAACATAGGAAAAGACAAAATTATCATTCTTTTATAGAATGATTTGTTTTTTGAGAATTTTGCAAAACAAGGTGTACCTTTTCGTGTTTTAGCATGAACAAAGAATGGAAAATACAAAGTGATATTTCTATTATTGGTGAATGAATACAGCATAAGGTTCAAAGCATCTAGCCACTGCATGAATATTTTGGTTGGGTTTGTGAGTTTGGGAGTTAGAGAGAAGGATGACCTAGAGACAAATTTGGAGATTTTGTTAATATTTTTAATTATTGTTATGTTAGTTTTGGGTCAGACACATTAGAGAGTAAGGAGATTAAGGCACTGCAACTTCAACTTCTGTGCAGGTTTTCTTAACTCCAGAAGAGAAGGGATGGGGTGTTCGCACTCTTGAAGAAATACCTAGAGGTGCCTTTGTGTGCGAGTATGTGGGGGAAATTATAACAAACACTGAGCTATACAATAGAAACAATGAAAGAATGTGTGATGAAAAGCACCACTATCCAGTGCTCTTGGATGCAGATTGGTGCTCTGAAGGTGTCCTTAAGGATGAAGAGGCTCTTTGCTTGGATGCCACTCATTATGGAAATGTTGCAAGATTTATCAACCATAGGTAACTAAGCTTCATAATATGTTCTTTTGCATTATACAAAGACCAACCTTTCTGATTTTGTTGGTTTTCAATTAAGTGATCCGACCTGAAAATGAAATCGCTCCATATAATAGAACATAATGATGTTTACACACGAGTAATGTGAAAAATTATTTATAGCAGTGTTAATTGTTGTTTTTCCCGTATTAATGTTTTGTAACTTGAAGCCTATGACCTTTGTCATGACACAAAGGTTTTATTAATTTTCACCAAAGTGAACCTGTCCTGAAAATGAAGTTACTTCATATAATAGAACATGATGATGTTTATACACAAATAAATAGTCTGAAAGGTATTTACAAACAATCTTAATTGACATTTTGAATTTTTCCCTTATTCAGTATTGTAACTGCAAGCCTCTGATCATGGAATGCTTGCTTATTATCACTTTCTGTGTTTTCTAGACATTCATTTGCTAACACTGCTTTTGACTGACTTTGGTGGATTATTATTTTCCACATGATACCAACACTAGCCTTTCTAAGTTGATGTCATTTTACTCCATTGAAAATCCAGAAATTAAAAGTGGATTCTTATCAAGTCAACAGTTTAGTAGTTTTTTAAGTAGTAGTATCTTCTGATCTTATTTGTCATTGGAATCTAGTTAATCTTTTTGATTCTTCTCATGTTTATTACCTTTATTTCACCACGACTTGTAACTAACTTTGGGAGATTGTCGTCATCTGTAAGACTGCATGAAGTAGTGTTGCTTAAATTGCAAACTCAGACTATTAAGTTCTTTGCAGAAATTCAGAAATGGTCTGAGGATACATAAGATCTTGTCATTTGTTAAACAATTTTTAAATGTCAAGAAATGTTTTTATCTATATCAGTAGATTTCCACAATAAGAAGAGGTAGAGAGAGAGAGTGTCTGGTCTGCAACATTTTTTTCATTTTTCCTTGTGCTCTCTACTTTCATTCTGATGATGGATCACAGAGTGTGATCTGAAACGTTGATGTAAAAAAGCTCACACAATCAAATCCAGAAGCTCAGAGACATGTTTTTATCTGTTTATAACTTTATCCATTGAAGGGTCTTCTGGTTTCACTTCTTTGCTATTGATCAGTTTGATCAAATGATGATCTGACTTCTTTATATACCTAAGTTCAAGTGGTTGATAGTGATCTATGTATGATATAGGAAAACATCTTATAACTCATTTTATTAAGTCAGATTGATGGTTGAGTCTTTTTGGATGATCAAACTCAATAATGGATTTTTCCGACCCCCTTTGACCTTGAAGAATGAAATTTTAATGGGGTCTGATATGGATTTTATGTTTATTTTGAAAGGTTTGTGATAGTTGGGTGTGACTATTTACTGAGTTAATTACAATCACTTACTAGCATACATATTCTTGTAAATGTTTCTTCTACACCTTAGATGAACCCGAGTTATTCTGACTAGACCTTAGTTGAATCACTAATTAGTAACCACAGAGAATAACTAATTTCAGTGAATGCTCTTTTGCGGTGAATTATTATATCAGTTAAATACACCTCATGATGACGGACTATGATTGAATGCTAATCCGTAATCACACGTGTATGGCAATGAAACTCCTTTGAGTTCAAATTTGTCTTGACAACAAATTGCTGGAAATTTACAGTCCGTTGAAGCATTGGAATCTCAAATAGTTGATGCTAAAACACCAGAAATTGGATTACAAACTCTTGAAGTAAGTGTTTTTAGTACTTGTCATATAGCGTCTTACTCGCTTTCTTGAATATGTCATTCTCTAAAATCTGTTTTTTTCCCTCCCATTTTGCTTCACTACCTTAAATCTTCCCATAACATCTTTGAATGGGCTGTATACTTCCAACATTGCTTTTGTGTGAGTTCCATTTTTTGTATGAGACAATTGTTTAATTTTAGGATAATAAGATTTGGTTCTCAGTACTTTTTTTGGCTGAAAGTTGTCAATGCCAAAGTCTCTTGAAATACAGAACAATCTGGTTAAATTACTAATTTGTTTCAACTTTCCACACCTTCGCAATAAACCTATTATAGAAAATTTTAGGTTATTTTAGTGAAGCAAAAAAATTATAATTGTTCCCACATGTATTATGCCACTGTATGACTCTTTTGCTTTTTCTACCTTTTAAAGCAGGTGGTTATGTTAATGTATGTAATTCTTCATGTTTACGTGTCATAACTAGTTTTGGAAATTTTATCTTCAAGAACTCTTATATATTTAGAATGGAACCGTGCGACTTGTATCATTTAGGAAATGTCAAATCACATGATTAATGTTTGATGCATCAACATGAAGTGTCCTTTCAATCGTTGAAGATATTATTGGGTTCCTGCCTTTTGTAGAGTATTGTAAATTATGTTTCCTATGTAGAGATTGACTATGAATCAGTACCCACATTCGAGTGAGGTGCAAAAAGGAAGCACTGAGTATGGTTTGAGTAAATACTTTAACTAAGTTATATAAATGAGTATGATTTGAATGCATAAGTGTTCTCCTGTTTCTGTCTTTTGTATTTTCACATTTTAAATTATATATATTATAAATCAAGTCAGCACACATAATCATTTATGTTCAGGAGTTCTATCTGCAGTTACATTCATCTTTTACTGTAGTGCTTAATTCAGGTGAAATAAATTTTTAAAAGTATATGTGCTTCTGTTAGCAAAATAAAGGACAGAGTTTTGGCAAAAGATTCTTTAAGAAAATTATCAGCCATGGAGCCCATGAAAAAATGGAGCTATGAGGACTTTATTGGTGTTCACAACATAGTGTCAACTTGAACAAGACAAACAAATCCGATTGAAGGAATATTTTGTAATCTTGTAATCAAATACAACAATTTGAATTCTTTTTCTGAAGCTTGGTAAATCATGGCTGAGGCTATGGGCTACTTTTAATATAGTGTGAGGAAGTTTAGATCATATTTTTAAGACATGTCGACATTGTGCACACTTGAATGTTTCCCGTAATTGTTTTAATTTGAACTAGACAAAGGAATTCATTTTTGGGAAAGGTTCATAGATTTGTATCAAAAGGCAATGACTTAAACTGCTATTTTTC
The DNA here is from genome assembly GCF_030272615.1 of Cryptomeria japonica. NCBI lineage: Eukaryota > Viridiplantae > Streptophyta > Pinopsida > Cupressales > Cupressaceae > Cryptomeria > Cryptomeria japonica. The sequence goes on from NC_081413.1 coordinate 571,499,719, forward strand.
TTGGTAAATATTGGGTGAAGATATAGGCCACTTTTAACATGGTGTTAACACGAGTAAGTTTGGACCACATTCTTGAGATTAAAACATTGGGTACGCTCATATATGACCCTAATTGTTACACTACAACCTTGGCATGTGTCAACTGAACTTATGGGTCACCATCCTGTGATGGAGAGATTTGGAATTGGGTCACTATGATTCTCGCACCGATTACCAGTACTACACAAGCCCTTATACAACTATTTAAACATGTTTAAAGTACGTAATAGTTAGTGAACTCATCCATTTCATAAAATTAAGATTTTAAAATTAAATTCCAGTAGTTGATAAAAAACTAAAACCGTGTAATTTGCTATTAGTAATTGTCTAGGTTGTGGAATCAGAATTAGAATTGGGTATGGGTACAGGTATGTGTGTATGATATGTTGGTACAACAGATTTTTTTAGGAGGGCTGGGTACATTACAGGTATGTCTGTACAAAAAGGTCCATCGAATATGCAGCCGGATCTGGCTTCTGTGGAATATGCTGCTGGATCTGGGTACATTCCATCAGGGGTTGACAGACAGTCGGCAGGCTTGTCTCGGACAAATCTAGGACAACCCAAACCAAACTTGGGGGAACATTGACTAGTCCATGTGAATCCACAGAAAAAAAAGCATTTTTGAATTTTTTTCAGTCTGCAAATAATTTTTATTTAACCTGCATATTATTTCTTTTGGAAGCAAATGTTAGTAGCTATTCATTTGGTATAACAAGAGGGGCAGGCATGTGGATTACTAATTTTGTATTATCCTCGGAAAAGAAACCGCAATCTTTATAAATACAAACTGATTACAAATTATCATTTATCATTTCATATTTATGAAGATTACTGTTTTAATATTTTCTCAGTTTATTTAGTAGAGTAAAAAGGTAGTGATTTTTATTTGGTAATTGATATGCTATGCGGTAATCAATATGATTATTTAAACAATATATAAATATTTATTAAATTAATTTTATAATTATAATATGTAGTAATTTAATTAATATTTTATGGAATAATTATTTCTCTGTGTAAAAAACAATATGAATTATCTATTTTGTTCATAATATCCCTATTTTTAGTATATATATATATATATTGCTATTTAAATGTTGCAGATCAGATAATAAATTTAGACAAATTTAAACATCAAATCAAATAATTGTTGAAACAGTCTAGATGTGTTTTTTGAAAATTTGAAATGCCGATCATTTGAATCATTTAATATTCAAGAGATAATAAAAATGCAATTGTACATCATGATCACTTTTTTTTCTTTACATGATCACTAAGATAAAGAAACAGACATCATTGACTATGGTCAAATAGCATGTGCCCAGTCCTCTTCCTTTAGGTGACTCAGTATCGCTTGATATTTGGTGTCTCTATCAATATCATCGTTGGCTTAATATACATATTTTAGTGTCACAAAACTAAGCCTTTAGTAGGTAAAGGTGCTCCTTTGATTAATGAGGCATCTTTCAAGTCCACATCCTATCGCAGTGCCAGTGCTCATCCATTCTTTTATCTCATGAGTCTTTTGTGAGTTTGAAAATGAAGTGCTATGTAGAGAAGCGAAGCTTCTCTCCTTTCTTTGGTAAAAATATGCTTCTCTGAATAGTAAGTGAAGTTTTAGGCAGAGGTTGCCTTCCAACAATATGGGAGTAAGAACCATTGGACAAGGCAAGTAGAGAAGCAAAGCTTCTCTCCTTTCTTTGCTAAAAATATGCTTCTCTGAATAGTAAATGAAGTTTTAGGCAGAGGTTGCCTTCCAACAATATAGGAGTAAGAACCATTGGACAAGGCAAATGGCAAGCTGTCAAAGCTCTAGAAATTTATCTTTATAGGTCTCTGCCATCCAATCAGATTGACTATGGGACCTTAATAGCACTTGTGATGTTGATGAATTCTCCAAGTTTTGCCGTAGATACAAACACTTGGTGAAGCACACTACCCTCATCTGTTGTAAACATCTTTGTGGTGAGCTTGTCCTTTACTTCTTGGTCATCAGTCAAAGGTACTATCATAGGCTTTCTATATAGAAGTTGTGCTCAAATGTATGGGTTATGGAGAAACATGCTTTTCCTTTCCCACCTTCCCTCCATAATGGTTTTAAAGTTCACTATAAGTATCCAAGATTCTAAACTATGATCCTTCTCACAGATGATTGACTGGATATGCATCAGCTTTATTTTCATATATGTTGTGTCTCTCTAAGACTAAGAGGAAATGAGGGTTACATTATCACCAACCTTCTTTACTGGGGTGTTGGGTGCAACCTTACAATTAAATTTGCTTACATGACCTTATCGTGCCGATTTCCAGATTTTCTTTTCATCAATTTAATTGTAATTCTTGTATTTTAATTACTCACTATAGATTGTTTAGTCTAGAATTTTCTTTATTATAGATTGTATATTTTCTTGCATCTGAACTATCTTCTGATTCTTCTCCAATAATATCAAGTAATTGGCATATGTTTCTGTAGGTTTGATGAACTCTTTCTTTGATAAGACCTATTAGCAGCTTCTAAATGTCCCTGTTGATCACAATCAATTTGAATTTGTGAAATCCTTCTAATGTCCAATAAACATGATATTACTTTCTCCTGACAATCATGGCTGCTTAACAGACAGTAGCTGTAGTGGTGACTGTCTGAACTTATATTGGACGTTTTGATCGTCTTTGGCACCTCAGAAATCTGAAATTGCAACTTTTATTATTTTTATTTTCACTATTATCAAACACTCAATTTGAAGGGATTTACTGGATAAGAGATGTATAATGTTTATAAATGGATAATGATGGATACTATCTTTACCCAGAACATGCATAATTATTGTTAAGGCCTTCAAACTGAAGCCTTAGTTCCATAAAACAACAAACATGGAGTTGCATTTTATACTTTTCTCTGTGAAACGATTTTTTTTTCTATTGTCTCCAGAACTAGACTTTCCAATCGTTTGTTTGATAAGCTTTCTAAAACTGACTTTCACTATTGTGTTGAAGTGGACTGGGAAGGAATGGGAACTGTTTACTGATAATTTAGCTGATAATAGAGGATGTAGTGAACATGGCTAAACTTACTTCTTGATGATTCCAAGGTGGTGTATTTCAGCCCAAAATGCTTTGGTGAAATTGTTTTTCACAAGAGTGGCAGATTCATATATTATCCTGTTGTGACATATTCACACATCGCCTCATTGCAAATGGGTACCCCTCTTTTTGCTGAATAAACCAAGTCTTTTGTACTTCATGTCAAATTTTGAACCTAAGGAATGAGTTATAAGGTCTTGTTGGTCTGGATTCTGGCCTTTGGAGGTGATGAAATGCCGAAGTATGGAATGGATTTTAAAGAGTATAGAGCCTTGACAGTTGTCAAGTCAAGAATTAGGATTTTCAAAATATTTTTAAATTGCATTGTATTTATTGATTATCCTTTGAACTTTGCATTTTGTTAACTTATGACTTGATTGATACTTGTAAGATTACAATGTTTTCTTGTCGTTTTAGGACTGATGCGAGAACAAGACTTTGGATGTTGAGAAGAGGACTTCATTGAGTGGACGATATCATCATCCAAGGAAGAGATTGCAATTATAGAACAAGGAATTTACTAACAAAATGATGAACTTATGCAAATTTGGCTAAGTATGGGACAAAATCCTCCTCAAGGTCTTATTTGCACTCTAAGAGTCTGTGCAAGGTAGGAAGTAGGAATTTCTTCCAAAACAAGGAAAAATCCTTCATGGGGCTTGGTGGCGGTGCTTTTTCGGTGCTTCTGGTAGAAGTTTCTATTTTTGCAGTGTCTATTTTTAGCACTTACTATTTTAAGTAAGTTTCAGCGCGTCTTAGTTTTGGCCAATTTGGAGTTTGGACATGCTATTTTTAGTAGTGGCTATTTCTAGTAAGTCTATTTTTAGTAAATTTCATTGGGTGCCCAATTGGCCTAATTTTGAGTTTGAACAAATTTACTATTTTTAGTAAGTTTCATTGTGTCCCCACTTTCCTTAATATTGTGTTTGGAAGAACTTACTGTTTTTAGTAAGTCTATTTTGGAAGTTCTATCCTTGGCAATAGGAGAAGCACTAACTAGGTTTTGAGCATCCAGTTCTAAATTCGAAAAAGCAAATGAGCAAAGCAGGAAAAGAAAATGAGTGAGCAGGTGATCAAATTTTAGCTGTTTGGAAATCCTCCTTGGGAGCACTAAGCACAATGAAATCTATTCTTGGGCACAAATCCCAAGATAAGGAGGAATTTTCCAAAAATCCAAAAATCCTTCTTTGCCACTCTAATGCTCCAGGAAGACCTCCTTGGGCGCAAGTTCGAAGGAGAGGAGGAATTTTCCAAAAATCCAAAAATCCTTCTTTGCTACTTTAGTGCTCAAGGAAGACCTCCTTGGGCACAAATTCCAAGGAGAGAAATTTTCAAAAAGTCCAAAAATCCTTCTCTGTGTTCAGAATGTGCCCAAGCATGCCAAGAGTCTTGGAATGTGTGAAAAACGGTTGAGTATTGGAAATTTCCTCCTTCGTACTCCAAAGGCACCCAAGTCTTGGAAATGGCAAAAATGGCTAAGTGTTGGAAAATTCCTCCATGCCATCTCATGTGCGCCCAAGCATTCTCAAGGCATGGAAACTCAAAAATTTGACTAAGTATGGAAAAATTCCTTCTCCAAGCTCCAAGTGCACCCGAGCATTCATGAAGTCATGGAAATTGAAATTTTGGCTGTGTTGGAATAATCCTTCCACCTGTCTCATATGCGCCCAAGGTGGATCAATGACATAAGGCATGGAATTTAATGCTTAAGGTAATGTCTTTGATAAAATATGGCATTTGGCAAGTCAAAGGGAGAAAAGAGGGCATCAAAGATTCATCTCTCTAGTTCAAGGGCATCATCACAAGGAATTTCGAAAAGTATAAAAGAATTCTAGTTCTGGACGTTCAAGGAAGATATTCAAAGTTCTCGAGATCTAGTTCAAGTATGAAAGACTTCAAGAATGATAGAATCATCGACAAGGGAGTCCAATCCATTTCGAGAAGGTGAATTCTCGAACTCAAGTACGCGGAAAGAAGAAAACGATCAAAGAAGGATTTTAGAAGAGTTGATCAAAGTTAGAACCTTGGTCCAGATGATGCAATTTGGGAATATACTCCATCACAATCAGTCAAAATGGAATATTCTTTGTGATGAGTTAGTCCACATGGCGTCCAAAATGCTGAGGTGGCGCCCCGACACCTTCTCTGGTCAATCACGTGTTTCCAAACCACATTACCAGATTTATTACATTTGTCGCCAAGGAGAGGGACAGTGGGCATGCTATTTTGGGCGATGAGCTATTAAATGCTTAGTGGGCATGCTATTCTAAGTGATGGGCTACTAAATGCTTAGTGGGCATGCTATTCTAAGTGATGGGCTACTAAATGCTTAGTGGGTGTGTTGCCTCATTAATTGCCAAACCCACTACTTTGTGCCTCAAGGGTTATTCTTGGTCAAACTCTAATTAGGGTTTGCATGGTGTAATCTTGGCCGTTTGTTTGTGGGAGGATCTCTATAAAAGGCCCTGCCTTTTCATTTGTAATTCATCAGATAGTTAGCTCATTAAAAGTAGTGAGCTCTTGCTCCTTAGAGTAGAAGTAGACTAGGAGAAGGAGAAGACATTGTTGCATATGACTTGGAGAAATAAAAGTTGATTGCATTGAAGTTATGGTCAATTCTTGTCGATTTCAACTTGTTGCATGATGTTCCTTCAATTTCTCAAATTGTTAGAAGTACATTGATGTTAATGGAGAATGTGACAATGTTAGATGAATTTCAATGGTTCATACTTTTTGCACCTAGATTATTTCTATTTGTAGTGTAAAGTTACCCTGAGCCTTTTTTATATGGATGCTTAACTTCGATCATTGAATGTACATTGTTCGTTATGATGGTGTTTATTATGATATGAAAATTCTTTGCATAACCCTTGGAAGATTGCATTGGTCTTGTGGAGTTGTTGCTGAGCTTGGTGAAGCTAAACTTGGTTAATGTGGAATTTGTCCATTGGAGCACTATCCATTGATATCATTGTCCTTAGGAGTAGAATAGATTCTCTAACCCTTTCCCCTTTAATTTCAGTTCATTTCAGTTGTGTCCGTTCGAAGAAGAAGCATCTCAAGATTGTAACATCCAATGAAGTTACAACCAGCATTGCAGAAGAAGTGAAAAACAATTCAAACGTAAGTCCCTTTGTGTTACCAGCATACATCAAGCCAAACGAGCTCATATCCAACATAAAGTTGCACGTTTGCAGTAGGAACCTTGGAGTCACTTGTATGATCTTTCACAATTTTAGTATTCCCGGGATTTTTCTCAAGAGGGGATACAGTGTCCTTTGGAAACTTTATTGTGTTGGTGTGGTCACAAAACACCCATCAACGCATCATACCACTGCCTTATGGTTTGTCTTGGGCTAATTATGATACTAACATCAAGGGGATTGGGTTTGAGACAGTCATTTGTCTGCGATCTTATATTCTTCTTCAGTACTAGAAGAATAACTTGTGTTGAGTACCAAGGTTTTGAGGGCCAAAGAAGAGAACAAAGAGGAAATTCTAAATACTGCAGGAAAAGGGAAAAAATGAAACCACTCACTATGCATTCAATTCACTGTTCAATTCACATAACTCGAGGATTTGTTCTTCAAATGTATACAAATGTGTGTTTAAAGACTTAAGTACCTATATCAAAGGAAATCAGGAAACTCTTTTTAAATAGCTGCAGATGCATCCCTATGTTTCAGAGATATCATCAGTATAAGATGTTTGCGGATTGTTTAATGGATATCATTAGGATAATATGGTTTGAGGATTGTTTCATAGATATAAACTGCACAATATAATTGGGGATGAATATGGTGGGACTTTTTAATGAGGTTATCCTAATGCTGAAAGGGTTTCTATGAAATGCTAATTTATATGTACCCTTGGAAGTATTAATTCATGTAAGTGCTAAAAATTTTCGAAATCAAATTTAAAAATGAGTGAATTTCAAGCATATCCAAACTTATGCTGAATGATTCTTTGGGAAGCTTGGTCAAGTCTTGTGATTAATAAGAAATAAAAAATATTTAGACATCTGATCTTCTCATCTTTTACATATTCAGGAACAGAAAATCAATGATCACTTCTGATTTTAAATCTTTATAATTTATATAACCATGCCAGTGATAGAACCAGGAAAATTATTTATTTTGTAACCGTAAGAGTTAAGAAAAAATAAGTAAATGCTTTTGGGGCACTCCTTCAAGGTAGTGTAAGTCACCCTTAAGAGAGATAGCTTTCAACTGGTGAAGTCATTCAAATAATTTGTATTTGTTTAAAACTTAAAACTTACAATTGTTTACTTTTTACCACAGTATTTTTCTTGAGAATCTCCTATAACATTCATGCCCAATATCTATTTTAAGCAATTGCATAAATTGTCTGAATATATATATGGATTTTAATATTAAATAAGAGCACAATAGCTAAGATGTATAAGACACAAGTCAAACTATGTTCGTTGTGATCTCCTACATCTTTTTTGGGCACTTCGATTGTTCTGGGCCAAACTAGGTTCATTCTGATCTCCTATATCTGTTTTAGTTACCTTGAATTTAACGAGAACTTAAACATGTGTATAGATGAGAATTTGACACATTTGAACCTCACCTTTGAAATTTCGCTTTGCAAAACTTGGATTCACATTTGAACTTGGTGATTCATGCAGGCACAGCTACCATATATTATAGGGGTTTGTTGCAAGGATGAAAATATCAGATAAAAATCGGAAAAATCGCAATATAACGGGATCCAAATGATTGGCCGATTTAATTGGTGTTAAAATCGGCAATTACCTAAAAAATTGCAGTTTTTTTCTAAAATAAATCGGGGTTTTTTCGGTTTAAATTGCGATTTCAAAATAATAAATCACGCCTTCTAATTTCGTCGAAACCCTAAAAGTAAAAACCGAAATACAATAAATGCGGGCGGAAAAAATAAAGTGACAGTTGACACTGCATTTCCCGACGACGCCCGACGCTGCATTTCCCAATGGCCGATGACGCCCTACGCCCGCCAGTTTTAACATTTTTAACATTTTAATTTAAGTTTTTAAGAGTTGTAAATTATTAAATTTAAAAATAGTGAGAGATTTAAATTTTAAATTACAGAGCTTTATCTAATAATCTATCATGAAATTAACTGAACAAACCCTGCTTTTTCTGTATTTTTAATAAAAATTTCATGTCAAACTTTCTGTATTTTAGTAGCTATTACAGAGATTATTAAATTTAATAGCTCTGGTTACTAAAGTGAGATTTTTTTTAATAAAAAAATCGTGTCAAATTTAAATGGTAATAAAAATCTATCATCAAAAATTTATTAAACTGTTATATATTTGTAATTAGTTATACGTGTTTTTTTAGAATATTTTAAGAAATTATATATTTTCAAATGTTCGATAATTTTGCTGATTAATTGCCGATTTTTTCTCGATTCCCGATTTTTAAAAAATTTTCGGACAAAAGATTTATTGCCAATTAAGATATTTACATCTTTGATTTGGAGGTATCCACATGGATGAACTCTTATGTGCCCTTAATAGCCTCATTTGTTTGCAACATCTGAGACCAGTAATCTTAGCATATGCCCTACTTAACATCATTTGTCAGGTCAAATTATGCCCTGAGTGTTGCACTTAGATGGTCATTTGTAACAGTGTCCCAGATAGACTGGGTTGAACTATGAAAAAAGATAGCTTACAAAGTATAATTATACTTGCGCCTTTCAATTTCTGCCGATTATAAATTTCAATTCATGGGTTGTTCCTCAAATTGAAAATGAGATGAGAGTTAACTTTTCTTTTCTAACTAAGATAATTCAATAAAAGAATTGCTGTTGCATGCCATTGATAGGATACAATAATTGAATAACTATAACATTTTTAGATTTTGCTAATTTGTAGACTGGCTTTCACTTTCAGGTGTTATGATGCGAACTTAATGGAAATTCCAGTTGAAGTGGAGTCCCCAGATCGTCATTACTACCATGTATGGACATAAGAAACTTTCTTGCCGGCTGGTGGCATTTTCTGGACTTACATTTGCTTTGTAGCTTTTTACAATAGTGTCTCTGATTTGGTATTAATCTATACCTTCTAAATTACAGCTTGCGTTCTTCACTACAAGAAAGGTAGAAGCACTTGAGGAGCTCACATGGGTATGCAAAAAATCTATACTTTAGCTTTTTTTTTGGCATATTTAAACCTGTCTGTATTGTATTCTATCTACATTTTTGGCCATATTCAACATTGAGCATGAATACTTCACATTATTTGAATCTTCTATATAACTTCTTTGTTGTGCTTTTTTCAGACTAGAGAAAATATGGTTTGAGAATGTCATTCCTTGTTATGCTAAATTGAGACAGGCAGGAGGTGCATATGTCTCCATTTTTGACTTATAGCTCACTTCTTACCAAAGCATACATGCAAGTCTTTAGATAGCTTCAATTTAATAATGGTGTAAATAAATTGATGTGCCAAATTTGAATTTGTTTGGCATCAGGTTTTTGCATGTTTTCAATTTGTTATGGTATTGGACAGCCAAATGAGTCAGATTTGGATTTTTTGACACTGGGACGTTTACTTTTAAATCCCTTTTGCTCAATTAGTGCAATGTGTGAATTTATTACCAAATTCTAATGGTGATTAAGCCATAAGTTTGGAGTGCTAGAAGTATGGCCGATGCAAACTTCTCTTAGCAATCTGTGTCTCCTGGAGTTAAGTGCCTTCAAATTTTGATTTTCTTTTATTATTTATATGGTCATACATCTATGTAGTTGGTAATATTGAAGTTTTTATTTCAATTCCATGTGCAACATTAGTTGTTTTCAGTCCAGTCTCGCAGTGGCGAAGGTGCCTTAGAAACATGGTTGGGTTTGAATTTATTATGTGTCCTTCACTTTCGATGGTACAGAAACTTCAGTTTCCTACAAATATATTGTCATAGCATTGAAATGTAAGGGCTATCACACCTCTATAATGGAAGGGCCTCCTTAATGACATATACCAGCCCTGAGTGCAATGAAGCTTATTGGGAAAGAACTCTACCCTCAGTATTGACAGAGATCTAAATACCAGCATATGAATTTTTGAGAGGGTGTTGTTTTGATTGTAGTGCAATTTTGATTGAAGCAACTCATTTTTATATTTAGTCATCTGCTCTTTGAAATATGTTGATGACATTGCCAATCAATTTGGACATCAAGTAATATACACATCAATCAACTTTTTCTTTGTATTGTTACAGATTCAGCAGAGTGCCTAACAGTCGGGAAAAAGCACAAGAATAACTTATTTGATTTGCAATATGTGCCAAAAAGATGTCAATGGGATTATAATCAATCATGTATAGAATTTAACTTTCCTGGCACATGTGATATGACATGAAGTAGAAAACAGTTCACAAGTAGTCCCCTGCTTTATCAATAATTACATTCTCTTCTGAATACACTTGAGTATGTGTAGAATCTCAAGTTTCATGGGTTCTGGTTCCTAGCATAAAATTCAGTCACATCGCCATGGTTGTTGCCTACCACAGCCTTCACACTTTACAGGTTAATAACAAAGGATTGCATGTAAAGCTTTTGGTTCTGGTTTCACTTGTGGACAAACTTTAGTTTCGTCTGCATTATCCCTGATGGCAATAAAAATGTGGCATTTATTCTTGTATGAATTGTGTCTATCAGGGGCTTGGACATGAACTTGAAGGCAGTATGCAAGAAGCATTAATTCTGTATTTTACCTCATTTCATTAGCTGAGCCACGATATGGTTCAACACTTTCTCTGGGTGTCTGCAGTATTTTTTTTTGTCAGCAATTTTAATGTTGTCTTGTAGTGGGGCCAGTTTGTGATTTACATCTGCAACTAGTTTCATGTTATAGCTGTTTGCCTGTTGGGTAAATGTAAATTTAACTTTCTGGATCATATGTAATGCAGGATTATGGAATCGATTTTGAAGATTTGGGGCATCCTATTAAAGCATTTGAATGCCGTTGTGGAAGTGCAAAGTGCAGAGATGTGAAGCCATTAACTCGCCGCAGAATTTTGCGTCATTGAGAACAACAGGATGCATGAAAACTGTGTGTTTGTACAATGTCTGTAGGATTTGGTAGTCAGTAATAGTAATATGTGTGTAAATTCACTCTGGAAACTTCAAGTTTTTATTTTGGTGGCACATGTAGAGCTACATAACTATGCTAAACATGCCTTGAACTTATCACATGGTAATGTGAATTTTATTGATTAGCTAATATCTGTTGCATCTACACATCCGTGTATTACAGGTGTTTTGTGCTTGAAAGATGTCACGACAGAAAATACCTCCACACTAATTCATGTTTTTCCAACCATAATTGTATCCGTTCAATGAGTCTCAATCTTGAATTAGCTGAAAATGGAATTTATTTGTTGAATGCAAATAATAACCAAAAGAAATAACAATCTTCTTTAGAAAACAAGTGTAGACTGAGAATGTAAATAAGAAAGCCCCACATTGTTCATTATAGAATGCTCTTTTACTTAAGAATATTCTAGACCTTTTCAAGAAAAATAGTGGAGAGCATGAGTTGTGTTAGCTACAAGATCATTTTATTTTTGCAGTGTTGATGTCCTTTCTAATCTAATAACTGAAGTTGCTCAAGAGGCAGTTATGTGGCATTTATGAAGTCTTCGTGGCTTTTCATTTCTGTTGAATGAGGAGAAGTGGGACATTATTGCTACCGCTTGAAAGCTTTATGTGACAAAGCAATTTGTCACTGACACTACTCATAAATGTACTACTAGGAGTTCCACAGCATAATTTGACAGTGACACACATACAATTTTAGTGCTAGGAGTTCCACACCAGGTATATTTGTAACCTTATTCTGTAAGCAGAATGGTGCTTTCGTTAACCATCACTGTGCTGCATTATTTGAGAAAATTCTAGTTTTTAAGAATCCTGTGCTTTTTATTGCCCACTGGAATTTTAAATAACACCTGTTATTTTGGCATGGTGTTATTGTGAAGAACAGAAGTTTTACATTCCAGATCATTATTGATTATTCTGAATCTGTAGTTTCTTAAGTGCATTCTCTGTGCAGTCTGCTTGCTTCCTCTGGGCCACATATTTTCCCTTTGTTGAGAGAATTATTTATTAATTTTACATGGTGACATGTTTCCACTTCTCAGACTGGTGTTCTCATCTCCCCGGGCATCTCCTAGGACTTAAGGATAGCAGGGGATGTTCCTTGGCCATCCCCAGATAACTTGCAAATTGGGGATGGGTTACTGAAACATCAGATTCAGAGACCCTATATTCCTGCTACAGTTGGAAATGTCTTAGGCATCCCTTGACCATCTCGGGGACAACCAGATCTCCTTGACGTCCTTGTAATTTAAAAAAAAAAGCAGTTGAATTAATAAAAAACTGAGAGTTAAAACGTAAAGATGTGGGGGCCCCACAAGTGTTGGAATTTATTAGTATTACACCTGAGCTTGTCAGTCAATCACCTGTCAGCAAACAGCTCATTCTAAATATTTTTTGATTTCATCCCCTCTTTTCCCCTGACAGTGCTGAATTTGAATTTTGAGTGAGGGAATTTTGACAGAGACAAGAAGAGACAAAAGGGAAGAATGTTCTTGCAACAGTAAGAGAGAGTTTTCTGAATAAAGTAGATAGAATGTTTTTGCAGCAGCAACAGAGATTGTGAAGGGAGTGTTTGCGGTAACAGGTAGCTCCAGACAAATAGAACAGTGTGCAGCTCCAGATAGTTGCAGAAACCAGCTGATAGCAGCTCTGGATAGCTGTAGAAAACTGTTTGTAATCATATTGTAATCTGAGTTTGAAGGTTATTTTGTAAATGCCATTTATGATTAGTAAAAAAATGTTTCATGCCTCCAGTTGTCTCTGTGTTTGAGTTTTTTTTTTGTGTTTTGCCAACTGGTTGGCAACAGAACAGCATCTCTGTGTGTCTAGTCTGGTCTTTATTTCCAATAACAAGCCCCCTCATGCCCCTCTTGCAACTCTAAAAACACAACTAAGTCAACTTTTAGCCCCTCTAATATTATTTTGGTATATTTTGACTGGAACAGCTGAGAAGAAGAAAAAAACTAGAAGGAAAAAAGAGAAAGCAAGTGCAAAAGAAGCAGATTTAGTTGCGCTTTCAGCCTCTATGAGGTAAGCTGTGCTCACCTTCATGATTTATCTGCAGTTTTTTCAAATTTGTTTAGTTTGTCACTGTCAAACATCTTAGGTTTTATTTTTTTTCGCTGTCTCTGTCACAAATGTCAAATTTCAGTTTTTTATTTTCTTGAAGATTAATAAAAATGAGTGGCAACAGTGACAATGAAATGGGGAGTGAGGAAATATGAAAGAAGCTGAACAAAATGCTGGGGGTTCTTTGGAAAATGCAAGCCTTGCTACAATTGCACCACATCCTTTTTCATGCCCTTCAACAATTGTAAACAAATATGCAAAAGGCCCTTTCAATCCCATGAAACCCTTCTATAATATGCCAATATATTGGGCAAAACACAATCCAAAAGTTCAGAGGGGATTAAACATTGGTTGACATATATGTAAAACTGAGTTTCATGGGAGTTATAGCTGGGTGGCACCATTTATTAGGTGAGAATGGACATGCGATAAGGGTTTTTGGTGCCATAACTTTGGAAGAGGTTTGAAATGGCTGGATTGGTTGTGGAGAGTGATGTAAAAATGAAAGATATATCTGTAGAATGTATTCCAAAGTATTCCAATGTGTCATCCATTGCTAGTAGTGTTGAGGGTTCTACCTGTGATAAAGGGAAGAGGAAAGCCACTATGATTAGGGGTGAAATATAGTGGTAAGTTTGTTGAATATTTATGCATGAGAAAATGCCATATCATTTCATATGTTATGCACTCTACATTTCAAAGATGTTTAAGAAATGAAATGTAATTAGTCCATCTTATGCCTCCCCCAAAAATGTAGATTGCATATCTCACTTTTTTACAAACAATATCTTAAATTGAATTTATTGATGGAGGACATGAGACAAACATGGAGCAGGATAGGTTGCTTCATTGTCATGGATGGGTGGAGTGACATTGGCCGCTCATTGATATTGTTGTTACATGTGTAGTTGACTCTTACATTTTTAGAACCATTGGTTGCTCTGGGAAGCAAAGATGTAGATTACTAGTTTTCAAGGCTACCTGGGGATGCATCCCTAGGATTTTGCAATGTTGTGATGTCCCCTATGTGAAGGGTGGCCCTATGGGCCCAAGCAGTGTTCCTTAACACCTAATGTTTCTCTGCTTTTCAATTTTGCTAACAAGTGGAAAGTTTAATAAATGAAATTATTAATATTTTCCCTCTTTATTGGACTTGAGCTGACCTTTATTAAGTTTTTTATTTTTTATTTTTGTCTTGGCCGACATAAGGTCGGCTATCTCCATAAAATGGCACCATGCTCCTATAAAAGGGGGGATTCTTGTTGAGAAAAGATAGGCTTGGTTTATGAATTGTGAGTCTGGTGCACTACGTGGTCGTGGTAGATGATCAGTGAGGTGGGATGATACCCCCAATCTCTCCATACTTAATCACAAGCAGTTTGTTTAAACTAGTTAGCTCATATCGACTGTGTTTTGCTCCTTACCGTGGCACAGGTATTGTGATACAGAGTTCGTGTGGAGTTGGATGAAGATAAGTGTGCTTTTCAGACAGAGATATAAGAGATCGAAGCTAGGTGTTGGATACCCAACTTGCCCTCGCCTTTGTCTCCAACAGGGCTCGAGCTTCCTGCATGGCAGTAGTAAGGTTTGATAGTCAAATACCAATTGAACATCAATCACAATATTTGGCAATGGAGTCCGCTATAGTTACCAGATGTAACAGCATGTGTTTTGATGCTTGGGGGTGAAGATTGTAATGTTTTAGACCAATAATATCATTGGATTGCAAGCTCATATGTTCTGTAAGTCATCACGCAGTGTTGTGCTATATCAAATATTAATATTAGAGATTGAATCCCAAGTTTTTGGATGTATGTTGGGCAAGCATTGGTAATCGTTGAATGAAATATTGACAACAGACTGGAGAATTATTTTGTTCTAAAAAGTTTCCTTAAAATCTTTGTTTTCATTCCGTTATTCGCTAAGTTACCGGTTCGGGTTCGGAGAAGCGAACCTGGTTTGTGGGTTCAAGAATTTTTTTTTTGGCCTTTTGGGTTCGTGGGTTGGGTTTGTCCGTACATGTATATATATACATATTAGATGCAAAAATTTAAAGAAATATACAAAATTACAAATCTAAATACATTTAATAGTATGCTACTTCATCATTGATCAATGCCAAATGCGGATTAGGGTTTTTGGCCTCAAAAAGGCAAAAAAAAAATTAGTTTTTAAATATATAAAAGTCACTTTTTGGTGACTTGATTGGCCCAGCCTAGTGGGTTCGCCTGGGTTCGTTCGGGTCTGGCCAGGGTTCACCATTTTGACTGTGTGTTCCCCAAGGGGAACCCACAGTGAAAAGGGACCCGCGCGAACCCGGTTCGCATTTGGAGCCCAAAACCGGCGAACCGGGTAACTGAGGTTATTCGAGTTTCCATTCTAGATTTCTTCATTAGATGCAAAATAGAGATATTTTAGTGGTATCAGAGCTTTTGATCCCGCCAGCTGTGGATCTTTTTGATGAGTGAGAGAGAACCAAGGTATCAATAGAAAGAAAAGAAGAAGGGATACAACATGAGTGATCCAGTGGATGAAGATGCAAGGGCCTTATTTAAGAAATCTGAGGAATTTCACCTCAATATGTCTGAAACACTAAAAGAAGTTGATCAGCTCTTAAAGGGACTCCCTCACAATCAAAACAATGGCAGAATTGAAAAGAGCGAGGGAAGCCTTTCCAACAATGGAAAAACTGAAGAATTAAGAGTGTCAAATACTAGGTCATTTAGGGCTAAGTTCTTGTCAAATGAGGAGAGTGGTGAAAGTCAGCCCGATTAAGTTAGTAAAATGGATCGCCTCCTAACGGAATATAATGCTTTGAGTGAGTCTGTTAAGAATAACATAACCTATGTGGAATATTGTGAGCTGAAATCAAAACTTGGACATAGGAGAAAGGGGTATGAGGATAAGAAAGACATCCAACACTGATCGGGAAAGATCACATTCCCAATTTTGATGGGTCTAGTCAAATATCAGCAAGATCGTGGTTACAAAAGCTTGATACCTATTTTTCATTGAACCTTATGACAGAGGAAGAGGCCATCAAATTCGCCACCCTACAATTGGAAGGAGTAGCTCATGAGTGGTGGTACCATGGGTTAGTGACCCAGGGGCATGATTCTATTACCACCATTGAAGAATTCAGTCAAAAGTTAATTGAGAGGTTTGATAGGAATCATAGGATAGATCCAAAAATCCATTTTAGAAATTTAGCACAACTCAAACAGGATGGTAAGATCGAAGGCTATGTGGCTGAGTTCCAAAGACTTGTAGTTATGGTGCCAGATGTGACAGATAGGAGGCTTATGGTGCTTTTTTCTGAAGGGCTAGCCGAGCCATTCAAAGAACTCCTCAAGCCTTTAAACCCTGCAATATTCCCTGAAGCCATCACTACAGCTCTTAATTTGGAGGACTCAGTTGTAAGAGATAGCTTTAGTAGTAGGTGGACAACACCACCTACGCAGTTTAAAAAGCCTTTCCAGAAGAGTATAACACCTCCTAAAGTACCAACAACAAACCCTGAGTAGATGGATGTAAGTAGAAGGGAGCCAAGGAGGAGAAAATTGTGTTTTACATGTAAAGAGTCTTGGCAGCCAGGTCACTGTTGTCTTGGTAAGGGGCAAGTGCACTATATAGAAGTCATTTCTGATGAAGACATAGGAAGTGGCGGTGCTGAGTCTGAGAATGAAACAGAAAAAGGGCCAGCAGGAGGCACTATTGCAGCTGTCATAGGTGAACCACGCTATAATGCTTCCGTCTTAAGGGGGTCATAAAAGGACAGGTTGTAACCATCATCATTGACAGTGGAGCCACTTACAATTATATAAATGAGGAAGTAGTAAGGAGACTTGGTCTGAATACAACCCCAATTGAAGGGTTTGAGGTGAAGGTAGCTAGTGGAACAGTCCTCTTTTGTACCCAGAAAGTACCCGAAATGAAATTAGCAATGGGAGAGTATGAACTCAGGGACGATTTTTATGTTATTAACATGGAAATGGAAATGGTCTTGGGATGTCAATGGCTGTATGCAATTGGTAAGTATGAAACCAGCCATTGAACCATGGAGATTTCCTTCCAACATAATGGGAAAAAGGTGGTATTGTGTGGGTTATCCGGGAAAGGAACAATGGAAATATCCGCAAAGAGGATGGAGTGAGTTTTTCGTAAAGGGTAAGTAGCGTGGGCAGCAGAATGTTTAATCTCCAATGCAAGTGCTGATGGGAAAAAAGGTATGACTAATGAGCAGATCCAATCTATCTTGGACAAGCGTAACAAGGTATTTCGAGACATTCCTCCAGGACTGCCCCCTGATAGAGGCTTCCAGCATATTATTGAGCTTGAAGGAGCTAAATTGGTGATGATTACTCCCAATTGTCATCCAAAGGTGTGTAAGGAAGAAATTGAGAAAACAGTCAAGGAATTGTTAGAAATGGGACATATATGACCCAATTCCAGCCCTTTTGCATCTTTCGTAGTGCTGGTCAAAAAGAAGGATGGGACTATGAGAATGTGTATTGATTACTGGGCCCAACAAGAGAACAATTAAGAATCGATACCCAATACCCTGAATTGATGAGCTACATGGGTCCAGGTATTTCTCTAAGATTGATTTGCATTCAGGATATCACCAAATCAAGGTCAGGGATGAGGATGTACGCAAGACAGCCTTTAGATGTCATTATGGGCACTATGAATTTTTGGTGATGCCCTTTGGTCTTACAAATGCCCCAACCACCTTCTAGTCGTGCATGAATCAGGTATTCATCTAACAATTAAGGAAATTTGTTTTGGTTTTCTGTGATGACATTTTGGTCTATAAAAAGACTTGGAAATAACATTTAAGACATTTGGATGAGGTGGTGAGCTTTTTGGAGCAGCAGTCTTTCTAAGCCAAAGCATCTAAGTGTGAGTCTGGATTGCAAGAAATTTTTTATTTGGGATTCAAAATTAGTAAACATGGAGTGAGTGTAGATAAAGAAAAAATCAAAGCCATCCAAGATTGGCCCAGGTCAAGCAATCTAACACAGTTGATAGGATTCGTGGGGTTATGTAGCTATTATAGAAGGTTTGTGAAAGGTTTCTCACAACTTGCTGCCCCCTTAACAAATCTCACAAAAAAAGGGAGAATTCGTTTGGACACCTTCAGCCCCAATTAGCCTTTAAAAAGCTCAAAGAGGTAACGAGTTCGTGCCCTGTCTTGTCAATTCTAGATTTTTCACTTCCTTTTGTTTTGGAATTGATGCCTTTGGTGAAGGGATAGGGGCTGTTTTAATGCAAAATAAACATCCAATATCATATGAGAGTAGGAAGCTCAAAGAGGCTGAGCGGAAACTCTCCATTTATGATAAAGAGATGTTAGTCATAATGCATGCCTTGATCAAGTTTAGGCAATATTTGGTTTGTAACAAATTTTTGATCATAATAGTTTGAAATACTTAACCAAACAGATTTGAATGATAGGCAACAAAAATGGGTAAGCAAGATTCAGGCCTATGACTGACATTGAATTTGTAAAAGGGAATAAGAATGCAGTCGCTGATGCTTTGTCAAGAAAAACTCATTTGCATTCTTTGCTGATATTTCTGCCGATTGGAAGTCATTAATTACAGCCGAGTATGTAAAAAACCCATTTGCTAAGGATGTCTTGGAAGGAAAGGTGCAAAATGAAAGGTTCAAAACAGCGAATGAGCTGATCCTCTACAAAGGCCAAGTTTACATCACGCTTGGAATTAAGATGAAGGACAAAATTCTAAAAGCTTGCCACGATACCCCGCTTGCCAGCAATCCAGGTTTCTTCAAAACTTATAAACAAGTGAAGGAAAGTTTCTCTTGGAAGGGGTTAAAAGAAGATGTGATGAAGCATGTAAGAGAATGCAAGGAATGTCAACAAAACAAGGAAGAGCATGTGTTTCTAGCAGGACTATTGCAGCCATTGCCCATTCTAAACTAGAAGTGGGAGAGCATATCCATGGACTTCATTACCAGATTGCCAAGGGCCCAAGGTAAAGATTGTTTATATGTAGTGGTTGATACACTCACAAACTATGCACATTTTCATGCTATATCTTCAGATTTTAGAGCACCTCAAGTGGCAGATCTATTTTTTAAAGAGATTTTTAGACTTCATGGGTTACCAAAAACAATTGTCAGTGATAGGGACACCGAGTTCCTTAGTATGTTTTGGTAGGAGCTTTTTCATTTATCAGGAATTGAGTTAACACCTAGCACTAGCTATCACCCCCAAATAGATGGACAAACAAAGATAGTGAACAAGTGGATTGAGGGCTATCAAAGGAATTATGTGACAGGTCAGCAAACAACATTGGGTAAGTGGTTGCATTTGGGAGAATATTGTTACAACACAACCTCTCATATGTCGATTGGTATGTCTCCTTTCAAAGCACTTTACGACTATGAAGCTACTTCCTTTGTGGATTTGATTTTTTCTTTTAGTCGAGTTCCTAGTGCAAAAGACATAGTTCAACAAAGCAAGGATATATTGAAGGATTTTAAAGAGAACTTGCAGCGGGCTCAAAACCAGCAAAAGATGTATGCAGATAAACATCAAATTGAACGCTCATTCGAGATGGGAGATACGGCATTTCTAAGGGTACAACCTTTCCAACAATCCTCAATCAAAGGAAATGGAGTAGAAAAGTTGAAATTATGCTTCTATGGTCCCTACCAGGTGGTAAGAAAGTTGGACAGGTTGCTTACGAACTCGTATTGACATCTAATAACAGGATACACTATACATTCCATGTCTAGACAACAGATTACCCCTTCATTGGAATTACCACCTCTTGACTATGTGATAGGGAGTGGTGCAAGGTGGTTGTTAAGTGGCTAGTATGTTTGCTAAGTGATAGATCCTTACTGTTTTCAAGGTGTAGTCACCAAGGACAGAGTGCAAATAGCTCAAAGGCAATCTAACAACTCACCTTGTTCCACCTCCCTATGTCAAACTCTCCTTGGCTACTCAAGGGCTTCAACTCCATAGTTGTTGTCCTCCTTTCAAGTGCTCCAAAACCGACTTATGAAGCCAAACTCACCAAATAGGTTGAATTCATTTTAGGTTAACTTGTTTCAACTTGATTTGTTGGGTTTCATGCTTTGCAACCTTCTCTGGCATACCCGATTTGACAAAAACTTGGTTTTAGGCCTAAAACGGGCTACTAGGCATTAGCCCTCCATTTGGGGTTTTGTGCTCACCCTGCTCAAGCGATGGACTTCCAGACTAAAAGCTTCACATATATGGATACCCTTTTGGGAATACTTGAAGATTTTCAAAGTCTCAGGGTCTCTCAGGCCTTCTCCGTGACTGTCCCAAAAATGGGTGAAAAAGGAGGGTTTGGTAGGGTTTTGATGGTTAAAACCAACATTCAAACTAGAGACCTCCAATATGAAACAAGAAACCTTAGTTCTATCATACTACTGACTAATTAGGCCACAATAAAGAAGATTTTCACTTCAAAGATTGGAGAACAAGATTTTACAAAAAGTTGCTCATAAAGGGAATGCAACAATTTACACCTTTTCCATTATTGCCTCTTACAATCACATCATTTGCAAAGAACCAATTACATTCAAACATGTAAACATGTCTACCATTTAGAGTCAGAGGAGAGTCATGTTAGCCCTGCACACAAGCATTAGGCAATTACAAATAATGGATCATTCACTGTCAAAGCTAACTGTCACTGCACTTTTGCCCTTTCACTGCTTTTTTTTCCTTTTGAAACTGCACTTAACCATTGTTAAAACACCTTTTAAAAGGTCTGTTTGGTGCTTCCTATCAATGCCCTGTCCTTGGTTGCTTGTTGTTCTTCTAACCTGCTATTTAGAAGAGGAAGATTACAATAAACCATTCATTTACAATGCAAAAATCAGTTATAAATGACTGTGACAGCCTGCTGGGCGTTACACTTTGCCTAAAGGGATCATTGCTTGATCTTGGCAACACAAACCCATGGGCAGGGTCAAACACCTTTCCTTACTCTTGCTTGCAAACAAACAAAGAAGATGCAAGGTTTTACACACACCAATAAATGGCGGAGAGCAAACAAATGAAGGGAAAACTAATACCAAAACAGCGACTCACTGTTTTTGTTTACAATTAGCACAAACTGAAAATGCAACCTTCCTTCTTTTGGATTAGAAAGCCTCTTAGCTTTCACTTACAATCTTGGACAACAAAACAAGTCTGTCCACCTGAAGAATGCATTTGCTATGGAAGAGCAAAGCATCAAACCTTCACAAGACCCTAGCCAAATGGCACACTTGCCTAGGGCTCCATGGCCACATAACTCCTTGCACCTGCATTCTTGAAGACAAAACATGTATTTACATAATTTACAAGTTGACCAACTGGTTCTTGGGAAGCCATGAACATTTTAGGACTTCAAGAAGCCAAGTTGGTCAAGCATCTTTGCCAATTCCTAGACAAGGCAGTGAAACTGTCAAATCAAACTAATTTTACTACAAACTCAAAACTTGATAAAATTAGATGCCACCAAAGGGAAAAGCTTAAGAAAACATAATAGAATCTAAAAATGCAAAAACAGTACGGCCAAGTACAGCAGGTGTACGGACTGCTGTTCACATGGAGTTAAAAACTAGAGAAAAACCAAGTAAAACTAGTGCAAACTTGGAAAATGCTTCATAAATCCACGAAATCAACCCTTACAATGGTTCAAGCAGGAGATTAAATACCTTTCCCAGTTGGTTAGCCTCCTGTACGGACAGGTACATGTCCAAGAGCACTTAAATTTGACATTTTGATGCCTAAACGACAATTTTTGGTGCCTAGAAAATGCAAGATTGACCACCAAGACTAACAATCACCTAAAAACATTTCTCACACCTAAAACCCAAGCATAAAACATGTCTAAAACCTTTTAAAACAAAAACCACATTAAAAACTCATTTTTCCATCATTTTGCCAGGCAACACCAAACTGACAACTTTGAGTAAAAAGATGAAAACAAGAAACCAAAACCACACAATGAGTTCAAAACTCATCCAAACAACCTAGAACAACTTCAAAAACATCTAAGACAACTTTCCAACTTAAAACTAACAAAAATCAAACCTGTGATGAGAATGAAGCTGAGAATGAAGCTAGGTGCTCCTACACCACTATGAAGGTAAACTAGTTCTAGGATCGGAGTCCGTGCTGAATGTGAGGGAAAAGAAGCTTAAGAAAAAGGTAATTCTAGAATATTTGGCCATATGGAAGGAACTTCCTCCTGAAGATGCAATGTGGGAGGGGATAGAAATATTCGAGCATCCTAACTTGAAATTGCTTGAGGTCAAGCAATTAGAGGGTGGGAGGACTATGATGTCCCCAATGTGAAGGATGGCCCTATGGGCCCAAGCAGTGTTCCTTAACACCCAATCTTTCTCTTCTTTTCAATTTCGCTAATAAGTGGAAAATATAATAAATGAAATTATTAATATTTTCCCTCTTTATCGGACTTGAGCCAACCTTTATTAAGTTTTTTACTTTATTTTTGTCTTGGCTGACATGAGGTTGGCTATCTCCTTAAAATGACTCTACGCTCCTATTAAAGGGGGGATTCTTGTTGAGTAAAGATAGGCTTGGTTTATGAATTGTGAGTGCGGTGCACTATGTGGTCGTGGTAGACGATCAACGAGGTGGGATGCTACCCACAACCTCTCCCTGCTCGATCACAAGCAGTTTGTTTAAACTAGTTAGCTCATATTGACTATGTTTTGCTCCTTACCGTGGCATGGGTATTGTGATTTAGAGTTGGTGTGGAGTTGGATGAAGATAAGTGTGCTTTTTAGACAGAGATATAAGAGACTGAAGCTAGACGTCGAATACCTGACCTGCCCTCGTTGTCTCCGATAGGGCTAGAGCTTCCTTCAAGGTGGTTTTAAGGTTCGATAGTCAAATATCAATTGAACATCAATCGCAATCTTTGGCAATGGAGCCCAATGTAGTTACTAGATGTAACAACACGTGTTTTGATGCCTGGGGGTAACGATTGTAATTTTTCAAACCGATAATATCATCGAATTGCAAGTTCATATGTTTTGTAACTCTTCATGTAGTGTTGTGCTATATGAGATATTAATATTAGAGATTGAATCCCAAGTTTTTGGATGTATGTATGGCAAGCATTGGTAATTGTTGAATGAAATATCGATAGTAGATTGGAGAATTATTTTGTTCTAAAAAGTTTCTATAAAATCTTTGTTGTCATTTTGTTATTCGAGTTTCCATTCTAGATTTCTTCATTAGTTGCAAACATGGATATTTCGAATGTCCCTTTTTGGGAATTACCCTAGATTTTGCCCTAGATTCACAAGTTAAATAAAATAATAAAACTGACATGATTAGAATCATAATTTTACCAATAAAATGTCTTCATCAAGGTAAAACCTGCAATCATGTTAGACAAGTATTGAAAATACAATTCATAGAGAAATTATTTCAACTAGGTTTAGATAGCATATATTCATAGCTATTTCAAATCTAGGTAAACTACACTATTTCTACGATGCATAACTGGAGTTCAACAACCATTACAGAGCTTGGATAAGGAGACATGATAGGGTGTCTGAAGTGATCTTGTACCCTAGGCCCAAGAGTGGATATACCACCCCTCTTGGCCTCATGTGGCCTTCCGCCATCCATATGAGGTGTACCTAGTGAGGTGTCGTATAGCCATTCTTCCTCATCATTCCACCCTTACTCTCCTATGATTGAGACTTCTTTGAATCCATCCCAATAATTGATCAATGTAGAGGTTGGAGGAGAAACTACAGTAGGGTGCCTAAAGCATTTAATTAATCTAAACAGTAGTTCATATGGGTAATAGTACTTGGCATTATTGTAGACCAACCATCTTAGAAATGGTATAATTATTAAAGTATCATTACTTTTACTGTAGCATTATCTAGTAGCATCATAGTATTAGTTATTAGCATTACTAGCACATTTAATAATCTAAGAGGTGTGATATAAATTTTGTTTAAGGGTAGTTCCTCTTGTAGGGGAAGGTATGAGATGTAATGGAGGGGTGATGAGGGACTCGTAAGTAGGTTGTTCTAGAAGGACTCAAGCGGTGTTGAGGACCTTGAGAAACCTTATCTTGAGGAGTTAAGTAACCCGGTTACATTCTCTACCCAACCTCACAAGGCATTATTAGCCTAGGAGAAAGAGGACTTGATGATTAAGCAAGTACAGGCCGCCAAGTGGAGCAAGAGGGTTGAAGAAGGCAAACTCTCTTGGGCTTGGTGTAGAAATGGTTCCAAGCGAACTCTTCATGTCTCTTTCCCCAACTTTGATGTGTTGTAGAATTAGTATTTGAATAATAATGAAATATTGTCTAACCCTAACAATAAGTTATATATGTATCTCTATATATATGCTCGTATGCTTTGTGTGCAGGGTTTACATACAAGTTCGTTACTTTAAGCAAGATATTGTTTGGTAAGTTTAAAAAACCCTTACCCTAATTTGTGTAATTTGTGATTTTAGGTCAAACTTTAGGGCAAATCAGGAAGGGGATATTACAATATAGCTTAATCCACTTAGTCAAGAGGAATATGTTTACCTTTTAGATGAGTGGAGAAACTAATTGTAGTTCTTAGTGTCGAGTAACTCCAAGATTGACACTCTATTATATCAACAAACTTAGTTGCATGTTAGTATGTTAATTTTGAATATGCTAGATATATTGACAAGGAGGAGGTGCAGTCAAGATTAATTGGAATTCCAGTGGACGGGACAACTTGATATGTATAGCAACTCAACATTACATGACTCTCTTGATATTTATAGTCAAGATGAGGTATGTGTTGTGACCTATTCACATGTTGCCCCATTTCAAATGGGGAACCCCCCTGTTTTTGCTTTTTGGGGTTTTGCCTTGGTGTCGCAACAACGAATCACCAGTATTTTTACAATGAGGAGTTAGAGTTTTTAGGAGGTCACCAAAGTCAATTAGGGAAATCATGATCAAAACAGTGTTTGGACACCATCAAAGTGCTTAGAGGGCCTATAGGGCAAAAAATGCAATTGATTTGGGTTCAATTGGACAAATTTCTATTTTTAGAAAGTTCGCATTTTTTGCTTTTTTGTATTTTTTAGGTAGTTTTGTTTTTGGCTCTTTGGGACCGATCCCCGAATTATCTATTTTTTAGGAAGTTTTCCCTATTTTTTAGGGACTCTTTCTTTTTCTATTTTTGGAAAGGGGGATCTAGGGTTTGGTCGGTTTGCTTAAAGTGATGAGGTTTTTGGTTTCAAAGGCAAAATTTTGTGTCTTTGCGATGAAAAACAAAGGAAAAATCTCATCCAAATCCAAATCTATCCGAAAAGCATTGATCTCCAAAATTTGTTTAAATCTGTAAAGAAAATTTCTTGAGAAGTTGAGGAAATTTGCAATCATGGACAAGGAAAAGAATTTTCAAAGTCCTACACATGGTGATGAAAGAAATTTTCAAAGTCCTACACATTGAGGAAAAGTTTTCACCAACTTTGCCTTGTTAAGGAAAATATTTGGCGAAGTCCGATTTGGAGAGGAAAGAAAATTACAATCTCCGCCCAACAATGAGGAAAGAATTTGGTAAAGTCCGCCTTGATATGGAATGTTTTTGGTGAAGTCTGCCATGGTGAGGAAAATGATTTTCAAATTCCGCCTATAAGAGGAAAAGTTTTAGCAAAGTCTGCCATGATTAGGAAAGATATTCACCAAGTCCGCCATGATGAGGAAAGATTTTGGTCAAGTCCGCCACAATTAGGAAAGAAAGTTCCGATTTTGGACTGGGAAAAGATTTCATGGAGTTCGATTTTGATGAGGAAAGTATTTGACCAACTCCGGTTTTCATTGAGGAAAGTTTTTGGTGGAGTCCGATTTGAAGAGGAAAAGATTTTGCCAACTCCGATTTGGAAAGATAAAGATTGAGTGCGATTTTGGAAAGAAAGGTGACGAGTTCAATTGGAAATAGAAATAGAAACTTACCTTGGGGACTGAATTCATCAAGGAAACAAGACCATTCAACTAATGACCAAGTTCGATGAATGTGAAGAAAATGGAAACAATCAAAACTGAATTTGGAAAGAGAGATTGAGTTTCTAAAATGCAGTTCGAACTTTTTTGAGAAGGTTTTTGCTTATAAAGAACAAGTTATTCATTCATTCATTCGAATATCTTAGAGCAAGGCATTTCGCAGGTTTCAAAGCGAACTAAATTTTTTCAGACCCAAGCAAAGATTTCCCATCTATTTCTCATCTCATTTTCAAGGTGACCGGGCATTTCAGTTCATTTTCTGCCTTTTTGATGAGCATTCAAGGCATGTTTTTGGTGGATTTTGGTCAGCTTTGTAAGTTTTGAGGAAAATTTTCAAGGGACTTAGTTTGATTTTCACATTATTTTCCAGAATTTGAGTCTGATTCCATCATTAATTCACAGATTTTGGGACTGAGTTTTTTATTTTCAGATTGCTTGAGGACCAATTTCAGTCCCAAACTTTCAAATCAGATCAAATCTTACTAAGTTCTAATCATTTTCACAGTTCTTTTTCACACTTGAGGGTTGGAAGTTAAGTCAAATCCATCCGCTCAGAATCAATCCATTAGCAAGCGCCATTTATTGTTGAAAATACCAGCCCTAATCCATCCCTTTCAACAAGCTTCTAGATAGACTTCCACCTAATAAATACAAGCAAGAAACTCCCCCCCCAATCATGAGACTGAACGACCCCACCTCGAAAGCATCTATAAGATTCCATGATACTGAATGCGGAACCCCGCAGCCTGTTGGTTATCTGAAAACTTAAATGCTGAAGGGATGAAATGAAAAGGGGGCCAAAATCAGAACCCATAAATACCACCAAAACTTTGGATTTATACTCAAAGTATGGATCCTAACTTAATTTTCTTTTGGTTTTGCAGACTATAGATGACAGCTGAGGCAGATTCATCAAGGAAAACATAAATGAAGTTCCAAGCAAATAAAGACTCGCAACCTGAATCAAAGATGAATTCAAAATGAAAGAAGGTTGGAAAGAAGGTTGGTGATACCAACCTTGGACATATTGATCTCAGACAATTCAAAAAGAGAATGCATGGACTCAACGGACAGTTGCCTACACCTATTGTCGGGAGGAATTTCAAGGCATCAAGAAAGAAAGTCCTCAGACTTGGTGAAAATATAGTTAAAAATTTTGGACTTGTTGGGGGATTTCATCTACAATCCCAGACCTATTGAAGCAATTAGGGCAACTTCTTGAAGGATTTCATCTCCTGAAGAATTAAAGATAAGTTCTCAATCAGAATCAGATGGTGACAATAAGATTATTCTAAACAAATTTTCATACTTAGACAATTTCTTGACACAAATTGGAGAATTCAAAGAGGAAATCCAAAGAGATAACATCAATTCAGCAGTCAGGAAAGAAAATTTTAATAACTTCGAGTCCAGACATCTGCTCCAAGGGGAGACTTCTAGACCTCAAATATTCAAATATAAGTGAGAAGAAGAGATCAAAATCTCGAAAGGAATCCAAGATCAAAGCTAGGAAGAAGCAAGCACAAAGGATAGAGTCGTCGGCAAGGAAATGTATTCTAAGGCAAGTACGTGGAAGAACAAAGTGACCAAGGAGGACATCTAACATGTTGAGGTGGCGCCTCGTCATCTTCCAACCAATCAGATTGTTCCAAGTCAACATGTCCAAATTCAATGAACCTGATTTATCCACGAAAGCTTCTAGAAGGCACTTTCCACAATGCAACAACCTTTTTATTATTGGTTTATATTTAGCAGAAGGATAAGTGTCCCCAAATGTAATTTTCTCATTGGTTGAGAGGTAGTTAGTTGTAACAAACCCTAATTAGTGTTTTATTTTGTAAT
Source organism: Cryptomeria japonica (assembly GCF_030272615.1). Classification (NCBI taxonomy): domain Eukaryota; kingdom Viridiplantae; phylum Streptophyta; class Pinopsida; order Cupressales; family Cupressaceae; genus Cryptomeria; species Cryptomeria japonica. The sequence goes on from NC_081413.1 coordinate 571,527,906, forward strand.
CTTGGTTGTCGATTCGAAATCAATCTTGACCATTGAATTGTAATTGAAGAGCCTATAAATTGAGATCACCATTTGTAAAACATGGGAGCATGTTGCAAAACATGTTGAGATAAGCAAATTGTTGTTTATGACTGCCAAAGTAATAAGTAATGCATTGTTCGAATTGATGGTAATAACTTCTCTTATTTTGGAGTTTGCATGGTTCTTATCCCTCATCATAGTTTAGATTTTTTTTCATATGTTAATCGAATATAAGATCTGAAAAAGTATTGATTAATGGTGAATCTTCCGCTCATACTTTTGATGAACAAATGATTTTTGTTCATTGTTTAAAGTTAGTTTGAGCTTACTTTGTGGATGCTTAACTTCTGTCTTGATAAATATTGTTCGATTTGATGGTAGTTATTCATGATGTGAAAATCATAAGCACACCCCTTGAAGATTGCACCACTTTGTGTAGTTGTCCCTAGTGTGGCGAAACAAAGCGTGGTTATTGGTTTCATCTAGTCTACTGTCTCTTGAATTCTTAGGAATAGATTAGAACTTCTAAACCCTTAGCTCCTTTTCAATTTTCTTGAAGTCCATGATCCAAGACCCAAACAATAGAGCTTCATTTTGAATCGAACAAGCCAAGTGTAAGTCCCTTCATGTAATACCAACATATCACAACGCCCATTGAGCTTATCCACATGTCAAGCCTTGACAAAAGAAACCTTGGAATTGCCATATGATCTTCTCACAATCTTAGCATATGCGGTGATTTTGTTCAAGAGAGGATAGAGTGTCTTTGGCATTTTATTCTGTGTTCGGTGGATAATAAAACACACACCAACAGTATGATGGTGCATTTTGATTATCATTTTCATATTGTCTATTGAACAATGAAACATCAAAATAAAATGGTTTATATTTGTATTTTTTCTATTGCTACACTTGATCAATGAACATACCTTATATTGTTTTCGAAATAGTGTATGTACCATATACTATGAATTATTGAATTATGAAATGTCTTGATTCAATTTTGATGTTGTGTTGAAATGATAATGAACCCATAATGAAGCTACACATACTTCAAAGGATCAACCAAAAAACATGCCTCCCACAAGAGAATGTTGCAACATAAGCTTGCATGAATATTGAGAAATGATAATGATCAATGCAAATAAAAATGTGATTCAATTAATATGTTACGATGTACAAGTACCTTGTATATATAGGAAATGTGTGATGTTGTTGGGACAACTACCCTTTATACAAACATTAAATGCTCAATGCATAATAATAAATGCCTAAAACAAATATTAAATGACCTATGTGTATAAAAGTAAATAATTATGAGACATGACCCCATTATAAGAAAACTTTTAGAATGCCACCTATGATACAAGGATAACTAACATGATCCTTAGTTAACATGTGAATAGGTTCCCACTAATGTGTAGATAGGAAATAACCTCATTCGTATTAACACTCCTCACTAAGTGCAACTTAGGGAGTGAAATTATTATGCAAATAATGCAATACTAAATGAAAATGCAATATATGTTAAGTACCCATGCACAACTAATCATGCAACTAGTCTCTTACAAACGAAGAAAAGGAGAAAATTTTGTGGGACAAAACTCCTCCCCCCAAAAGAAAGAAAGCAAATCATGTACACGTGATAGAAGTGGTGATGTATGGAGGTCTCAACATCAATTACCCCCCATGAACTACATCCTTTACAAGAATACAAATGATATCCCTCCATAAGAGGGAAAGAGAGAAACTATGTAGTCTCCCATAATGAATAACTGCTTGCAAGAATGGTGAGTGTTTGAAGGCGAAACATAATCTAATGTTTACAAACAACTTGTCTCCCCTTAGGAAGAAACAAATTCAAGTATAAGCGTAGGAATGCTTCCCATTCAAGATATGCTTTGAAAGATGGAAGCATGAAGAATGATGATGTCTTTGAGAACTGCTCAAATGTCTCCTCGAAATATTGCAAGCCAATCACAATAAGTTAACCCAATAATTTAATAGCTAACCATTGAAAAGAAATATTTACCAACCAATAAACAAATAGCCACCCAACATACGTTGTCACCAATTAAAAATTCAGACCCCTCTTACATCGACAAAATAGAAATTTGTTTTAAAATTTCAAGCACCGACCAAAACCAAAACGTATTGATTGTACCTTCTAACAACGATAGATATGTATGTAAAATATTGATAAAAGCCAAAAATATTGGCTGATTATACCCAAAATATTGCCAAAAATATTGTTGGATAGGCAATTTTTTTTTTTGATTATATCCAGGGAGGCTAAATATTTTTCCTCACCCCTTTTGTATGGATTATATAGACTGTATAGAATTTGTATGGATGTACAAATCCGTATAATCAGCCAAGGAGCGGAAAAAACCTCTTGTGACCTCCAAAAAATGTGTTGAAATTTGATGAATTAACAAGCATTTCTAAGGTTTTTGGGCCTTCTGGACACAATGGCAGGGTTAGATTTGGTGAAAACTTCTCTCCAAATGATCAGCTACCTTCTGGAAATAGCAACTAGCCCATCTTGAAGACGTCGAAACTTCGGTAAAAATGTTTGGATCTAGATGAAACAAAAGCCAATTTTGACTTTCTTTAATGCCCTAGACTTAATGGTGAGCTCAAAGTCCCTCCAATGCTAGCCAAAATCAACTTGCATTGAAAATCTCTATTCTAGCAATAGTTCAATTTTTCAATACAAGAAGGGGATTACAAGGCCATATAGCTTTGATAATAGGTTGAAATGATAATGAATCCATAATGAAGTTGTGCATATTTAAATGATCAACCAAGAATTATGCCTTCCACAAGAGAACGTTGAAACATAAGCGTGCATGAATATTGAGAATGATATTGATCAAATGCAAATGAAAATGTGATCCAATTGATATGTTACAATGTACAAGATCCTTGTATATGTAGGAAAGGTGTGATGTTATAGGAACAACTGCCCTTAAATAGGAACATTAAATGCTCAATGCACAATAATAAATGCCTAAAATAAATATTAAATGACCTATGTGTCTAAAAGTAAATAATGAGACATGACCCCATTATAAGAAAACTTCTAGAATGCCACCCAAGATATAATGATAACTAACATGATCCTAAGTTAACATTTGAATAGGTTCCCACTAATGTGTAGATAGGAAATAACCTCCTTCACACAAACATTGTGTAGATAAACTTATAAAAATTTGAGTAATATTTAAAATATATATATATACACACACACACACACACACACACCCCTATGATCCCTAAAAAATGTCCCCTCGTGCTGCTGTATATATATATATATATACACACACACACACACACACACCCCTATGATCCCTAAAAAATGTCCCCTCGTGCTGCTGTCCCAGAAATGTTTGTTTAACATAGTCAAAGTAATTTGAAGGGAATTCTTGTGATTGTCGTTGGTGTGTCTTTTTGGTTTTCTTGAAAGCGCCTTTGAGATGCTAATGTGTTTTTGTTTGATAGAAAAACTCTTCTACAAGGAAGACCACCTTGTTTTTCTTTTTCTTTATGTTTTTTATATCTGTTTATGCTCTTACCCATGATTGGAAAAATCTAGTGTTCCACGGCCGTTGGGAACGGGTTTCGGGGATGACGGGGGAGGTGGGGGGGGGGGGGGTGGCAAGGTGGTGGTGCTGATATAATTATACATATACTTATAGTACTTGAAAAACTAGTTGTGAAAAGAAGTATAACAGTATAAGAATTACTTTTCAAATGAACTATTAAATCTAAATACAAAGATTTCTTGAATGCTAATAGCTAAATAAAATTTGACAAATGAAATTGTCAAATTGGAGATTTCTATTATTAAAATATAATATTAATATCTGATATCACAAAGTCGATAACGATGATTACATGATACATCATTACAATAAGTAGCAAATAGCAATAGCATTAAAAAAGACAAAATGGCAAAATGCTCAAATCGCTCAAAAAAAAAAAAAGAAGATTTCAATTGCTTTGAGTTTGACGTGTTTGAACGGGAGACTCCTGCAAGTCTCCTTGCCCCTCAAGAGATGTTTGGGAGTCTCCCAAGGAGTCTTGGAGACGTCGGATGGGAGATTCCTGCAAGTCTCCTCGTTCCTCAAGAGATGCTTAGGAGTCTCCCAAGGAAACTTGGAGACGCTTGGGAGTCTCCCAAGGAGACTTGGAGACGTCTCCCAAGGAAACTTGGAGATGCGGAGACGTTTCCCCGTCTTCGGCGGAGCTTCGGTGGCGGTGGCAAGACGACGGGAGACGTCACATCCCCATCCCCTCGTCCTGAAAACGTCCCCGTCTCCGAGACGCGGCCCAAAAGGGGGGTGGGGGGAACGTGTCCCCATGGAACATTGGAAAAATCAGACTTGGAAAAAACTCAACAAGACCCAAAAATGCGACTCAGCAATTTAAAAAATTGCTTTGTTGAAACTTAGTAGCTTCGGTAAGATAAATGATTGAATGAGAGACTTCATTTATCTCTCATTCAATCATCTACCTTATCGATATAACTACAATCTAAATGTAGACCTCATGATTAAATAAATGAATATGTTATAAACATCTTATATGCATAATCGATCATACTATAATCATATTACTCATGCTGTGATTGTAATAAGATCACACTAGACTTATGATAACTATCATAGTTATCACATGACAACATCGATTGATGCTTTCATATGATAACTGTAGATGTCCGCATACAATAACTATAATAGTTATCATCTTAATCTCATATTATACTGATCGGTTATCTGACGATTATATTATTTGACATAACCCGATTGTTTATCGGGTGATTATATTACTTGACGTTACCCGATTGTTAATCGATTAATTATACTATTTGACGTGACCTAATTGGTAATCGGTTTAATATGTTAAATGACGTGACTGATAGTTATCGGTATAACACTTAAGTGAAGCGATGCCTATGCACCGATCAAGACATGTCTTGATCGGGCATGTCAAAAGACATGACCGGTCAAGGCATGCCTTGATCGGTGGGCATTGCCTATAAGTATATGTCAATGAAATGCTGTAGAGGCATAGAAATAATTAATATTATCTTCAGCACCCTGTGACATAAGAAGCAACAAAAATATCAGTAAAAGAATAACAATATCATACAACTTCAGACTTGAACATAAATTTGAATATCATTTACATGGTATCAGAGCCACGCTGATCAAACCTAAGGCATTCAAATTTGAGAAGTTCAAACCGAAGATATAAACATCATATTTCCCATGGCTAATGCTATCAGATTTGAGGACAGACTTGAAGGAGGCAACAATTTCTCAGCATGGAAGTTTAGAATTAAAATGATTTTAAAAGAAAATAAAGTTGAATCGTTCGTAAGAGTTGAATCTAAAGAACCAGAGAATGAACCTAACAAATCAACATGGATTGAGGGAAATGAAAAGGCCATGAAGATCGTAGTCGATGGAGTGAGAAATCACATCATGCCAATAATAACAAAGCATGAGATTGGCTACCATATGTTCAAAGCTTTGAAAGTGCATTTGAGATGAACAATGCAAGTAGAACCCTGGCTCTAAAAAGGGAAATAAATCATTTAAGTATGAACAAAGGAGAGTCAATCAATGCATACTTTATGTGGATATCAGCCCTAAGGGATGAACTGGCAACACTTGGATATGAGATCTAGAGCAAAGAGCTAACGCTCATTGCTCTAGATGGGTTGCCTAGTACATGGGAAACATTCGTTCAAGGCATTAGTGCAAGAGCTAAATATCTGAAATTTGATAGGCTAAGAGCAGATTGTCTTCAAAAGGAGTCAAGGCTAAATAAGAAGGGGATCAAACAAAAGAACATAGATGAAGATCTCCATGTTCTAAATACCAACTCCAACAAGAAAAACAAGAAGAAATATTTCAAGAAGGGAAAGAACCGACATGAGAAAAGGTCATCTAAAAGAGACAACTCTCACATTCAGTGCTTTAGGTGTGATCATTATGGACACTATGCAGGAAGATGTACGTATAGAATCAAACAAGTAGCTACATTTGCAAAAGTTAAAAGGGAAGAATATGACTCCGAGAAGCATGTATTCTACTCTGCCCTCTCCAGTCAAGTATCCAATAAATCTAACACCTGGATCATTGACAGTGGGTCTTCAAGACACATCACTGGGTATAGAGAATTATTGGATTCCATGTTAGAAGAAACTGAGGAGGAAGTAACCATTGGTGATGACTTTGCACATCTAGTGAAACGCGTCAGTACCTGCACCATTAAGCTGAAGACAGGCATGTCTCTTCAACTCACCAGAGTTCTATTCGTTCTTGGCATCAAGAGGAACTTAATCTCCATATCTGCACTTGAAGATGATGGGTACAAAATAACATTCCTGAATGGTAAAGTCCTAGTATGGCCACAAAACTCTTCCATCAAGAAGGCTACAACCCTAGGACATAGAAAAGGCTATTTATATGAGGTATGTACTGAATCTAACCTAGCTCTATTTCATGAGATTACAGATTCAAATGAAATTTGGCATAGAAGATTAGGTCATTTAAACTTTCATGCTTTATGCTCAATGGAAAAATTAGTAATTGGTTTGCCTAAGTTAAAACAATACCATTCTGGTACATGTAAGGGGTGTGCCCTAGGCAAAAATATTAAGAGTTCCTTTCAAAATAGTTATAGGAAAACAAGCAATGTTTTAGAACTAGTTCACTCTGACCTATGTGGGCCAATGTTTGTACCATCATTAGGGGGGTTCCTTTACTATGTAATATTCATTGATGACTTCTCTAGGAAGACCTGGATCTATTTTCTTAAACGTAAAGAATCTAAAGAGATTCTCAAGAGATTTAAGGAATTCAAATCTCTCTCTGAAAACTCTTCCGGAAGGAAAATAAAAACCTTAAGGACTGATAATGGGAGGGAATACACCTCAGACATTTTTAGGGAATTTTGTAAAGATGCTGGGATTAAGAGGGAGTTCACTGTCCCTTACAACCCCCAACAAAATGGGGTTGCTGAGAGGAAAAAATAGAACCATTGTAGAGGCAGCCAAAGCCATGCTTCTTGATCAAAACTTAGAAACCCATCTTTGGGCAGAAGCCTCCAACATTGTTGTATACATACAAAATAGATGCCCTCACTCCCACATTGAAGGTAAAACTCCTGAAGAAGTTTTCATAGGTATAAAACTTGATATCACTCGCTTTAGGATATTTGGATGTCCTGTCTACTTTCATATACCTAAAGAGAAAAGAACAAAATTAGAACTCTCTGGAAGAAAAAGAATCTTTGTTGGATATAGTGAAACCTCTAAAGCCTACAGAATATTTGTGCTTGGACATAGCAATATTGAACTTAGTAGAGATGTAATATTTGAAGAAGACAGCCTTCAAAAGATCCAAATACTCTATTGAGTCAGAAATCTATGTTCCATCTTCAGACATAGAAGAGGATTCCACTCCTGAGATTTAGAGGGAGTGCTTAGAAGAAAATGAAGAACAAATTCGTCCCCAAGAAATCACTAAGAAAAGAACTCTATGGGTTCACAAAACAATGGAACATGCAAGGGATTTTGTAGCTCCTTCAGGGACTTTTAGAGAAAGTAAGAGGCCCTGAAGATTCACTAGCTATGTAGCCCTAATGAATGATCTCTCTAAATCAGAACCTTCTAGTGTACCAGAAGCTCTTAAAGATTAAGTTTGGAAAGATGCCATGCCAGAAGAATATAAATCCATCCTCAACAATCATGTATGGAAAATTGTTCCTAGGCCAAAAGGGAAATCTATTGTCTCATCCAAGTGGTTATTCAAAATCAAACATGCTGTAGATGGTAGCATAGAGAAACATAAAGCCATATTTGTTGCCCAGGTGTTCTCACAGAAAGAAGGAATAGACTATCATGAGACATTTGCTCCAGTTGTTAGATACACCTCTGTCAGAACAGTACTGGCCATTGCAGTAGCCAAAGGTTGGAAAGTCCATCAAATGGATGTAAAAACTGCTTTCTTGAATGGTGAAATTGAGGAGGAAGTTTGCTTAGAACAACCAGAAGGGTTTGAGATCCACAATACAGAGACACATGTGTGCAGATTAATGAAAGCTCTATATGGTCTAAAATAGGCTCCCAGGGCCTGGTATGAAAGAATTGATAGCTATCTGCTGGGATTGGGATTGTCAAAGAATGATGCAGATCTGAATCTTTACTTCAAGAAAGTCAAAAGGGACATGTTGATATTGATCTTATATGTTGATGATCTTCTGATTACAAGAGAAAATCATCTTATTGGTCAATGTAAGAAAGACCTTGAAAAAGAGTTTGATATGAAGGATTTAGGCCTTCTACATTACTTCCTTGGATTAGAAGTTTGGCAAAACTCTAACAACATTATACTTAATCAAGGAAAATACACCTTAGACATATTGAAGAGATTTGGTATGATGAACTGCAGACCCATGACTTCTCCCATGGAAACTAATCTTCACAAACTGAAGGAGGTAGCAGCAGATTCCCCATTGGTAGATCCTACACTCTACAAACAGATGATTGGATCATTAATGTACTTGGTCAATACTAGACCTGATATCTGTTATCCAGTAAATGCCTTGAGTCAATTCATGTGTGAACCTAAGGAGATTCATCTTATGACAGTAAAACATATAATGAGATACCTTCAAGGCACTCTCAACTATGGACTCAAGTATGAGAATATTGATTTGAATCTTCATGGGTTCACTGATTCAGATTGGGCTAGAAGTGTGACTGATAGGAAAAGCACCTCAGGGTGTTGCTTTAGCTTGGGTTCAACCATGATATCTTAGATTAGCTGGAAATAGTCTTCAATAGCTCAGAGCTCTACAGAGGCCGAATATATCGCAGCTTCCATGGCTGCATGAGAAGCTGTATGGCTACGGAAGCTATTTGTGGGATTAGTTGAAGAACTAATGAAGCCTACTATAATTCATTGTGACAATCAGAGTTGTATAAAACTCTCCGTGAACCCTGTATTTCATGATAGATCCAAACACATTGGGATCCCTTACCACTATGTGAGAGATATGGTGGATAGGAATGTGATTTAGTTGCAGTATATCAGTACAGGAGACTAGACAACAAACATACTGACCAAACCTTTAGCCAGAGTGAAAGTTGAACACTTCAGAAAAGGTCTTGGTATGATTGAGTTATAATCAGTTTTGTAATCTGTACTAATATATGAGATGTTTAATGTGTAAACTTCTTTTGTTGTGTTATGACTTTATGGGCTCCCCCCCTGTGTACATTTTTAAAAGGTGACGATCTTTTAGACTATGAACACCTGTATTAAACATTATGAGGTGACGATCTTGTAATGTTGATATCATGCTGACTTGATATCACTCTGACTCATGGATGTGCCATGATATGTTATGGTAGACATTATGTGACGTAATGTCAGTGCACATACCATTACCTGGATATAAGGGAATTCAACATTCTCAAGTATTTAATATCCAAGGTATCGCGTGTTATGCGATACGGATATCACGTGTTATGTGATATCTATATCACGAGATGATGTGATATATTCCTGTGTCACTCATTACGTGATGCATCATGTCACGAGCATATATGATATGATCCTTTGTATTACGAAGTTGTGTAATACATTTTATTATGAGAAATATGATGCTTATTTTTACATAGGTTTCCAGTTATCTTCCCTAACTAAGAGGGAGTGTTGAAACTTAGTAGCTTCAGTAAGATAAATGATTGAATGAGAGACTTCATTTATCTCTCATTCAATCATCTACCTTATCGATATAACTACAATCTAAATGTAGACCAGACCTTTTCACACATCGCCCCATTGCTAACGGGGACCCCCTCTTTTCCAGCTTCCTGCATTGTTAGGTTAGGGTTTTGGTTGCTTAGTGGGCAATTTTGTGTTTCCCGTGCCCGAGTCTTGGAGTTTTGATCATGCCTAGTGCCGTCTAGGGTTTTTGAAGTGTTAGGATCAAGTTGCAAAAGATGATATTTTTAATGATCCTAATTTTTGCTAAGTGTTTGAGCATTTGAACGTTAACGTGTTTTTAAACACACGCATCAATGATTTTAAAGTGCCAAGATATTCACAGACCTTTTGGAGTTGTTTTCTTGCTCCTAAGGTATTATTTATGTTGATTACGCACTTTATTCCAATATTTTCCTAGCATTTCGCTCATATTTTTTGAAAATTAGTATAAGTCCAATCAAATTTAAAGTCGCTGAGTGATTTTGAGTGGTTAAAATGATAAAATCCTAAGGGAAATTCATATTCCAAGGGTTAAAGGGTCAAAATCCATGCTAGAGGTGTTTTTCCCCTCACATTCTAGACTACCCAACCCATTCCCCCACTCAAAATCCATACTACACATGGGTTTCCCCTAGAATCCATACTGGCCACTAATTTCCCCCATTGTTTATCCACACCTGAGCGATTTTCCCCTGGAGATGCTAAAATTTGGCTAAGTGTCAAGATTTATCTAGACTGCCATCGAATTTCCCCTGGGAGTGCGGATTGAAGTGTGGACTGGAGTGCAAGGATAATTCCATGCCTGGGTCGATTTTCCACCAAGATTTTTGTGACAACTAAGTGAAGATTTTTGTCCGGATTTTTATCCAGACAGGGATCGAATTTCCCCTGAGCATTTTTGTAAGGATTTTTGTCCGAATTTTTATCCGGATTTTTATCCAGACAGGGATCGAATTTCCACTAGGAACATTATGAAGAGTTTTGAGTCCGGATTTTTGTCTAGATTGAAGTCGATTTTCCACCAGGGAGGTTTTTTTCCAAGCTAAGTGAGTTTTGAGTGTGGATTTTTGTTCAGACACCCATCGAATTTCCCCTGGGGGGAGATTTTTGCAAGTTGAGTGGATTTTTGTTTGGATTTTTGTCCAAACTCACATCGATTTTCCCTTGGGATGTTTTTTATGTGCATTTTGATGATTTTGAGCATGGATTTTTATCCAAACATGGGTCGAATTTCCCCTATGGGGCGAATTTTGACACTTAAGCGACTTTTGAAGGGATTTTTCAATCCCAACCTATATCGATTTTCCCCTGGAGGCTTTATTTTGGATTTAAATTGCAATATTTTAATAAATAAGCCCCATTTTAATTGCTTTTAAATAATTATTAAATGATTATTTAAAATTTAAAAACAAATTTAATAACTTGCAATAATTATTAAATGTTTGAACCTTCTAGAAGCAAGTTAGGGTTTCACCAAGCAAGTATTTATACAAGTGTCTTTTATCCCACATTGCTTGTGTGGTGAAATTGAAGTATGAAAGCAAGTATATGAGAGGAACTTTAGCATTATTTTATTATTATTTCTGCCAGGTGTCTCCATGAGAGCGATTTTTTTCCAAGTTGGGCGAATTTTTTAGCAAGGCGTTTTTGTGAAGTGTGGGATTGAAGATTTATTTTCCTCCATTTTTTCCAGCTTGCTGACTTATTCTTCCTTGGCTGCCATTAAAGACCAGTTTCAGATTTTCAATTTTGCTAAGTTTGGCGATTTTTTTCAAATTTAGCAATTTTTGATAAAAGTTGGCAAATTCATGTTTAGAGACTTGGGCGATTTTTCCTCCACCATTTTTGCTGCTGTTCAGACCTTCATTGGTGCAGATTGCTGTCATTAACAACAATTTTCAGAATTTTGAAAATTTTGATTTTTTGCTAAGGCAGGCAAATTTTTGTGTTTGGGGTATTCAACCCCAACTTGGGCGATTTTTTCAGATTGTTGCCATCCTCCATTGCTGCAGATCTAAGCTACCATTGGCATCAATTTTCAAAATTCCATTTTTGGCGCTAGACTTGGAGAAAATTCGATTTTGCTTGGAAGGTGTTTTGGTGCCATGTTTTGATGATTTTCATGCATGTTTGGTGGTTGCCATCACTTCTAGCCTATTGATTCGCTTCAGATTTGGACCTCCATTAATGGCTGCCATTAATTTTCAGATTTAAGTTTTTATTGCCCAGCCAATTCCAATTTAAACATCTAGCATTTGGAGGCATTTTATGGAGTTTTCTGTGCACTTTTTAGACCATTTTATCACTGTTGTAGGTCTGAAACTCCATTGTTAGGCGCTTGTCCTCAGAAATTTTCATTTCCAGCCACCTAAACAATTTCGGTGAATTTGCTTGGGGCTGTTTCTTTAGTGATTTTTCATCATTTTTCAGGGATTTAAACCACTTTGCAAGGTGTTGGTAAGTCAGAAGTGTTCGATTTTCAAACTCGTCCTCAGAAAACTAAATTTTACCAGCCATACTTACATTCTAGAAAATGATTGTTTTCATCAATAAAACTGATTTTTATTGATTTCATGCACATTTTGAAGATTACAACATGTTTTGAAAGTCTGATTTTTCAGGTTGTCTTTAGAATTTTGACCTCCATTGTTGACTGTGGAAGGTGTCTTCAGACATTCATTGTGTGAAAACACAACCTTTTACACCTTTCCTAAGTCATCATCAATCCGGTGTGATGTCAAAATCAGGATACAAGGAAAGGAAAGAGCTGCTGAAGACGTTGGAGACTGGATTTTATCCAGAGTTCAAGATTTCATTCAGATGGAAGGAGATCACTGATACCAACATGCATTTCCTGGACTTCGACCAGATGCAGTGTTGGATGTTCGGATCTAGAGATCAGGTTCCTTCTCCAGCATATGCGAACATTATGAAGAGTGGCATTTTCCATGCAGCTGGGTTTCCACAATCCATACAGTGCAGTGAGTTGATCCTAGAATGTGCATGATGTTACGATCCACTCACAAGAATGATCAAGAGTCCCAAGGGTGTTGTCATCGCCTACCTTGCTGAGGATGCCATTGCTAAGGTATTCAGAATTCCACGTAGTACAGACATGAAGGATGTGACCAAGGAAGATTATGCAGACAGATACACGAAGAAGATGGGTGTATGCAAGAATTTAATTAATAAAGAGTTGATGATTGAACCTAGGAATCATCATTCCAAGGCTCCCATGACACTTATGTGCCTAGATTTTAAGGAGGAACATAGTGATTTGATATTCCTACTCAATAGAGTGATGGGAATGCCGCAGGGAGCAATATTTCATGGATGGATGTTCTACTTCATCCAGGATTGTCTTAGAGGAACACTAGTATATTGGTCCAAGATCATAAGTGACAACCTGTATTTTCAGTTGAGGAATGTAGAGCGGTCCAAGTCATTCACCATGACTTCCTACCTGGTGTACTTGCTTGCACGATTTGTTTCATACAGAGGATTAATATGCAAGGGCGAAGTCGGGAATGGGCAAGGACAGTTTAAGAGTTATGAATGCTACCCCCAATCGAAGCATGCACAAAATTGAAGACTATAAGAGAGTGAATGATGCATTCACTATATACATCACACGGATGCTGCAGGGCAGAATCCACAGAAGATTGTCCAAGGAGGCAACAAAGTTAATAGAAAAATATGGATCGTGGTATATACAGTTTCCCACTTTCACATACCTCAGGATTCATGGGTTTCAATCTGAACCCTACAGACTTCCTAGGTATCCTACTGATAGAATGATATTGTTGGAAGTGGTGAGACAGCTTCTAGAGTTTGATGTTATCCAGAGAGAGAAGCACAGGACAGGAATGACATTCCCTATTTCAGTTGGGAAGACGTCAAAGGTTTGCCAATCCGCCATAGTTGCCAGCATTGCAGGTGAGGAGATTGCATTCTACAGATTTGCTACCTATAAGAAAAGAGAAAGATTCGATCCAGACAAGAAGGTCGGAAGGATCAGAGGAGAGAAGTTCACTCATAAGGTTGACATAGAGGATTATTGGGCTAACTTAATGGACGAGCAAGCAGTGAAGAGAAGAATGTGGTCTAGGATGTCAGTGGATTTCATGAGGAAGTGTGGACTTTTCCTCATCCCTGATCAGGTATTAGATGATAGAGATCATACACACCCACATTATGAGAATGAAATGAAGAAGACAATCCTATTGCCAAATTGGTTAGAGTCAGAAGAGACTGACCTAAATGTATTGATGAGAGAAGTCTTGAATTTCTCCCACACATGGGTAGATATGCAGACGAACAGATTAGTTGACATGGGTGTTCCCTCCACTTATGAAAGGATGAAGCCGAAAGAGTCTACTTCTGAGGATGATCAGAGGACTGTCAGTGATGTCAGGATTCATGCAGACGAAGAGAGTCAAGCTCCCAAGAGAAGGAAGAACATGCCTGGAGAAGTCAAGGCTAGAGGGAAGAAGTTTGAGGATGTGAAGAAGAAACAGAAGACTATCATTCCTCCACTTATCATTCCTTCACCCCCTCCCAGTGTCTCATCAATCGAAGTGATTGAAGTAACATAACAGAATAAGGAGACTTAGCAGTGTTCCAACACAGTGATACTACCAGAGAATATTCAGGAGTTCCATGCCACAGCAACATCTGCACCTCCTGATGAGAATGATGACCAGCCGGGATCCCCTACTGTCCTTTTGGAAGTTAGTTTGGGAAAAGATGTATATGATTGGACCAGGAATAATCCTGATGATAATGATGAAGTTATCTCGGCACTGAAGGACCTTGATCGAGAAATATGTCTCGATGATGGTATGGAGATGATCGCTATTCCTGAATGGTTGAAGAAGAGAATGAAAAAAGTAAACAGATGATAAAGGTATAGCCTATTGATGATATTGATGACTACCTAGCTAGGAGTGCTACGAAGAAAGAGCCCAAGAGAGCAGAGATTTTGTTGCACATTGCTAGAGATGAGACAGGAATGCGGATTGCGCAGATTGCTGTTCCTAGAGCCGGCGTGACAGTGGACACTGCTACTCCCATGGATTTCCAGATCACTTCAGTTGCCCTTGGTCGTCCATCCGCAGGGCAGGAATTCTAGGAGATTGGTGACAACCTCCAAGCAATCAATGCAAAGTTAGACACAGCGATTGCGGAGAATGAAAGGTACAAAGAAGAAAATATTAGACTCAGAGAGTATATTGCAGGGACAAGGCGTGGAGATCCCACCCTTATTTCCTCTATTGCAGTTGACCATGGAATACATTCACACTGCAAGGTAGCGAGAGGTACACACTCAGAGGTGGAAAAGTGGATTGAAAGCACAAGGAAGCAGACAGATGATTTCCTTACTCAGTTTGTCCAAGCATATGATAAGACAACAACGCTTGTATTCAGAATCTAGTATTTGGAGGGAGTTTGGGAAGAATTCCAGCCTATCCAAGAGAAGACTATTCCACGCCTCTTGGCATTGAAGAAGGTTCCTAATTCCACCTTGGTCAACGAGAACATTGTGCATAGTGGAGACATATATAATTTCCATGGTTGGTATTGTGCACTAGCCTTGAAGAAATCAGCTTATGAGAACGCCCAATCGAGTTGTATGGAGATGGAAGGATTAATTCAAGACATACAGATGAAGATCCTTGCCTCGATTGAGGAATTATTGGGTGTTGATGTTAGTGATGCTAGTGGTTTACACTTAGCCGAATTAAGAGACAAAATGAAATTTATATATTTTTGCCAATTGGACTCTTTGCAGAAGAGTCAGATAGATGACTTGGTCTCTTTGTTGATTCATGTTCATAATTCGCAGAAGCTCATGCCAGAATGGGATAACACTTTGAATGCTTGCTCGGATTCATTGGATGTGATTGATTTACAACAAGATACCTTGCATAGCATTTCCATGGAGGAGTTAGATTCAGTATTGGCTAGATTCTTGGAGTATGCTAGGAGAGAGAGAGATGCAGGGAGGAATCTTCTAGAAGATTCCCTATATGATGACTAGGTATCTTTCTATCGGGCCATATGTTGGTGACACCATTTTTGATGTAACCCTAATTAGGGCAATTCTAGGGTTTTGTTGGCATGATCTCGACCGTTGATCTTGGATCAATCTGGGCCATCCATTTTGTAAGAGACTCTATATATGCCCCTTTGTCTCTCATTTGTAAGAGAGGGTTTTTGTAGAATTATTGGTATATGCTATAGCTATTTGAATTCTAATCATTGTTCAATTGTTGGTGATTTTGCTCTTCAAATGTTGTATTTGCATTCATGGTTCTCAATTCCTCCAAGTTAGATTAGAATTTAGATTAGAATTTATTTTCATGTATGTTAGATTGAGTGAAAGATTTGTTGAATTCATTTGTGTGGAATCCTTAATCCATACCACTAGCCTCTTTCCGCTGGTAAGTGCGCCTTGTGTGGTCAATTGGAGTTTGAGTAAGCATAACTTCAACTATTATGCGTCCGTTGACAAGCATCAACTTGGATGGTGTCTTCATTTGATGGTAATAGTTTGAAAATCATTAAGTATACCTTAGATGATTGCACTAAGCTTGTGTCAATACCTGATTGTGAGACCTTGCCTGGTTTGATTCCACTAGATCCATTCATCATTTCCTACATTCTTAGTTTTAAAATAGATTTCCTGAACCCTATCCTTTTTCCCCCTTTTTTAGTAAGAAGTAAATCCAGAGCCTTATTGATAAATTTTAAGTTGTCAGCACACCTATTCCGCATCATTCATGATAATCCAAACATTTGCGTAAGTCCCCAAAGTGAAACACAACAATTCACATCAACCATTGAGCTTACCCACTTGTCAAGACCTGACATGTAGAAACCTTGGAATCATTTTAGTTGATCTCATTCTTAGCATCTGAGGTGATTTTGTTCAAGAGAGGGTAAATTACTTTGGTAATTTATTCTGTATTGTTATGTGCATAAAAAACACATCAACAAGACCTCATGATTAAATAAATGAACTTGTTATAATCATCTTATATGCATAATCGATCATACTACTATTATATTACTCATGCTGTGATTGTAATAAGATCAAACCAGACTTATGATAACTATCATAGCTATCATATGACAACATTGATTGATGCTATCATATGATAACTATAATAGTTATCATCTTAATCTAATATTATACCGATCGGTTATCTGATGATTATATTATTTGACATAACTTGATTGTTTATCGGGTGATTATATTACTTGGTCACGATTGTTAATCGGTTAATTATACTATTTGACATGACCCGATTGGTAATGGGTTTAATATGTTAAATGATGTGACCGATAGTTATCGGTATAACACTTAAGTGAAGCGGTGCCTATGCACCGATCAAGACATGTCTTGATCATGCCTTGATTGGTGGGCATTGTCTATAAATATATGTCAATGAAATGCTGTAGAGGCATAGAAATAATTAATGTTATCTTCAGCAACCTGTGACATAAGAAGCAACTGAAAATATCAGTAAAAGAATAACAATATCATACAACTTTAGACTTGAACATAAATTTGAATATCATTTACATGCTTAAATTTCATTCGCATTTTTTTTGCAAAATTCAATGAAGAGATGCATCTAATGAGTCAATAAATGAATACATAAAAGAAACAAGTTGAGTCTAGTTATAATTGATTGATTTAAAAACTAGAGAAAGAACTATGGCATGTTGTTCACAGTTACACAATTAGGAACTGCACGAAAGAACTAGATTCAGCTTATAATTTAGATATTGGTCTAACTCTGTAGTTAAGGTTTCTAATATAGCATTCCAGTGCCTTAGCTTAAGCCAAATTGTTAGCATGCTTAAGATATTGGAAGTTGTGAAGTTTTTGCTCAGCAGATTACTGGAGGGTTAGAAAACAAATCTACCCAAGGGTTGTTTGGCGTACATTGTGATTGGGTCTATTAGTCTATCTAATATTTTGACATTAATGTGAGGTTTCATTATGACAGACAATCATGTTTAACGCAAAAAGGGCTAAATGTTTGGAGTATATTTGATTTACCGTATACATCTCTGTTTCTATTAAGAGGAAAAATGTGTTAATGTGTTGATCATCAGGGGTTAACATATGTGTAATTTATTTCAGTTTAGATGGTTATGGCAGTTATTTTGATTTCCTTGCCTATAATCTGAATGTAAATATTCCTTTGTAATGCTAAATTCATATGCAATAATAATATATTCTATTCTACCATATAGTGGTATCAGAGCCATGGGTAGTTACACATCCATTGTTCATTTGTTGAGATCATGGTGAAGCGACGACAGATTGTTGATTGCTTGAGATTGAAGTATGCAGATCCTTAAAACAGTGTCTTTTTAATGGAGGTGGTTAATCCCTGATTGTTAAGAATATGGAGATGTGAAAACATTTTGCAATTAGTTGGACAAAGGATTGTGTTGCTTAATCTCTACCATTGATCATGCATTTGTTACAACAAGAGAGAAGATTGTTCTGCTTGTTGCTGCCTCTGTATCTGCTGATTCAAGTCGTTTCCCTGCATTTTGTAAGGTTGTTAAGTTGATTACAGCCTATGTATAAGTTTATTGAGGCTGGCGATCTGTTGCAATATGTAACTTTAAGATTTGTCAATTCTTTCAACCTGTGCCATGTCCCCCTTTTTTGAATTAAGATAATTAATAATATTATTTAAGTTGGGTCCAATAATCTTTAATTTTAATTATAATTTAATAATATTATTACAATTAAAATAAATAATGTTTTTAAACACTTGTATTATAATAAAAGTGTTGGTTCAAAATTTTCAACCAACAAAAAGTATTTTTAAATACTTAAAATCAAGGAAGCAAAAATCATTTGGGGAATTAATCGGCAAATCAAAAGTATATAATTTTTTCAAAAAATCGGGAAAAAATCGGGAAAAAATCGGATTTACAAAAAAACGTAAACAATTGTAGAAAAACAATAAAAAACTTCTTTTTTTATATATATTAAGGTATTTCCATAGCATAAAGATATTGTAGGCAAATAAAATAGATACTTGAACACATGAATTGCAGGAAATAGATTTCCGTTGTTTATATTCATATCACCGATTACGTTGCA
This sequence comes from Cryptomeria japonica, assembly GCF_030272615.1. Classification (NCBI taxonomy): domain Eukaryota; kingdom Viridiplantae; phylum Streptophyta; class Pinopsida; order Cupressales; family Cupressaceae; genus Cryptomeria; species Cryptomeria japonica. Next base: position 571,546,854 of record NC_081413.1, read on the forward strand.
CAAAATATACTACACCATAAATAATATCTAGATGGTGATAGATGTCAAAATGTCAATTACAATATAGTTTGTGACTTTGAACAAAGTCAACTTGTAAACTAAGTACAAAATTTCAAAATATCAAATGTAGGCAATGACATGCTAGAGGGTAGGAGGCTCTGATGATGAAGCTCCCGGGTGAGAGCCTGTCCTAATTCGATCAATCCATTGAGGAGCAAAGTTGGCTTGCCTCATGATATCAAAATCGTCAGTCTCAAGTGGATGATCAACAACATCATCATCATCATAAACATCATCATCATCATCAACATCTTCAGCAGCAATCAACTCACACTCTGGATATATCTCATCGAGGTCAATTGGCATGCCATCCTTAATAGTTCCTGATTTTGGTCATGTAGAAATTAGTGTTTCCCTTGCAAGTGAAAAACACAATGAATAGTGAATAGTGAATAGAATTTCAAAAACTGCAACTGTATTTTAATATTCTCACCTTGAGCTTTCCTTATCTTCAAGCGAAGGTTGTGATGAACAAATACCAAGTCATTCAGTCGTTGTTGTGATAGGCGGTTGCATTTTTTGGAATGTATGTGTTCAAAAACACTCCAATTATGCTCACAAGTTGATGAGCTGCACGGTTGGCTCAAAATGCGCACTGCCATCCACCTTAAATTTGGTATTTCATCTCCAAAAGAAGCCCACCATGCAGCTGAAAAACACATTAGATGGAGATGATATTGTAAGACTAATAATCTCTTATAATCTTAACGAGCTTAATGAGCATGTTGGCAAAATAAAGAGATTCTTAAAAGTTTATAGTCTACCTGGTTGAATAGTCTTTCTGCTTTGTATAGCAGCCCTAGAAGAGAAAAAACCGTTAGCATGCTTGTACACTTCCAACTTTACCGTAGCCGCATCAAATTTTTCCAAGTCAGGAAACATTTTTTCCAAGCACTTGAAAAATCCTCGTTTGATCTCAGCATCAATTTCCAAGAAGTCAGTCTTATAGAATAACAAAGGATTGAGAAAGTATCCTGCAACATGGAGAGGAGTGTGCATCTGTCCATCCCATCTCCTATCAATTATGTCCCACAATGGCATATACCTATCCTTGTTATTTTCCAGCTCACTCCTTATCACCTCCTTGGCCCTATCCATGGCCTCATACACATATCCCATGGGGGGTTTTTCCCCATCCACTAGTCTCAAGACTTTTACTAAAGGCTCTAAAAATTCTACAATTTCCTCAATTGATTCCCAAAAGGTGGTAGAATACATATACTCTGCCACTGCTATGCCATTTGCTTGAGTTGTGAAGCCAGACTCCATCCACTCAGCTAAAACAAACATTCGCCTCAAATTACCTTTCTGTTTACATAATGTTTGTAATGCAAGGAAATATGTTGCAAATCTTGTCACCCTTGGTCGAACTAGCTCCTTGCCTCCTGTTAAAGATTGCATTATAGCCAAAACCCTCATGTGATTATAAACAAATTTGGTAACCTTGTGAGCCTTCTGAAAGGCCGCCTTAACCCATTCTATTTTTCCAATGTCCGCTGCACATGGTGTAAAAAACACAGAAGGGTATTTATTTGTCAGAAGTTTCCCTGCAGCAACACAAGCAATAACATTGTTTGTGATAAATTGAACCACATTTTGTGGCCCTGCATCCATAACTACCACGTCATACATCTCAAACAATGCATTTGTGGATTTCATATGCCATTTGCTTGAGTTGTGAAGCCAGACTCCATCCACTCAGCTGAAACAAACATTCGCCTCAAATTACCTTTCTGTTCACATAATGTTTGTAATGCAAGGAAATATGTTGCAAATCTTGTCACCCTTGGTCGAACTGGCTCCTTGCCTCCTGTGAAAGATTGCATTATAGCCAAAACCCTCATGTGATTATAAACAAATTTGGTAACCTTGTGAGCCTTCTGAAAGGCCGCCTTAACCCATTCTATTTTTCCAATGTCCGCTGCATATGGTGTAAAAAACACAGAAGGGTATTTATTTGTCAGAAGTTTCCCTGCAGCAACACAAGCAGCAACATTGTTTGTGATAAATTGAACCACATTTTGTGGCCCTGCATCCATAACTACCACGTCATACATCTCAAACAATGCATTTGTGGATTTCATCATATGAGATGCATCCACATATTTTAGAAAAATAGTGCCAATCTCACGAGAGACAAGGAAGTTAATGAGAGTTCGGTTCCTTCTATCTGTCTGACCATCTGACATGATACTGCAACCAGTTCTAGTCCACTGTAACCGATGTTGTTTAACATCTTGAACATTGTCTACTGCATCTTTCAACATACCAACCCTCAATGACTCATAAGATGGGGCTTGAAACTCAAGTCCTACAGTTGTAATAGTATCTACCATGGGTTGCCAATATGGATTTCTCAAAGCATGGAATGCCATGTGAGAGGAGTACCAAAAATTACCAATTGCCTTCTTTGCTTGTTTAGTGACAGTTTTCCTCCATCTTATACTCTCCAAAGTGGTTTGTGATCCTGGTGTAGTATGAGGTTGGAAGAAAGTATTAATGTTTCCTCCACCTGTGTTTGGTCCACGTGCTATAGAATTAGGAGTTGACCCACATTCCCTGAAACTCCCATCTTTGCCATCCTCCTCACCCAAATGCTTCGACCTGGGATTTGCAGAACTAGAACCTAGTTCAACCCCAATTCTTGCCTTTTTGGTCCCACTCTCAGCAATCCCGTCAAGAGATTGCTTTGCTTGATACGAGACATTTGTAGGGCATGCTTTGCATATCGCGGTGTTATTTCCTCGTTCTTTGGACAAATGCCACTTGAAACGATAAATTCCACCACTGATCTCTTCTAGACACCAATTGCACTTGACCTTCGTGCTGCCAGGAACTGTTGTGCAATGTGTCCACGCAAAGTCTTTTTGACGCGGCATTCTGATCAAGAATCAGATCTGTAAAAACATTACACTTAGTCTTAAACTTTTGAGGGATCTAGGGTTGGGCTTGTGTATAATAATTGCATTTTAATTACATTGACATGGGAAATTGGAAACCTAAATGTAATTGAATTTCAAGTTTACACCAATGGTATACTTCAATCATTGCTCAATACATAATCTAGTAGATGACCACAAACAACTGGGACATTAATTCATAAATTTACGACATCAAGACAAAGAATTAATAGTAGAAGACACACACAGTTATATGGGCACCTATATTAGACCTTTGACACTTAAAGAATCAAAGATATGTAAGGTAGATGTAAGAGCAATGTCTGTGACAATGTTAAGACCAGTGTTAAGAAGAGTAAAATGACTATTGGAGGAGGATGCCATGCAAAGTTATATCAAAATCAAGATCAAATAGAATATTAGTTGGGCAAAGCTAAGACTTCATATTGTCATGAGTCATAATAAAGACGCAATTTCATAAGCATGTTAAGTAGATTGGTTTCTAAACGCCCTATGACAAGTAATTCCCCATCCTTTGTCAGGATTGATGGTTAGGAAATAAGGATTGGGGCTTAAGTATAGTAACTGCCAAATGTATTATGAATCCTAATTGTTCCTTCATTTATGAATTGTTTTCTATCACAAAAAACCTAAACAAGGAAATTCTTAAGTGATATGGTTGAGCAGTAGGGTTTTTGTGGTAGTCTACCCAATTTTATAAATAATATATCTCTATTTTCTGTACAATTTAAACTGTATAAATTAATAAAGAAAATGGAGTATAATATGATTTTCATTATATAGAAAATAGAGCAAAAATATATATACAAAAAATATATACATAAATTTTTTAAAAATATTTTATGTATAAATTTCCTATATATACTTTATTTTCTGTAAAAATTTATACAGAAAATATAGCCACTGTATAAATTACAGTGGCTATATTTTCCGTATAATTTTTTTATAGTGGCTACATTTTCTGTATAAATTTATACAGAAAATAGAGTATATATTTTCTGCATTAATCTATGATTCTATACTAATACAAAAAATATATAATTACTTCTGTATACAACCATTAATATAGAAAATTAATACAAAAATATATAATTACTTCTGTATCAACATTCATTCTCAGACTTGGGTTGTAATCATAAATAAATTTTGGAAATCAACCTTCAAGTGCATGATTGATATGATATCATCCTTGCTTATCAGGTATGTTGATATGATGTAATGTTACTCAAATCTTCAATTTGAAATGGTTTGTTGATGGTTTCCTGTTAATAACAGCAATCTGATTTATATTTTCAGTCATACATATATTTTGTTTTCTTGCAATCATGTTTCTATATTGTCATTATATCATTGCAAAAACATACAAGCATTGAAACACACAAAAACCCTTTCAATCAAACAAGTAGTCAATCGGAAAATTCAGATCAGACCTCATAAATTGAATTCAAAACTCTTAGAAAATCAGGAAATAGAGGGTTGCATGACAAATGTTTGTCATAATGTTAAACTATCAAAACTGAAAATTCTGGGCAAAATAAGCTGTTCTTACAGTGGTTTTAGAGTGCAAATCATCCTGCCAGGCTGTGTATTAAGATTGATTTTTGGTTGGAGAACAAAGTTTTGTCTCAGGTAAAAAAATAAAAAAAAATGAAACCAAGAGCAAATCAAAACATGGGTCCATTCTCAAAAGATTTCAATGATACTTTTCAATTTAAGCAACAAAGGAATTTGCAGAAAGAAAGGGAAGTGGGAAGTTGGCTCTATATACCTAGATTAGAATTGGAGTCTTGGAAACTTTCAGATGATGTTCTTTCTAAGTTGGAAAAATTAGATTCTTACTTGTCCAAAGTAGATCAATCTGACTAGAGGATTTTAAATTGGGCTTTGAAGCCATCAATGCTTGCTTTGGTCCAGCACAGGTTATTGGAACATCCTTGTGAAAATGTGAGACTTGCAGTTGTTTCTTGTCACATTGAGATCATAAGAATAACAACTCCTATAGCACCCTACAATGATGACATATTGAAGAAGGTTCCCTAGCTGATTGTGGAGAGCCTTCATGGGTTACATGATGTCAAAACCCCTACTTTTGGTAAGAGGGCTAAGATTTTAGAAATTATGGCAAGAGCTAGATCATTTGTCATTATATTGGATCTCAAATGTGATAAATTGATTCTTCAAATGTTTAAATACTTTTTAATCAAAATCAGAAAACAACATTCAAACAATGTTAAAGCAAGTATGCAAACTATTTTGTCTTCAATTGTGGATGAAGATGATGATATCTGCAAGCAGTTGCAATTAGATCTGTTAGCCATTTGGAGAAAGGAGCATAATATCTCACCTATGGCTTATGAGTTCTCAAAAGGGTTGATTGAGCAGAAAATTGAAAGGTTCAAGAAACAGATGACTGAAAATGAACTAATCTCGATGGGCTTACAAGATACAGGGCCTCCCAAAAAGAGTAAGAACCAAATGAGGAGAGAGCAGATTTTTTTCGCATGTCAGGAGACTTGGACACCTGATCACAACTGTGGGGTTAGTAAGGAGGATAAGTTAGGCAAAGGAGATGGGCCAATCAGGAAAGAGAATGAAGAACAAATTGCTTCAGGTGAGAAGTACTCTAAGTTTTTTGTCAGTGATCTTGAGATCGATATAGATAAATCTTGTAAAGAGATAAGTTCTCTTGATGAATCTTGGTGTTTGTCGCTCCATTTCTTCATGAGGAATGCATTGAAACTTGTTGTGAAATTGTTGATATTGTTCCTATAGAAGATGATCTAATACAAGATGGGAATAAGTCAGAGTTCCAGGATACTTGTAATGAAGAACATGCATCTTCTAATGACAAAGAATCCTTTGAAAATGATGTCATAACAGCAGTTTTTACCATGCAATCAGACCAGTCCAATAAAAATTATGAGGCATATGATGACATTTATAACTCTATTGAAAGGAATGATGAATCATGTAGCAACAGTTCACTCATGCACGATTGTTTAATGGAGACTAAACATAGTTAGTTGGACAAGGAAGTGAATGAAAATAATGACGTTTACTTGATGAACTCAGAAATAGAAAACAAGAACAAGATGGTGAAAGGAGACCTACCTTATGAACTTGAAAATGTTAAAGCAGATGTTGAATGGTCTATTGATAAAGGGGCTGTCCAAAATTGTGAGTATGAAATGTACAAACTAGATGAAACTCAAAAAGATGATTTGGAGGACCAATCAGAAATTTTAGTTCAAAATGAGAATTTTGGAACATATAGTTTGAAAGACCAGCTGAGAGTCTTTGAAGACATGATTGTTGCAGCCTTAGTGCATTTCGATGATACCCATAAAGAATAGAAAACTTCATGTGGGAATCCCAAACTGAGAAAAGAAAAGAAAGAGTTGCAAATAGAATCATAAGTACTCAACTTTGCTCAATCAAAGAAGCAATAGAAAAGATGAAATCAGATTTCTTGCAGCTGCTCATTGATGGGGATCTTGCAATCCAAATTGCTGAAGACAAGGAGAGAGAGGTGGATGAGCTTTGTTTACAGCTGAGCATGACTCATTACTGATTATACAAGGCTGAAAATCAGACTTCTATTGCAGCCACTCACAACTGTAAATGTATTGTAATTTCCAATTTAATGGACGAGTTATATGCAAGATGGTGTATTTTAATTTTGATATTATGCTTATGTCACTAATATTGCTATCTTTCTTTTACTGTAGGTAAGGAGGATGAACATGTATCGATTTCAAATGTCATCTCCTTTGATTGGAATGATGTATAAATAGTAGGATGGCCACGATCAAGTGGCACCTTGATCGGACATGTCTTTTAGACATGTCCGACCAAGATGTCACTTGGTCATGACCCTTACTAACATCAACCGATCCATAACTAATCGGTGCTATAAACATACCCGATAATGAATCGGTATCATTTAATGATAATAGTGCTTATAAACATGCCCGATCATGAATCGGTATCATTGTTAATGGTAACAATGCTTATAAACATATCTGATCATGAATCGGTATCATTTGTTAATTGTTACAGATATAAAACATACCCGATAATGAATCGGTATCAAAGCATATAATAATGGATTAATATAACGTAAACAATAACAATAGCTGTTAGCATTATATGCTATCGGGTTAATACCCCGATAGCATATTAATGCCGATATGAATCAACATTAATATGCTATCGGGTTAATAGCCCGATAGCATTTAGATTGACGCTTAACATAGTTAAGCAGGTCGTCAATCTAATCTATCATTATCCAATATCAATATCATAATTATGACCAATGTTATAGTCTGATAAACATAAAGCATGAATGAGTAAACTAATAACAGAATAGAGGAGATTAATGAGTGAGGAGAGTCTTATCTTGCAGAAGCTACTAAGGCATTAACAACAACGAAGATGGAATATATTCCAACACCAAGGAGATCATGGAGATTGTTGAAGGAATCAATACCCTTTGTGAGAATGAAAGTAAGCACAATGTTTTCACCATTCTCCATTCAAATGAGGCACGCTATGTTAATGAAGATCAAAAGGATCAACAAGGAAACAAACTCATGAATTTTGATGACCAATTTTTCTATGATGCTCCAGTATGTAGCAATGAAATGGCTGCTATACCAGTTTCTAAAGACAGATTTCAGAATAGTTTCAGTCATGGGATAGAAGTGGTTAATGATCTTCCAATATCGAAAGAAACGGATCATGAAGAGACTATCAAACGGGACAAAAATAATGAGGACTTAATAAGCTGAAACAACAATATGCTGATTGATTTTAATGAAAATAAGGTGGTTGATGTGCTCTGTGGAGGTAATATTGGTAGGAAGCATCACTTGTTTCAAGAGTTCATTGCTATGTATGAAGATATAAGTATTAATCCAATTCCTTCAATAGATTTTTTAGTAAGGTTAGGAGCTGGTGGCATGATGGTGAGTGCTAACTTTAGTCACCTCCAAATTTGGGAAGTGAATGTTAACAATTTCTTACTAGTGGATGACAAGAAATGCATTCCTGAAGAGTGCATAAATCAGATTTCCAACTTTAATGATACCATTTGTTGCAGCAAGGTTGCAAATTTGTTTACATGTGATAATAGGGTTCTAGGTTGTAATTTTGACAGAGTAGAGCAGTGGAAGCAAGATGGTTGTGATTCCAAGGGGTGTGATCACCGGTTTTTTCAGGAAGAGGGTGGTACTTATCAGCTTGATTGCATCATGAGGAATGCATATCATTTCTCTTTCAGGCCACAAATAGACGAGTTGAACATGTTTATGATGACAAAGAAGAAGAGGTTGAATGATTGGTATAAGGGGTGTCATACTTCACCATGGTATGCGATGTCCTCTTCTATAGAAGGAGAATTTGCAGCTTGCAAGAATTTCAGTTTGCATTGTCTGGATGGTTGTTATGCTGGGTTACAGATATGTGAAACTGAGAATGAGTTGAAGTCTTCGAGTGATGGGAGTGATAGTTCTCCAAATTGGCCCTGGGATCCAAGGATCTTAATGATGAATGAGTTGCATCTGAGCAGATTGTTTCACATTGTGGTTCCATCAGCAAAGTTACCTCTCCTAGATGAATTGATATTGGTTCTAGAGGCTATCATAGACACCAGGGAGAGGACACTTCGGAAGAGGACCATCAAAGAGTACTTGGTCAAATGGAAGAATCTGCCAGTGGAGAATGCTGCATGGGAAAATGAGCAGACCTTGTAGCATCTGGAGTTGAAATTGCTTGAGGACAAGAAATATTGGGAAGGGCGGACTGTAATCAGAAATAAATTCTGGAAATCAACCTTCCTCCAAGTGCATGATTGATATGATATCATCCTTGTTTATCGAGTATGTTGATATGATGTAACGTCACTCAAATCTTCAATTTGAAATGGTTTGTTGATGGTTTCCTGTTAATAACAGCAATCTGATTTATCTTTTCAGTCATACATATATATTGTTTTCTTGCAATCATGTTTCTATATTGTCATTATATCATTGCAAAAACATGCAAGCATTGAAACATACAAAAAACCTTTCAAACAAACAAGAAGTCAAATTAGAAAATTCAGATCAGAACTCATAAATTGAATTCAGAACTCAGAAAATAGAGAGTTGCATGCCAAATGTTTGTCATAATGTCAAACTATCAAAACTGAAAATTCTGGGCAGAATAAGGAGGAGTTCTCACAATTTCCAGCAATCATACTTGGAGAGAATCAATATTAGAGATTTCTATTATAGTTTGTGACACGGATCTGTATGTATATGAGCCCTAAGGTTTATATCCAAATGAATGTAATCAGATTCATAGCAGCAAATTAATATTGATGCCATCTTATTCATTTTGCTTAGATTTGGTGTTTTAATTGCATTGTGGGGTTGCATTTCAATCTGAAGTTTCATTTGCGATCTGAATCAATTTCTTTTAAAAAAGTTTTCAGTTATTTGCTTGCAAAAAAAATCAGAAAATTACAAGAGAAAATAAGCTATCATAAGGGGTTCATTACATTGCTATCAGTGCCACCTTTTTTGTCAGCATGTGGGATTGAGTGTGATACAGATTTATACAATAGTGAATGGGAAATCAAATACCAGCGAAGGGAAAATATAAAGGAAGAAGCCATCAGTGATAGAAATGAGCAAATCAACATCCATGAGGTCATTAGGAATGAAAATAGGGAGCTGGCCAGGGAATTTCAATCCACCATGAGAGTTTTTGGCAAAGAGAGTAAACTTTGAGAGGAATGAATCAACAATGGAATGTTCGAAGGTCCAATCCAAATGATGCAAAAGGAAGTCACTTAGCTAATGGTGTTTCAGTCAATTCCCCAACCAAGACATTCAGACCCAAATCTTTGAAAAGAGAACAAAACGATCCATTTGAAGAAAAGCAGCAAGTACCACTTTGCCCAAAAGATGAAATAGCGAAGTACCACAGATAATAAAATGCTTTAAGTCAATTAATTCACATTGATTTATCTTTTGATGAGTTCTACGAATTAAAGACAAAGAGGAGGCCAAGATAAGGAAGAAGAAAGGAGTTGGTGAAGAAAGAGGAAAGGTTAGAATCAAAATTGCTAAGGAGATTAGTGAGCATTAGTCCAAGAACCTAGAAGAAAAGTCAAAACAGGAGTCGACTATTGATGAAGTCAAGGCACAAAGGCCTTTACTTGTTGGATGCAAAGAATTCAAGAGGGAGGAACATGCATTGTCCTTTGAACCTTCAAAAGGTGAGCCGCTGATTGATTTTCAAAGTAAATATGGTGGATGGACATGCTTTTGAAGAAAAGATTTTTAGTCACAAGGATATAAGTGTTGAGGTCATCTTCGTAATTCCTACCTTGGGAAAGGTGGATGGCCTCCTTGTTGCCAGTCTAAGATATGAAAATGATGGTCAAAATTTAGATTTGTTGCTTCCTCTTATGTCACTCCCAAATTCTTGCCATGATGGGAAGCATGCTAAAAACGGATGATAGAGTAAGGCATACGATTTGCAGTATAGCACATGTGGGTTCTTTGATTCAAGTTTATGATTATTCTTGGAAATGGGATCTGAATGATCTTTTGAGGATCAAAATAGATAGAAGCATTGACATCACTGTTGAGTTCTCCATCATTTGCATTTGGGTTGCAGGGAAGTTTATGAGGGATCATATAGGGTTGGTTGTGCATTCTAACCACATTGTGAAGGATTAAGGTTCATAGATTACTCTTGGGAGCTGAGTACCACACTTGGAAGACAATGTCATGGATGATGGCCAAATGGGGATAGTCACCATGAGATGTTTGATGTGGAAGGATGGTAAGCAAAATAAATGTCAATTGAATGTTCAGGGTTTTATGACTAAGCATGGTATGGTATTGTTAGAGTCAAGCTACATACTAGGTTGCTCCTTTTGGATGGGTGATGGTGAGTTCAAGAAGAATGAGACACTACAAATTCCTAGCATCATGAAGGCAAGGGAATTGATCATCCTTTTGGGTGAACAAAGATATGCAAAGATTTATATATTATGGATCTTGGAGGGATCAACAGAAAGAGTTTGCATTGGGAGCATGTAATGGGAGAGTTCAGTATGGAGTTGAAATCCAAGAAAGGGGAGATAGAACTTCAAGGAATTGAGGAGAAATTTGGGGTGATGTATGACTGTTACAACCACCTTCTAGCTCACATAGTTTGATTCAAACCATTTTTCAAGTGGTAAAGATGGGAACATCATGGCTAGTGTTTTTGGGGTCCAAAGTAAACATTATAATGCCGGTATAAAAAAGGTTAGCATTATTTTTGGCATGCAGTGGTCACATTTCTTTGGGAACTGCATTATAGAACTGAAATTCAAGATGGATGAGGAGGACGTGATTTCTAGCTTCCCAAACATTCTATTGTTGGCCATAAAGAAGGTTTTAGGCACAAGGAGGATGCAATTCACACCTAATGTCATTGATGAGAAGTCTACAATTGTTGTAACATGGTTTTCAGCCACTGCAATTCTGATTTTGAGTAAGAGAATGCAATGTTACATGCAGGGAACCACTTGGGGCAACATGAAAAGGACTTGCAGAGTCCAAGGTGATCATTATAACAACAATATAAAAGAGGTATGGTTGGCATGCATTGGTTACATTTATTTTAGAAGTTCATTATTAAGATGTAATAATCAACCCTGATTTTTTTTTTGAAGTATGTGTATGTAAGTTTATGAACCAATGAAGTATGTTTGCTTATTGAAACTTTCAGATTGCATTCAAGATAGGATAACCAAACATAAAGCATGATGCTTGCAACATAGCATAGAAAATATAGTGCTAATAACACAGACTTCATTCAAACTTCATAGAACTTGCTCAAGCATTACAAATCAGATATCAATGAATAATATTTTGAAAATAAGACTTAACGATTAACTTGCAGACCTGATATGATCACCATAGATTGTAATAGATTGCTCAACAATTTGCTCAACACCAACTAGGTGTCCAAATATGACAAGGTCGATTCATGGGTTGATTTTTCACATGCTACTAACAATCTCCAAACTGCTCCTACTCTTTGTAAGTCAATCAATAACATAAGGTGCCACCAAAGATTCCTTTCAGAACTTCAAATAGCAGATTTAACCCCCTCCAGACTCTCACATGCTAGCAAGAAGGTGTGCAGCAAAGGGGCGATTTTGTCTTAACAAACCATTACTTCCTCAAATCCAACGTGTAATAGCTCAACAGTTATTGCCAAAATGAAACACAGCAATGAAACACAGCCTACTCACGAAGTTATGAACATTAATATAGTATACAGATATTCTGAAAATGCACAACACTGAAAAAACCTCCAAAACTCATCAAACTAAGAAAAATAACACAACACCAAAATCATGATACACACATCACAAAACTGTATGTATTCATCTTTAAACCAAAAAACACCCACAAAGCCAAAATCTTTGTAAATCTAGAACCACGAACACCAATTGGCTAGGGTGGGTCTCTCACCATTGAAAACCAACAAGACAAGAAGAGGGTTTTTGTCCCCAACCAGAAAAAGAACTCCTTGAGCTCATTCCAACAGCATAACATTAAGTTGTCAATTCATCTATATGCAAATGAGAGCTTAAATTCATATTTATAAAGTGAGGGAAGAATTAAGACAACTTGCATTGGAATTCGGATATTTTTTCCTCTCATTTCACTTTATGAAACAAGAGATGCAAAGCCTCAAGTTCCTGCCCTTAGTATGGTTAGTTTAGAGTAGATGAAAGTAGGGATGAAGATAGAGGGGATAGGAAGAGAAAGAGGGAGAAATAGGTAGAGAGATAGATAAAAATAGAGAGATAGAGATAATGAGATTGATAGATAAAGAGGAAGAAGTAGAGGGAGAGATAAACATAGAGATAGATAGAGAGAAAGTGATAAAGAGAAAGATGTATGTGTGGAGAGAGAGATGTGACACTAAGAAAGAGGAATATAGAGATAAAGATAAGTATACTGTTTGTTTTTATTTTAGAAATAGCTTGTGGAGGAAGCACATTTGATAAGAGATTAAGTATATATGTTGTTTTCTTTTATTTTAACAGTAAAATTTATATTTTAGAGGAACTACAATTTTTTACTAAGTAAAATTTATATTTTATATCAAGTATAATGAGTTATGTAATATTTATGAGAAGTTATAGTTATGTTTTATGTTTATTTTTAAAAAAATAATTCAACTATATATTTAAAAAAAAATATTTTATGGATATTAAGATCATTTTCTAGTTTTATTATAAGAAAAAAAGTTAGGTATATAAATCTAGATAACAATAATAATAATATTTTTCTAATAATTGAGGCATGATATATAATTGAAATTGTAGTATGTATTAGAATAAATGTTTTTAATTCTTTACATTGATTGGATAAAGTAATTAAACAATTGAACATGCATAAGTATCTTGCCATGAGCAATAACTAATAATGAAATAATTCAAAATTTATTTTAATTTATATGTAATAAAATTTTAAATGAACAAAATATCATATAGTATTGTTTGGGGAATAGGGTTGTGACATCAAATTAGTTATGCGTGGATTGAATTTTTTTATATACTAGATCAATTTTGTTGTAGTTAAAATTAACCTAGCAAGGCATGTGATTGTTTCCTATTGATTTCCAAGATAGTACAATTTTCATAAAGCATAATAGACATAAGTAGTTGTTTATCTAGCAATAGTAAATTGATAACAAGGAATCAACATGTACAATAACAAGTTTGACACATACTGGTTTACTGGCATTGAATTAATGAAGTATAAAAAGATTTATGTTTTTTTGGTAGAAAATTAATTTTTTTTACCTACTCAAACCAATAAGAAAACAGATAAATGTTTATTTTACTATTATTTAAAACAAAAATTAAATTTGTATCATAGCTTTTTGGTCTAAATATTTTAATTCTTTACACTGATTGGTTAAAGTAATTAAACAATTGATCTACATGAATGGACTAATAATAATAAGTACGTTGATTCTAAAAGATATAACTAAACGGGTGGTCAATAAATAAATTCTATATTGACTAAATCCACGTTGTACTTTAATGAAAAGCTGAACACATTGAAAATCTCAAAATATTGAAAAAAACAGCCTAATCCATGATACAAAATCAAAACCAAATGCTCCATAAAATAATCAAATTAAAACTAATTATTTTCATCATATATTGATTTCCATAGAATTGTAGATTGCTTTAAAGATTGATTAAAAATCTTTAAAACAATTAAAAATATATTTTTTTAAATATAAATTATTCATATTTACTATAAATTATAATTTATAAATAATTTAAATTTCAAAAATTAAAATTGAATATAAATATAAATTCTTTTCTAAATATAAATTATAATTTATTAAACATTTTATTTTTAAAAGTTGAACTAAAAAAAAATTATTTTTTATTATATAAACTATTAATAATTTATTGTGAATGATTGCCAATCTTAAAAAAAAAACAAATTCATGTGTGTAAGTTAAGAAAAAGAAGTAACAACTTATTTTATGCGTCAAACGGATAAAAAAGTTATACTAAACAACATTATGATCCTTCTTTATGAGCAACCCCTCCTTATATCATTATAAACCCATCCTCATTATTACCAGCACGTGTGGATTAAAAACACGAACGACAGATAAAAAAGTTTGAAACGCAATGGGAACGACAACAATAAATTCTAAAACGGAAACAGAGGCTTATTGAAATATGTGGGCTCGGGCACCTATGCTGTCAGGCTAGAGTGTGCCAGTTATGTTAGGGTTTCAAGCAGATCTGAAGCAAATATGAACTAACAATTATATGCAGATTTAAATACAAAAGATAAAGAAATAAAACAGGACACAGATAACACATAGATTTAACGTGGTTCACCCAGAATGGGTTACGTCCACCATACACAACCATCCAATCTTTCTTATTATCCAGCAAAAACAGTACATCAACCTTACAATGCCTTAAGCATCCCAGCTGCTTATAACATGCGTTTTTAGGGCAACAAACAAAATCGACCTTTTAAGGTTTTATTACAATGTCGGTTTTCATCAACGAAAAACGACAAATTTTTTTTTCTTGGGGGTTGTCGCCCTCGAACCCCTGCCCGGGGCTCAGCCTGGCCCCGGACCCCGGCGAGGATACGTGCTGAGTGTACAGTACTTTGCTGATCAGTCGCCACATTTCAACAATCTTCCACTTGGAGATTGATCAGGCTCCACACCGAACAATCTCCCACTTGGAGACTGATACTACACGACACCACTGTACATGCAACATCCGTTGGATAAAACACTAGGACTTGACTGGTATAAATTCCACAATTATCAATCAAGAAGACCAACAAAAACTGATGAAGAAATCAGCTTCTCCTGTGGAACTGCCTTTGTGAACATATCGGCAGGATTCTCGCTTGTGTGAATCTTCTCAAGCCATAACTGACCCTCTTCCAAAATAGTCCGGATGAAGTGGTACCTGAGCTGAATGTGCTTTGTCCTTGAATGAAAAGCAGAGTTCTTCGCAAGATGAATGGCACTCTAGCTATCAGTATACAATGGGCTATCCTCTTGTGTCTGACCCAATTCCTTCAGAAAACATTGCAACCAAATCATCTCTTTACTGGCTTCTGTAGCAGCAACATACTCAGCTTTAGCGGTTGAAAGTGCAACAACCTTTTGCAGCCTAGAAATCCAATTGACTGCAGTTCCCCCTATAGTAAAAACATACCCTGTAGTACTCCTCCGTGAATCAATATCACCCGCCAGATCAAAGTCAACAAATCCACTTAGAGCAGCATTAGATCCTTTGAAACATAATGCCTTCGTAGTAGTTCCTTTCAAATACCGAAGAATCCATTTCACAGCATTCCAATGTTCCATACCCGGATTACTCATAAACCTACTCACAACTCCCACTGCATGTGCAATATCTAGCCTTGTGCATACCATTGCATACATCAGACTGCCAACAGCTGATGAATACGGGATGTTAGATATTGTATTAACCTCTTCCTGTGCCTTTGGACACATCTCCTTAGTCAATTTGAAATGACTAGCCAAAGGTGTACTAACTACTTTTGCATCCTGCATGTTAAATCTTTTCAACACCTCCTTTATATACTCACTTTGGGACAAATTCAAGGTTCTATTTTTCCTATCCCGTGTAATCCTCATACCGAGAATTTGCTTAGCTGCACCCGAATCCTTCATAGCAAATGACCTGGCTAATTTCTGTTTAAGATCATTTCTATGTTGCACGTTAGACCCAGCAACAAGCATGTCATCAACATAAAGCAATAGGATAATATAACTACCATTATCAAATCTCTTAAAATATACACAATGATCAGAATGACATCTATGATAACCGTGTTCAGCCATGAAACTATCAAATTTTAAATACCATTGTCGGGGTGCTTGCTTTAGGCCATACAAACTTTTCTTCAACCTGCACACAAGTTCTCTTTACCTTTGACCTCATATCCCTGTGGTTGCAACATGTAAATTTCTTCCTCCAAATCTCCATGGAAAAAAGCTGTTTTGACATCTAATTGTTCAAGATGTAAATCATCTGCAGCCACAAGACTAAGTATAGTTCTAATTGAAGTCATTTTTACAACTGGAGAAAATATTTCATCATAATCTATACCCTTTTTCTGTGCAAAACCTTTTACCACAAGTCTGACCTTATATCTTTTCTGACCTCCTTCCTCCTCCTTCAGCTGATAAACCCATTTGTTAGGCAAGGCTCTTTTTTCTGCAGGTAAAGGGACTAAGTCCCAAGTCTTATTTTTCATCAAGGAGTCCATCTCCTCTTTCATGCCTAGCTGCCACTGTTGTTTGACATCCACCTGCATTGCTTCTTCATATTCTTCTGGTTCACCAGAATCCGTTAATAAAATAGAATACAAAGAAGGAGAAAATCTTTCAGGGGGTCTACTTGTCCTCGTAGAACGTCTAACACTTTCAGGAGTTTGTGAGATAATCTGTTGTTGTTGAGCATTAGGTACATGCGGCATTTCATTTTCAGGAATCTCATCCAACACCACATATTCTTATTTGTCTTGTTCATGCTTCTTTTCCTGCATTTGTTCTTTATACATAACCTTCTCATTGAATATAACATCTCTATTTCTAATTATTTTCTTATTTTCAAAATCCCATAACTGATAGCCATATTCATCTATCCCATATCCAATGAAGGTACATTTCTGAGATTTAGCATCAAGCTTGGTTCTGTTTTCTTTATCAACATGGACAAAAGCTTCGCAACCAAAAGTTTTTAGAAAAGAATAATTTACCTTTTTACCAGTCCATGCCTCCTCTAGAATACCACCATCCAAAGGGGTTGAAGGTCCTCTATTTATCAAATAGACAACAATATGTACAACATCTGCCCAAAAATGTAAGGGCAATCCAGCGTGCAATCTCATGCTCCTCGCACGTTCCATGATAGTTCTATTCATTCTCTCTGACACACCATTTTCCTATGGAGTTCCTGGAACTGTCTTCTTCTTTCGAATCCCATTTAAGGAACAATAATCTTCAAATGCTTTGCTGCAATACTCACCTCTATTATTCGATCTGAGACACTTCAACTTTTTTCTTGTCTCGTTCTCAACCAAAGCTTTCCATTTCTTAAAAGTTTCAAAAACATCTGATTTTTGTTTTAGGAAATATACCCATGTTTTTCTGGTTGAGTCATCAATAAAAATAGCATAATAACAAGAGCCACCAAGAGATGATACCTGAGCCGGTCCCCATACATCTGAATGTACAAGCTCTAACTTCTCACTCTTCTTCTCTTTCCCAACCTTGAGAAATCTGACTCTTTTCTATTTACCATAAACACAGTTTTCACAGAACTCTAAATCAATCTTCTTTAGTCCTGGCAATAGATTTTTGGAGTGAAGGATTTTCATCCCTTTCTCACTCATGTGCCCAAACCTATGGTGCCACATCATCGAATCTGTTCTTGCAACATTTATTGTTGTTGTCCCTGCAGTAACTTTATCTGTAGCAACTAAGGTAGAGTAAGTGTTACTAGTACACAGATATAATGTGCCTACCTTCGCACCTTTAGCTACTACTAATGATCCTTTAGTGACCTTCCACATACTATCTAAGAAGGTAACTATGCAACCTTCACTACCTAGTTGCCCTGCAGAAATTAAATTTCTTCTTAAATTAGAAATATGTCTTACCTCCTGCAGAAACCAGTCATTACCATTCTGCAACTTGATCTTTATCTTTCCTTTTCCAACAATTTGACAGGGCTCATCATCACCCAAATATACCTGTCCAAAATCACCTTGAACTTAATCTAGAAAATATTTTCTATGGGGTGTAGCATGAAATGAAGCCCCAGAATCTATTACCCAGGAATCATTAACATTATCCAAACATAAGATTAAAGCATCTTGTAAAGTATTACTTGCAATATTAGCTTCCTTAGTATCATTTTCATTTTTGTCTCCTTTGTTTTTCTGAGACCAACAGTCTTTCTTTAGATGACCAGGCTTTCCGTAGTACCAGCAATCTTTCTTTCCTATAGATTGAGAGCATCCTTTCTTTGACTTCCCTCGTGACTTCTCATTCCCAGGGCCTTTTCCTCTTTCCTTTGATCTTCCTCTTTTCTCCACATTCAAAACACTACCCAATGATGTTGGAGTCTCACCTGTGCTTTTCCTTTGCATTTCCTCGCTTAGGATAACACCAACAATATCATCAAATACCAAAGTATTTTTACCAAAGACAGAGTTAGTTACAACCATAACCAAGCTATTCCAGCTTTCTGGCAAAGAACATAAAATCAAGAGAGCCCTAACCTCTTCTGCAAAGGTAATTTTTACCAAAGACAATTGACTGGTAATTGTATTAAATTCATTTAAGTGCTCAGCTACAGATCCTCCCTCACTCATTTTCAAATTGAACAAACGCTTCATAAGAAATACCTTATTTGAAGCCGAGGGTTTCTCATACAACTTAGCCAATGTTGTCATCAAATCTACGGTCGTTTTTGCTTCTGTTATATTGAATGCTATAGATGACGCAAGGCACAATTGAATGGATCCCAGTGCCTTTCTATCTAAAATGTCCCACTCTTCATCTGATATTGTGGTCGGTTTCTTTGCCTTTTCTTCCAATGGCTGCCACAAATCCTTTTGATACAGGTAATCCTCCATCTGCATTTTCCATAACTAATAATTCTGGCCGTTAAACTTTTTGACCTTGAATTTGGAATCTTCCATTGCTCCCACTCAAATCTGAAAGTCCTGCCAATTTACAGAAAACCTTGCTCTGATACCAATTGTTAGGGTTTCAAGCAGATCCGAAGCAAATATGAACTAACAATTATATGCAGATTTAAATACAAAATATAAAGAAATAAAACAGGACACAGATAACACAGAGATTTAACGTGGTTCACCCAGAATGGGTTACGTCTACCATACACAGCCGTCCAATCTTTCTTATTATCCAGCAAAAACAGTACATCAACCTTACAATGCCTTAAGCATCCCAGCCGCTTATAACATGCGTTTTTTGGGCAACAAACAAAATCGACCTTTTAGGGTTTTATTACAATGTTAGTTTTCATCAACGAAAAATGGCAAAAAAAATTTCTCAGGGGCTACCGCCCCCGAACCCCTGCCCGGGGCCCAGCCCAGCCCTGGACCCCGGCGAGGATACGTGCTGAGTGTACAATACTTTGCTGATTAGTCGCCACATTTCAACAAGTTAAGCCCGACCAAGAAAAAATTAATGGCATTACTATGACATTAGTCATAATTTTAGGGAAAAATAAATAAAATTAGCGGCAACAACCAATGATAAAAACAAAAAATAATTTTATTTTAACTATTAATTCTATTAAAATATTGAAACATTGAAAAATGTGAGGAGAGCAAAAAATATTTGAATATGATTGGTTGGCAGAATTAATAAAAATGCATCCAACGGATGCGTTAGTATCTTGCCTGTCGGGAGGAACTAATAACACGAAATCTTCCCCAAGAGGTTTGACCCCTTTTTGAGCTCACAACACAACTTCTTAAAATCATTGCATCTCTCCTTTGATCTTGGCATCACTATTGGATGCAATATATAAATATTTTAAATTAATAAAACTCCTCCTATGCAGTGGCGTCACATTTGAAGTTTAACTTGGTATTTAAAAACAACTTGAAATGACGTAGGAATGTGGAAACGCTTTATGAATACATCACCCTTCACTTAAGTTATAAAGTAATTTGATTAAAGAACTCTTAAGTGAAATTAATCAAATATCAACTTGTCAACCTTAGAAATAACTAAGGCACATGACTGGAAAGCATTGCACTCTGAACTAAGAGAAGATAGATGAAAAATAAATTGAATGAATGATTCAATAATCTGATAATTACATTGAACGATATACACGCATTTATAGAGGTTACAAGAAGATATTCTATAAATATAACTAGTCGTTAAAGTGAAATCAAATAAGCTAAAAAACTTAAAAAGCTAAATATAGCTTAAAAGACTAAATAATAAAAAACTAACTCAACAAGCTAAATAAGTTGACTAAAAAGATAAATAGCAATGAGTCGACAACTAAGATATTAATATTATTTTAACATCCTCTCTAATGGTCATCCTACTCAATAACCTACAGAAGACACTACAGGTGTTTTGATCACAAATGCAAAGAACACCCTCCTGCTATAGAGACCCTCCCCAAATCTGCAGAATGTAAATGACCAAGAGTACCAAAAGCCATCCAATCTAATGTAGCATTCACACGCGAATTAGAGATCTGGCACACGTGAATTACTAAAATCTGAAACCATGGTTTTGAGGAAAAAATCATAAAAACCAGCAAACTATTTTTGAAAAAAAATTATGAAAACCTAGAAATCCCACGCAAGCTTTGTAGATGACAAATAATAATTTTTAAGGAAAAAATTTGAAACCCTGCGAACAATTTTTGAGGAAAAAAAAATGTGAAAACCAACCCATGATTTTTTGTGGAAAAAATCAGAAAACTGACAGACAATTTTTTAGGAAAAAATCATGAAAACCCTGGGACCTGTAAGACGAGGTCTAACCTAAATCAATCTAATAAAGGTAACGATATTTAGATATCGTGAACATGCGTTGTTTCCAAGTATTGTAGTTGAGGCCACTGAACTTCTGACTGTGTTCCAACATGATGTTGGTCAAAGATGCCATCATGGAAATCAAGGTTGAACGAGGTCAACCGAGTGAAAGCAAGAGAGAAGAATCCGATTTAAAAAAAAAAATCAGAATAGAAGCAGCTGCTGAAAAAATTGAAACCCTGGAGGAGAATTCTGGCACGAATTCGAAGGCGTGAATTTCGAGGTTTGGAAGAAACCCAGAAATTAAAATTTTCCTAAGGTTAGATGTTCAACATAAACAATGCCCAGAAGACCAAAATTCTCGACGTCCATAGAATTAGTAGAAATTGCAGACTGTTTTTAAAGTCCAAGGCAAATTTGCTGGCACAAAATTCGAGGCATGGAAAATGAGGCACCAAAAAAATATAAGACCAACCCAAAAAATCTCTCGAAAAACCCACCAAGAATTTGAAATCAGAATGCAAATCCAACAACTCAAAAAATTGAGGCACGAAAAATGATGTACCCAGAAAAATTTGACGATGACCCAATTGAGGTCTCGAAAAACCCACCCAAGTATCTGCAACCAGAATAAAATTTCGACTTGAACTGAAGGGTCAAAACCCTAGTCGAAAATTGCAGAAACCCTAGGAAAATTTTCAACCTGCAAGAAAAAAAAAATCCGCCTAGGAAGAGAAAAAGAACATGCTCTTTTTAAAAAAAAAAAACAGTTTTAAAAAAATCTCTTCAATAAAAACTTTGAAAAATTTTAATAACAAAAACTTTTGAAATTTTTAATTTCCATGCTCTGATACTTGTTGTGACGTATTCACACATCGCCCCATTGCAAATAGGGACCCCTAGTTTTTGCTTTCTAGGGTTAGTTTAGTTTGCTTGGTTGCTTGGTCTTGGCTATTAGTCTTTGCATTGAAGGGTCGCCAGGGGGCTCATTAGGATAATAGGCTCTGCTTGAGTCAGGTGGATCTGGCCGTGTACAAAAATCCTCCTAGAAAGAAAAAAATAACTTAAACTTTTAAAAAAAAAAACAGTTTAAAAAAAATCTCTTTAATAAAAAACTTCGAAAAATTTTAATAACAAAAACTTTTGAATTTTTTAATTTCCATGCTCTGATACCATGAAAAATAAATTGAATGAATGATTCAATAATCGGATAATTACATTGAATGATATACACACATATATATAGAGGTTACAAGATGATGTTCTATAAATAGGATTAGTCGTTAAAGTGAAATAAAAAAAGCTAAAAAGCTTAAAAAGTTAAATATATTTTAAAAGGCTAAGTAATAAAAAGCTAAATAAGTCGACTAAAAAGCTAAATAGCTAAATAAGTCGACAACTAAGATGACTGCTAAAAATAGAAGATGACCATTGTAGAAGATATTAATACTACTTTAACAATAGAAGCCAAGACCTAATGCTTAAAATAGCATTTGCTAAAAATAGCTTTAACTATCCAAAGTCAAACCCTAAAATTGAAGATATTGCATGTTGAAGTTGAGAGGAGACCACCAAAAAAAATTGAAGTTATTGCTAATAATAGTAAGCCAGCTAAAAGTCCCAACTGACCAATTGGTGTTCAAACTGTCATTTACTAAAAATAGTAAGTCTCAAACAAGTCCGAAATCACTCTAGATCATATCTCCATTAATTTGTTTGAACACACTAACGACATTTGAAGTTTAGCATGCTCTTTAAAAACAAATTGAAATGACCACATTCATAAGTGTAGGAATGGGGGAGCACTTTATGAACACATCACCCTTTACTTAAGTTATAAAGTAAATTAAATAACTCTTAACTCAATGCTAAAAATAGTATTTACCAAAAATAGCATTAACACTCCAAAGTTAAACTCTAAAACTAAAGATACTTCATGCTGAAGTTGAGAGGAGACCGAAGCTATGAGCAAAAGCAAAAAATAGAAGGTATTGCTAAAAACAGTAAGTTAGCCAAAATTCCCAATTAACCAATTGGCTACCAAATCGACACTTACTAAAAATAGTAAGTCTCGTACAAGTTGTCTGAAATCACTCTAGATCATCTCTATTAATCTGTTTGAACACATTGACAACATTTGAAGTTTAACTTGCTCTTTAAAACCAACTTGAAATGACCACATTCCTAAGCGTAGGAATGGGGGAACATTTTATGAACACATTACCCTTCACTTAAGTTATAAAGTAACTATAACTTAATTAAAGAACTCTTAAGTGAAATAAATCAAATATCAACCTGTCAACCTTAGAAATCACCAAGGCACAGAACTAGAAAGCATTGCAACACAAACTTTGAAGGTAAACTGTGAATGCTTACAACACAAACCTTCATTTGATGAACTCATGGAGTTTGGAAGTTCTGAATTAAACAGTAACTACTACTGTTCATGACTAAAATTAGCACAATACAATTTGATTTAAGTGCTCTACATAGAGGACAACAATAGTACTGATGAAATCTCCAAGTATAAGCATGAAAGTTGAGTGTTGCAATGCTAGAAAATAATTTGGAAGTAGTTGGAAAACACCTCCAAGCAATCTCCAACTGAAAACCATTACTTCCTTGACAAAATATATTGTACCAACTCCCTTGAATGAGAGCAAACCATAAGTGAAGTGACTGATCTACAACCAAACAACAAGCTTCAATATGACAAACTGATCTATTATTTGTGAAGGAATACTCACATGGCCATACTATCAATGCTCCAATCTTTGCTTAAAATCTCGGTCCAATCTATTTGTAAGTGGACAAATGGAATCACAAGATCGTTGGTAGGGAATAGATTAGCACCATTCTAAAATTTAGATCCTCATCCCTCCAAAAATCACTCCAACTATCCCCAATAAACTCCATCAATTCTTTTTGAGAATCCCAAGCATGGATACCCAACCAAGAATAGTTTGCAACATTCCTAGAAAGGTGCACAACATAACTCCAAGTGCCATCCAAATCAAAATATACATCATGGAATTTTGTGATTCTTTGTTAATCCCTTGTAGCTTGTCCATGAAAATATCTACAACTGAAGTTCAAGGAACAATTGTTGTTTCCAAAACCTATCCCTAGGAAAGATTTGTATGATATATAACATTAGTTAATCCAAATGATGGATTATCAAGTATGTAGATGACATATTTATGTCCTTTCTCCAAAGCTACATAAGAGAGTTTCCTTATTGTTGTTCTAAAATTTTCAGCAATCTTAAAAACAAGATTTGGAAACCTTTCAAAATTTGAAATGTAAGGCATGCATTACTATTCATCAACTCAAACAAAGTATGAAATGCCCCACTTGTTGGCCAACTCCAAAACTCAAGAGTAAAACTCATGTTAGAGTGAAACAACTCAAAAATGAATACCAACAAGGAAATAACTCTCAAATGAAATCATTTAATTTGCATATCCAGGTTACCTTCCAATGTAATGTCCCCACTTTGAAATATAATTTAATAATAAATAATAAATAATATAAATTAAAATACAAGAGAAAAATAAAATAAAATAAAAATATAAAAAAATATAATTAAAATATGATTAAAATTAATGAATGGTCAAAAGGCATGAAATGATAAGTTGCGACTCCCTCATATACGAGGTATAAAAGGGAGAAGAGAACACATTTGAAGAGGGGATAATTTTTGAATCAAAATTGTAGATCTGATGTAAATAAAAAGTGCAAATCTGATTGTGAAAGGTTGTCTCTCTTTCAAAGGGTAAAAATAATGAAGAGTTGCATTCTTTCAAAGGGTGCTAATGGTGAAAGGGTGTCTCTTGCCAAAGGGCATACATGATGAAGAGGTGTGACCTCTCCTCACATTGAGAGATATAAAGGAAATGAATCAAAAGCCTCTAGTGATATCACCATCTATCAGATCAAATCAGAATTGTTATTAAGTTATAGGTAGTAACATCCTTGTTCTTGGTGGTATGCATGGGGATGTACTTAATATATGAAGCCTGATAATGTTCTTGTGCATAATTTAATAGTAATGTTAATATAGATTGCAATATGTATGACATTCATACTTAATTTCATATACATTAAAAGTTAGTGTACTCACAACCCAATTACTTAATCATTTCTATTGCCCCCAACTGCCTGCACCCATAAGGAGAGGCGTGGTGTTGTTAGGGAGAGGCAGTGTAAATCCATCCCAAATTAGGTGAGCACCAAGGGTGGTCTGGAAGGATGTTCCTAAAAGTTGGGCCCAATAATGGCAGTAGTGTCATCGTGCCCTAGATTAGTAAATCTCCATCCAAGGTTAAGGATTAGAAAGGAAGTAAGAATTGGGGCTTGAATATAGCCACTATGAATAAGTACGGTTATCTAGTTTAATAAATCAATTCAAGGTATGATAAAAGTAATGGGTGTTGATTATTGGGAAATTGGCAACCTCCTAGTGGGGGACATTACATTCAATTCCTCATGAAGTAAGGAAAAATGATGCCTCCTAGTGTCATATCACTCCCTATGCAATCTTCATTTGTCTCCTCTTTTGTATATTTCATATCTTGTGGTATCCTAAGAGGGTAACCGATCACCTCATAAAATGAACTCAGATCAGCACAAGTTGAAAACCGTACTCCAACTCAAGTTCTAAATCTTCTCCCAAATCCCATACCTTTCTATTTTCACCAAGTGCAATGCTACAACCAAGAGTTGTTCCATCATCCAACTCAAAGAGAGGATTGCCAATTATCTTCTCAAAATCCATCTCAAACAATGGGTTATCAAAGGATACCACAAACTGATTTTGCAAAGAAAGTGAACTATTGCTATGATGAATACCAAAATCAGAACTAGCGTACCTGCCATCAATGACTCCATAGCTGTCCCAAATCTCCTGTGCATCCTCATTATCATTATTAGTAGTATAATGTGGATCCAAATCATCAAAGTCCCTAAACTTCTACTCAAAGTTAGCCCCATGCAAAGATAAATGAGATTCTGTTTCAAGATCTTCATCGAAAGGAAGTTCATCCTATGTAGGGTCCTCATCATATTTAGGAGCTAACACTCCCAGATCTCAAGTGTCAAGGAGCTGGTCACCTTGTTCAGAAGAAATGTACTCATTGAAATCCTCATGTGGTAAACTCTGTGAAAGAGTCACTCCCAAACTCACTAGCACTCACATCGTCATAAACATTCCTCTCCAAAGGCTGTGTCTAATCATCCAACCTGTATCCATCTGGACGAACAACATTGGAAATATCTAAACTCAAACCGAAAGCTGTTGTTTTGTTCTTTTCTTCATGAAAAACCTCAACCACAGTAGCTGCATGACCAAAGAGTCTTCATGTAACTCTGTCATGAAGTCGTGTCAAAGAACCATCTCCATCATTTGTCTTTGGTTCTAACATCTTATTTTCAGACTCTTCCTTATGTTTGGATTTTATTATTGTTTTGAGGTACCCATTGATTTTTGGGCCGTTCATAAGTTTGAAGAATTCTTCCATCATTAGTATTCATCTTTCCAATTTTGCTAGGCAATAATCAAGAGATGTTTGAAAATAAGCCATTGAAAGTATCATATAACTGAAGGCTGACAGGAAATCCAATTCTTTGATACCATTGTAATAAGCACCCCTGATTTTTTGAAGTATGTTTATACAAGTTTATGTACCAACGAAGTATGTTGATTGAAACTTTTCGATTGCATTCAAGATAGGAAAACCAAACATAAAGTGTGTCAACTTGCAACATAGCATAGAAAATATAGTGCTGATAACATGTAGACTTCATAGGACTTGTTCAACCATTACAAATCAGACATCAATGGACAGTATTCTAAAAATAAAACTTAACAATTAATTTGCAGAGCTTATTTTCACAAGCTACTAACAATCTCCAAACTGCTCCAGCTCCTTTTTAAGTCAGTCAACAACATAAGGTGCCACCAAAGTTTCCCTTTCAGACTTTCAAATAGCAGGTTTAACCCTCACCAAACTCCCACGTGCTAGCAAGAAGGTGCGCCCAAGGCAAAGGGATGATTTGGCCTTAATAAATCATTACTTCCTCAAATCCAATGTGTGATAGCTCAGAAGTTATTACCCAACAAAAAGGAATACAAAGAAATGATACCCAAATTGAAACAAAGCTTGCTCACCAAGTTATGAACATTAATATAGTTATCCAAATATTCTGAAAATGCACAATAACACCTCCAAAACTGATCAATATCAAACCACACTCCAAGAAAACTCAGACCACACCAAAATCATGAAAAACCATATCAGAAAATTGTATAAAACTTCATCGTTTTCAAACTCAAGAACACCTACAAAACCAAAGTCTCTTTAAATCTAGAACCACAAACACCAACTGGCTAGGGTGGGTCTCTCACCACCCTAACCAGAAGACAAGAAGAGGGTTCTCTTCCTCAACCAGAAAAAGAAGAACTTCTTGAGCTCCTTCCGACATCATGACATTAAATTGTCAATTCGTCTATAGGTAAATGAGAGCTTGAAGTCATATTTATACAGTGAGGGAAGAATTTAGGCAACTTCCATTTATTGAACTGAAGAATCTGGGCAACTTGCATCTGAATTTGAATATATTTCCTCTCATTTCACTTTATGAACTAACATGAAATCATACCCAAGAAGTTCGATTCTTTTTTGAGCTCACAACATGACTTTTAAAAAACACTTTATCTGTCCTTTAATCTTGGCCTCACTATTGGAGGCAATGCATAAATATTTTAAATTAATAAAACTCCTCCTATGCCTTGGTGTCACATTTGAAGTCTAACTTGCTTTTTAAAAACAATTTGAAGTGACCACATTCCTAGGCGTAAGAATAGGAGAACACTTTATGAACACACGAACCTTTACTTTAGTTATAAAGTAATTTAATAAAAGAACTCTTAAGTGAAATAAATCAAATATCAGCTTGTCAACCTTTGAAATCATTGATTGCACTCTAAACTGAGAGGAGATGGAAGCCAAGACCCATGCTAAAAACAACACTCACTAAAAATATCTAAGTTACTGGTTTGGGTTTGGGGATGTGAATCCAGTTCATGGGTTCGGGAAAATTTTTATTGTCTTTTGGGTTCGTGGGAGGGTTCGTCCGTACACACACACACATTATATGCAAAAAATTAAAGAAATATACAAAATTACAAATCTAAATACTATAAATACATTTAATAGTACGCTGCTTCATCATTGATCAACGCCAAATGCCATTTCAATTGATAGTTCAGAATTTCAATAATATCATATTATGTCATATACTCATATGCCATATATATATATATCAATGTATCATAGATTCATATATGTCCAGGTTCATGATTCAAATGAAAATCATTACAATTACAAAATTGACAATAAAAAATAATAATTGTCTTCTATCTTCAATGTTCATCGATCATCAAAAGGATCTAGATCAAGATCATCATCATCATTTGCTCCAAGTTCAAATTCAAAATCATTTGAACCCAAACAAGTGCCTCTCCCACTAGCTCCATCAGCTGCAGGTATCTCATCATCATCATTTAAAGTGACTCTAACCAGATCATCAACAATTGCATCCAAGTTGGTACACTCAGGGGTTACATCCCAAAGCTTCATTGCCCCTTCCTTGTATTGTTTTCCCTTATGTGTTAGAAGATGCAGATTGGAATGAATATAAACCAAGTCTCCTGCTCTTTTTGAAGCCAAACCGGTTACGCATCATTGAGTGGCTAAAGGAGTATGTACTCCAATTCCGTTCAGCAGTGGAAGAACTTGCAACCTATTGAAATCAGAGAGAAAACCAACAAAACTTAAAATTAAAAAAATACAAAATAAATTAAAGAGTGTTAAAAACTTAAAAGCTAAAGTCTACAATACAAATGTTAATATTTAAAAGTAAAAAAACTTACTTGTGATAATATCTTGATTGCAAGAGGTTGGAGGAACATAAAATCATGACCATGGAGGTACCACCATGTAACTCCATCCATTTTGGATTGGTCATTAATGGCACAAGAACTATGACTTCTTCCTGAGATAAACAAACCAAACTCTTTCCTAAGTCTGTCCACCATTTTAGGATCACTATAGAGTCTAGCAAATGCCCGCTTGTACCCACTAGCAACTTCAACATCTCTATATGGTTTAGTTTTCCCTGGCAAAGAAAGTACTTCACTACTATAGTACATGGGAGATAAAGCATGTGCAAGGAGATGTAATGGCATGGTCATCTTGTTCCACTGATGATGAATGATTTGTTCCACCCTTTTGAAAAATGTTTTTTGGGGCTCCTCTCTTTGTGCTATTATGAATTTGATTTTTTCAACCATGGTGTCCATGCCATCATAGACTTCCCCCAGACATACTACATCTGTATCGGTATACCTGAGCATATTCATGATAGGCTCGATGAAGTTCAATACATATTCCACATTATCCCACCAGTTGAGATTCAAGTTCAAATCTCTAACCTTATTGGCCCCTTCTGAGTTTGATTGCTTCCAAATACTCCATTGGTTACTAATAACCATGGCACGCAATGCCTCTTTCACCTTCAAAAGACGTCTCAACATTATTGTATGTGATGTAAATCGAGTCTCAGCAACCTAGGTTCATGTAAAAAATATGTCAATAACACATTAAAAAAATATAAAATAAAATTAAACATGGCATAAATAAATTTAAATAGATAAATTAAATCTACCTTCAACAATTCCAACCTCGAGAAGCTCTTGAAAATGGCTTGTGACATATGGTGGTTTGTCACAAACATTTGGATCTCCTCACCCTCTTGGTAGATATCCTTCACCCAGTCTATTTGAGTGCCAACTGCTTGCATCACCAAGTTGAAGGAGTGTACGTGCATGGTGTCCAAAAAATATGTGAATATCTTTGTTCAACCAAAGCACCTGCAACCCTACAAACCTTTGCATTGTTGGTAATGACTTGGACAACATTTTCATGTCCCACCACATCTATGCAATCAAAGAGGATTCTAGAAATGTATTCGACATCTTTTAGTTGCCACTCACAATCATCTGCCCTCAAAAACATTGCCCCTTTGGGGGACATTGCAATAACATTTATCAATGGACGGTTTGTGGTATCCTTCCATCCATCAGAAACAATAGAAACACCCGATTCGACCCAAGAATCTTTAATCGGTTTCAATGATTGCTCTATAGAATTCTTCTCTCTTGCCAATAAGGTGGTGCACACCTTTTCATACCTAGGACTTGTGAAACCAGTAGGTGCATTATTGATTGTTGTCACCATTTCCCGCCAATATGGTGATCTTACCAAGTTGAAAGGAAGACCATTGACATAGAGGCAACATGCAATTGTTTGCTCTGCAACATCTCTAGATTCCATTTTGAATGCTTTCTCCAATAGGCCTCTTTTGTGGGAATTGGAATTATCTACTTCAACTTCATGTTGTATAGCATATATATTCAAGAAAGGGTGATTGGGGGCCTTTTCTGGTATTGTACAATCATCAGGTAAAGTCATTGGTGTTTTGCTTGCAGATGGATTAGCTCTTAGTTTTTCTCTTGCTATAACTTGATCAACATCTTGTTCTTTAATGAATGTTGCTATTTGTGTTGCAGACAACCCATTCCCATCTGGCCCTTCACACATTTTAATATCTTTCTTAGCAGGGCCACAAAAGTGACGTTTCACTCGATAATACGAGCACCTATAATTGGTTTTACAAAAATTACAATCCCATTCAAATCCCCACCTCCTGGAATTTTTTGGAGCATTGTTCTATAATTCCATAAAGGAGATCCTCTATCAACTTGAAATTTTTGGTTTATTGTCTTGTAACCCCCACCCACTGAACTCAAACTTGTTGCCATTTTGTTTTTTTGCTATTATAAGAAATTAAACATTTTTAAATTAGAATTTAAAAAAAAAATGCAATATTACACAATGTAAAAGCTAATGAAGTATGAAAAAACATTATAAAAAATAATAGATCTTGTTTATCTTTTTTCTATTAAAAAAAAATTGAAAAAAAAACTTGAAAAAATTCTAAAAAAACTTGAAAAAATTCATTAAAAGATCAAAGAATAGGGATAAATGCTTACCTTAGGTGCTTGAATCCCCTTTGTGCAAGCTTTCCACCTTCGTCAAGCACTCCATGACAATCTCCTTCAAAAATAATCACTTGCCCTTCAAAATGCCAAAATGAAACCAAGAGAGAATAGATGAGCAAATGAAGTTGTTTTGGGTCTCAAATGCATTTAGCAAGGGCGGATTAGGGTTTCTGGCCCCAAAAAGGCAAAAAAAAATAGTTTTATAATATGAAAAAGTCACTTTTTGGTGACTTGATTGGCCCAACCCGTGGGTTTCCCCGGGTCCACGCCTGGGTTTGCCCTGGGTCCGGCTATGCTTCACCCTTTTGACTATGGGTTTTCTTTGGGTTCGCTTGGGTCCGACCAGGGTTCACCTTTTTGATCGTGGGTTCTTGGCGAACCCAGAGAGAACCCACAGTCAAAAGGGTGAACCCTTGCCAGACCTAGGATGAACCCAACGCGGACCCGAACTCGCACGGACCTGGTTTGCGTTTGAAGGCCAAAACTGGCGCACCCGGTAACTTAGAAAAATTACCATTAACTATCCAAAGTCGGATCCTAAAACTAAAGATATTGCACACTGAAGCTAAGAGGGAACCAAAACGATGACCAACCATCGAAAAATAGAAGTTATTGTAAATAGTAACTACTAAAAATAACTATTAAAAATAGTAAGTTGTGCCATAACTTCCAAATAACCAATCAGTGTCCAAACTAACACTTACTAAAAATAGTAAGTCATAGACAAGTTGTTTGAAATCACTCCAGAAAGTGTCGTTCATCTCCATTAATCGATCTGAATAAATTGACGACATTGAAATACTCCTTTGATCCCGTTGACACCAACATAGAAAGCTAACACTAACTGCACTACAAAAAAAACCTGAAAATGGAGACATTACTTTCTTATTGATGCAACCATGGGCATCACATGGAGACCTCAAAGAGAAGTAAAGCATGGTGAAGTAGCATCAAACTTGGAAGGTTATGCAATAATTCAACCCCAAAGGAGGAGGGGATCAATTGTTAATGATCTCATACTACTCAAGGAAGGAGGGAACATGCTGAGACATTTATGCACCAAATTGTCATCATTTATGTTGTTATCACCATTATCAACCACTATACTATTTTAGTTACATTCATACAAGTGGATATTGAAGTGTTTTCAATTATGGGAAGGCGAGTTTTTCGATTTGCGAGTGCTAACAAATAATTTTCAGTCTTTATGCATTGATCATATTTTCTTTAGTGCAAGTAAGTCATTGTCATATTGCTAGTCTTGCTAATCAGTAATCACAGATCATGAACTGCTGTCATCAAACATGAATAGTTGCATGTTTGCATATTTTATAGAAGTTTTATCACTAGCAGATGTTGGTGGGAGGTTTTACTTTAAGGGAACAAATATTTTAGCAACCAGAGTTCTGATTTGGGTGATATTCTAGGGGATTTGTGACTATTGTAACTTGTTTCCAATCTGGATACACAATTTGATTTGCACTATATTTTGAGAGGTATAGCTTGCCATCTTAGTGAAGGGTCTATTGGAACTCAAGGATTGGGTATTCCAGATTCTTCTTTACATAAGAGGAGTCAAGTGGTGCAACACAAACACAGTGGTGAGTGCATATGGCAGCCCTTTGTTTGGATGGGAGTGGTGAGTACATATGGCAGCCCTTGTTGGATGGGAGTTTGTAGATATTTTCATGCATCATCAAATTGAAGAGGATCATCTTGAGAGTGAGTAGTATTCCTTGTCTAATACTAATTGGGATGGGAAGGAGACTCTCTAGGCTCTCATCATGCAATTTTTAAAGCGATTGTCTCATGAATATTATAGTTTGATTCATGACAATGGATTGGTGACATTTAAATATTTAAGTTTGCATATACCCTTTTGTGCTTTTTGGCAAGAGATTATGTCATTTGACATGGATAGGATCCAAACTCTTATAGGAATTATAGCATAGTTCATCATCTGAGTTTGCAATTGCTTGTGGGCAAGCAATTCTAGGAAGGGCAGACTGCCACATCTCTTTTTTTTTGAATTAAGATAATTAATAATTGTATTTAAGTTGGATCTAATAATCTCTAATTTTAAGGGCAATTTAACAATATAATTAAAATTAAAATAAAATGAGTTTTTAAATAATAGTATTAAAATAAAAGTATTTTTAAATACTCAAATTAAATTGAAGTTAAATAAGAATTAAAAGTATTATAAATTCTCGGAGAAAAATTTAGGATTCAAGGATCAAAATTGAAAAGGTATATTGTTAGCATGCACAAAAGAATGGCAAGAAGTACCTCGAGCCCCAGTGTTTGAAGGAATTCGGGTTCTTGAATTCTACCCCTGTTTTCAGAATGAGAAGGCTTTGGAAAACTATAGGCGGGTTCATGATGTTTTTATTGGAAGAATGTTTGCAAAATTGACAGAGAGTCCGGAAAGAAGGATTTCAGAAGAAGCTCAACAATTAATCAGAATATACGGGAGCTACTATATTCAGCATCCACACTTCACTTACCTTCGGGTGGGTGGTTTCAAAGAGGAACCCATGAAATTGCCTCAATATGCTTTTGATTGTTTTGTGCTAGCAAAGATTTGTAGGCAATTGGCTCATGTGATTAAAAAGTATGCAAATTTAAGTGATTGTGAAGACCTCTTTCCCCTTGAATTAGGTTTTTTTTCTTGCAAGTAATTTGTAGATGCAGCCAGTGTTGGAGTTGATTTAAAGAATTTCAATTTTGTTTTCTATCAAGCTAGGAATAGTTTTGATAATAAACTCTTTGTTGTTCAGACCTTCAAATTAGGAAAAAGTTATGCTCCTTCTGCCCATTTGGAAGATTTTTGGGAGGACTGTAAAGATGAGTTTGAAGTCCGGTTAAGAGACTATAGCAGATTAAGGATCCAACAGATTATTGATTGGAAGTTGGAGGTGAATGTTGAGGGGGTTACAGATCATGATGAAGACATCCTTGATCTTGAATTTGATAGAAGCAAATCAAAGCCTTTGGATGAGATAAGTTGGTTTGAGTATGAAAGGGATGACATCAATGTCAGAGCGATAATCGTGATTCAAAGAGTTGTACATTGGCTTTCTAGAATGAGACGATTGGATTCTCAGAGTTCAGAATCACAAATGATTAAGCAAGCTGTTTTTAGGGCTCCCAATGCTAACATTTCTGAAAATATTTCTCTTGCAGGAACAGAAACTAAAACCAAGAAATCTTCTCACCATAAGAAACCCAACTCTACAGCTAAAGAGGCTATCAGATCACCTGTTTCTGTTCGTGTGACTAGGTCAAGGACTAAAACTGGTAGGAGCAAACCACAAGTTGCAGAACACTTTATTGATCGAGGCTTGAGTGAAGAAGGTGCAAAGGATAAGTTGCTAGAAGTAAGAAATTTGTCAAAGATGGATCACCTCGAAGATGACATTGATTTGGATTTCGTTGAAAACCTTAATACTTCTCTTGGTTTTAAGGAACAGACTCAGGAGAAGTCTTTAATCCTAAAAGATTTTGTTGTTAGTTCTCCCCAATGGCTAGTGTCTTTTGTAAACAAAAGGAAAAATATTGTTCCCATCGCTTTACCAATCGGTGATGTTGTGAGTAAGTATGTGACGAAAGCACCTCAGCCAAAAAGGGCAAAAACAATGACAGGGTTAGAGATTGATGATAAAACAGGTAAATGGATGGCAGAGGTTGCGAAGCCAAAGGTTGATCGAGAAGCATCTAGGCTTTTTGCCGATAGTTACCATGTGGAGAAAGTAGAGCTTGAAGTTGCTAACAGAGATACAAATAACCATCATTTTGAAGTTTCTACAAAACGCATGCTATCTCAATTGCAAAAAGATGGGAAGGATAAGAAGGAGCTAAAACAGATGATCAAAGTGTTGGTGGATTACATTGATGCAATCAGTGGTATATCTTCTTCTCCTAAGCCATTAGCTCAAGTTTCCCAATATTTTCATCCCACATCACCTCCCAGTCGGAAGTTATTGAGTCAGATCCAAAGGGGAAAGGCCATCATAGCTGTTTTTGACGATTGGGTGAATGGAGTCATTAATGACAGATGCAAATTCATTCGAGAAGCCAGAAAAGTGTTTGATGAAACCTCATTGTTAATAACAGACATTCAGTCACAGGTTAAGATGTGGGAGAGTGAAGAAACCAAATGGATGTCTGCCTCTTTACAGATTTATGAAATACAAAAGTATGGGGTGGCTAAATTTCTGACTGAAAAACCACTTAAAACGGTGGATGAATCACTCATGTTCACTGGTAAGTGCAATATTGATTGGAGAAATGCAACACTCAGGATAGGATGCGTGTAATTCATCAAGTGGGAAAAAGAATTAAAGGGGATATGTTAGAATTTAGCGACCGAATTGAGACACATTCATACCACTTATGTCTGGGGCGATGATCAAGTCGAAAAGAGCATGAATACGGTGGTAAAACTTTTCTTTCATGCCATGAATGAAGTTAAGAAGAATGCAGCACCCACGACAATTGATTTCACAAAGGTTGCTAGAGTTGAGGCCATATTATACATTTATGCAAATCAATTACCTAACTACGTGGATGAAATAAAAAAGATTCGGCTAGAGGTAGAGGCGTGGAAACAAAGGATGACATCCGTTAAAGTTCCCAGTGTCCCATCTTTATAGGAGTTCGTCGTGGCATTCAAGGAATGGAAGGCGAAACTAAATGTGAATGCCGAGGATGGTGCAACTCAAGGATCCCCAACGCCTAGTTAGGATTTGTTTTCATTTCTGAGGACGTGTCCTCTTTTATCTTGCTCAAGAGAGTTATTTTATAGTTATGTTTTTAAACTATTTCTGTTGGTAATTGTTTACCACAAAAAATTACTCCGTAGGGTTAAAAAAACAACGGATGTTATTTAAGGGATGTTTGTGTTGGTTTTTAATTAGGGTGAAGAGAAGATTCCAATTGCCTAAGGCAACATTGGAATCCGCCCTTTAGGGTTGGGCCCTTTTCCTCACACGCCACTTTCAAATAGGGCCAACCTCTTAAAAGGACACGCTGCACTAATATCTTTGGCACCAAAATACCACATTCAAAAGCCAACCTAATTAAGGATAAGATGGATATAAATAAAGATGCAAAGTGAAACATTATACACTTGCAACACATACATCAATTGTGAAATTCAATCTGCAATCAGCTAATGCGAAATACATCAGAAAGGTGCGAATTCATTTCCAGTCAAATGCGAACTTTGTAGCTCCTCCTTTATCGTCATCTCTATTGTTGAAAGTGCAATCTCCATTCAAGCAGAGGTGTTGGCCCTGCATATAATCTCAGAACTATAGCAAACCCGTGAATGTTTAATGAACAGATCTGATTGTTGATTCACCCACTAAGGAGAAGTGTAGACCTGAACAACAAACTATAGACCTATTGGAGACAACCTAAGAAGCAACTTGTGTGCTGACCTATTTGCTGAGTGAACTCCTTCATCAAAGCCCTAAGAGATAAGTTGTAATCAGAATATTATGCTTAATACATAATCAAATATGAGGATCTTTCTTGTTGGGTTTTTCCTCCTAGGAGGTTTTCCCAGGGTACTTGTGTGTTGTGAGTTCATTTTGTTCATTTCTCTACTTATGCTTATTTCTGGAAAATCCTAACACTAATAACATTCAACATTAATTTAGAAATTTAGATAGATTTCTATTTTCTGAGCATTGTATTAATCTGAAAGTCTAAAAATTAACATGGTATCAGAGCTATAGGCTAGATCAACTTTCAGATTTCAGAATTTAGTACTCCTTTATTTCCAGATTGTTGTCTTATTCACAGGTCAGGTCAATGGGGCTGAAAGTTGAAGATAGGCTTGATGGAAATCTCAACTTTGCTGCATGGAAGGTTCGCATCATGGTTGCCCTAGAGGAAGAAGATGTTCTTCACTTCATAGAAGAGAAAGAGCTAACTGAACCTACAGTTGCAGCTGAGCTAAAGCAATTCACAAGGAATGTTGTCAAGGCCAGACAACTCCTTATTGATTTAGTTAAAGACCACTTAGTCACCTCCATTGCCTCATTCACTACTGCAAGAGAAATATTAATTCATCTACAACGTACTTATGAAATTAACAATCTCAGTAGGGCGATTACTTTAAGGCAACAATTACTTAATATCAAGATGTCAAAAGAAGATTCTGTTATGTCTTATTTTATGAGAATTTCAGAACTAAAAAATCGGCTAGGTACAATTGGACATAACATGGAAGACAAGGATCTTGTTATGATTGCCCTAAATAGTCTACCACACTCATGGGAGTCCTTTATTCAAACCATAAGTGGAAGAATTGAGTTACCTACCCTTGATCGCCTTAAGAATGATTGCATTCAAGAAGAGTCACGTCTTATCACAAGGGGGCAACTCAAAAGTCTTCAAGTAGATGATCAACACATGCTTGCAGCCCAATGCAAGAAAGGTGGTAATTGGAAGAAGTATTATCCCAAGAGGAATAGAGATTTCAGACCACTTAGTTCTCAACATTCTTGGAAGAAGCCAAGAGATATCTCTTGTGTTCGATGTTTCAGATGTGACAAATTTGGTCACTATGCTAAAAAACACCAGAATGATCCCACGCAAAGAGAAGCCAACCTAAATGAAGTCTTAGTAGAAAATGATACCAGTCTACATGTGGTAATTAGTGATGATGCTCGATATTCGGTAAAAGATTCTGGCACTACTTCCTTAAATTTAGACTCTGGTATTTCACTTCACCTTAGTGATATCTTATTTGTTCCTGGAATTAAAAGAAACTTAATTTCCATTTTTTCTCTAGAATATAAAGGTTATCAAATTGCATTTTTTGAGGGTAAATTACTTGCTTGGCCTAAGAAATCTAGTTTTAAATATGCTTGTGTAATTGGAAATAGATATGGTAGTTTATATAAGCTCTCTGCTAACCCTGTTCAAGCCCTCATTAATGAGGCTCCCGAATCTTGTGAGCTATGGCATAGAAGAATTGGACACTTACACTATCAAGCACTTCCCTCCCTTGGAAAGTTGGTCAAAGGTATGCCTAAACTCAGTCAAATTCATGATGATGCATGCAAAGGTTGTGCTATAGGTAAAAATTTTAAAAGCCCTTTTCATAAAAGTGAAAATAGAGCTAAAAATAAACTGGAACTTGTTCACTCTGATTTATGTGGTCCTATTTCTATAGCATCTCCTAGTGGATTTCTTTATTATGTAATCTTCATAGATGATTTCTCTAGGAAAACTTGGATCTACTTCTTGAAATCTAAAGAATTTGAAGTCTTAAGTAGATTTAAAGAGTTTAAGGCATTGGCTAAAAACACCTCTGGTAAAAGAATTAAATGTTTAAGATTTGACAATGGAGGTGAGTATACCTCTGGTATCTTTCATAATTTTTGTGTTGAGACAGGAATTAAGAGGGAGTTCTATGTTCCATACAATCCTGAACAAAATGGAGTTGTTGGAAGGAAGAATAGAATAATTATTGAGGCTACAAAGGCTATGATTCATGATCAAGATTTGCAGACCTTTCTATGGGCTGAGGCTTCTGGAACAACAATATATATTCAGAATAGATGTCCTCACCGTGTTCTAAAGAATATGACTCCTGAAGAAGCCTTTGCAGGATCCAAACTTGACACCAGTCACTCAAGAATTTTTGGAAGTCCTGTATATGTTCATGTGCCCAAGGAAAAGCGAACCAAGTTGGAGCCCTTCGGGAAGAAAGGCATGCTAGTTGGATACATTGAATCCTCCAAGGCCTTCAGGATCTATATTCTAGGTCAAAGTATGTTGAGGTAAGTAGGGATGTTAATTTTGAAGAAGATATTGTCTTTAAGAAATCAAAAGGTTCTCTTGTTATTGATGAAGTTAATGACAATCAAGATATGAATGTTGATACTAACCCTGAAATTCAAAGGGAGCTTGTTGAACAGTCACCTCAAGAAGAGCATAATGATCCACCTGAGCCTATGAATCCCACTGATATACCTAGTGACATTATTGTTAGCAAAAAGAGGCCACTTTGGGTGAGAAACACCATAGATGACACACTCGCAGAGTACTCGGCGAGTTTCAAAAACTCGTCGAGTTTTTGAGCTCTGCGAGTTTTTCTGACTTTAACTCGTAGCAAAAACACGTCGAGTTTTTTGTAAAAAACTTGGCGAGTTTCTTTCAAAAACTAGGCTAGACTAAAAAAAGAGGCCCAAACATGTGAAAAAATTTGGTCTCTCCGTCAGGATTCATATATGGAATATAACATTAAGTATAAGGATTTCTTATACTTTAAGTTATATTCCATATATACTGTCAGGATGTTTGAGAGTGGTTTCAGACCTCTAGGAGTTATAATGCAAAATCTAGTTTTTGGAGGATTCTTCAATTTTCGAGACTTAGTCAAATTTCAGGATCCTTCGGCGATGCCCCTTGACCCCTATATTTTTCAATGTGGGTTACTAGCTGCTTGCTAGTGTGCTATAAATGGGCTTTCTGGCCTTTGCTTTCAGAGGTTTGTTCTTGACCGGTTGTTTGTAGCCTATTTGGCTTGTATTTGTATAGGGTCAACACCCTTGTTTTGTTGCTTTATTAATCAAAAACACTGTAGAAAACTCCAAAATATCTCAAAATCCTCTACAAATCAGCACACTCACTCAAGATTGGAAGGGTTTCCATCATTGGTCCCAAATATAAAATCCAAGAGGATTTTTGTCCTCTCAAATCTCAAACAAGCCAAGAGTTTTCGTCCTTGGATGCCCTAGATTGAACAAGTTGTCCAAATCTAGAAATTGGATGCAAAGAATAACTTGAATGATACCCAAATGAAGATAGGTGCCTCCTTGATATATGTTAGTTAACATATTATGTTTCTTTGATTTTTATTCAATTAAACTCCACGCCCTCATGAAGTTACAATTGTGACGTATCTGAAATTGCATTGCTGCAAACTCCATACGACCAACACATAATAGAATGTACTCGTTGAGTATCCTATCCTCTCTTGAGATAAGGAAATCCCTAATGCCATTTCTTACGTTTGATCAAAGGGGACAACCTCAAGGTTTCATTTGTCAGGTCTTGATTGCGGTATTACTCAGTGGTTTGATGTGTTTTTTGCTAGAAACACAAGGGGACTTACGATGAAATAGGCAATTGCTGGATGAGTTCCCTAGGACTTCAATAGTCTTGTTTATCGAATGGTTTAAGTTGGGTTGATACTGTTTTCAGCGGGACTGTGGATTCTCTTGGTAAAAAAAAGGAAAAAAGAGGGACAGAGAGAGAGGTACAGAAAATATAAAGTTTAACTAAGATAGCAGATTCAATAAACAGACAGACACCTCCACATAACCAGATTAAGCATTATCAGCCATTTAAGCACAATACTTGCATCAATCTAGTGCGATCTTCAAGGGAAAATTGAATTTTCATGCTATTAAATACAACATCATAACTTTGACATTCATTCAGTGAGCATTCAATAACCGAACTAAGCATATGAAAGGTTCAGATTAACCATGCAAAAGGAAAGACAATTAGCCATTCCCTAACGGTATGAACAACAAGGACTCTATTGGATGTTTACTTAGAAAATGCTATATAAAGGAAAGAAACATAACTGAAAATTCTAAATTAAGGAAGAAGTAGACCATGCACTCACAAGGAAACTTGAAACAATTTTAACTTTGCATTAAATCCTGTAAATTTCGCTAGAGCTTCAACAACAATCCATGAACTTCTTACAAAATGAGGGAAAACTAGTCCCTTAAATAGGCTTCAAAAATGGATGAATGGCCAAGATTTAATCTAAACAAATGACCCATATTCATCCTTACAAAAGAGTACCCATACCCATTAATGGAGGGTAAATATCAACAACTACCCCAAAAGGAGCAATAACTACCCAAAAAAGGATAATTATAACTTATCTAAAATAATCCAAAAAGGTGCATACACAAAGTTTTACATTTAGTTGACTTGGAAGTCAAACATGACCCTTTGGCCAAAAAGTGCACTTTTCAAGATTTAAAAGGAAAAAAGCACTTTTTCTTTTCCAGTTTCATATCCTTTTACCAAGAATTGATCCTCTCCATGCAAATATTTTTGCCAAAGGTCTCGACCTGCTGCACGTTCCTCACGAACATACCTCTGGAACCTGATGCACAACTGGAACAACAAACAGAACTGAGGCATAGGGAGATGATGAATTTTATACTACATGCTCTCTAGATAATGATCTATGTGTTTCAAACCGTCCTACTAGCTGGACCGATTAGCCTCAAAACTCAAGATATCAGGGTGTAATTTACTAGCAAAATCTAGGTCCTCTGTAGAGTAGGCGACCTTGTCTATTTTTAATCTATCCTCCCAGTCTGGATGGATTACGGGATTAGACAGACTATTTTGCCAACCCAAAACCATAGATCGGAGGATTACTCCTCCAAGGTCCCTTGTATTTCTCATGCTCTTTGTTAATGGTGGCCTTTGTGTCATTCTTCATGCTGATAGTCCAGTACCATTCTTTAAAAATGTTGACGTCGTGGGGGTCCAAGATGTCAGACAATGTAGGAATTTGTGGATGGGTCCAGAAGAGAGCCATCATGAGGGGGAGAGTTGTAGTAACAACTTCATGAATTATGAGGCATTCCCGCTTCATCTCGTACAATTTGACCAAAACAGTTTCTCGGTGGTGGGCCATTTTCTTTACATCCTTAATGATTAGCTCCCCCTTCTCCTTGAGACTTCGAATCCATTCCCTGACGGCCTTTGCAGTATCCCGTACTCCTTCAAATTTTGTCATGGTTCTCTATGCCAAGGCTGTCGGGGGAATGTGGGATTCAGAAGCATTGTGAATGGTCTCAGGAGTTGATCGATGTATCCCTCGGCTTGCTCAACACGAGCTCAATACATATCCTTCTTAGCTGTTATTTCTTCAAGTTGTCTGAGTATGTTCTGCACTGAATCCTTGAATTCCTCCTTTTCTTGTTCCTTAGTGGCTCGTCCGATGGGGACCGTCGTGATGCTATAATCTGCCAATGTAATCTGATCTGCTGGCTTGTCTACAGGCGGGGTGGCGATGTGAAGAGTACGGTTCCTTTGCTCATCTTTGGTCATCCTGGAATATGCCTTGGGTTTTTTCTTCCCCTTGGCTTTAGCTTGATCTATACGTGAGAATATGTCTTCCAAGTCAATGGGTGGCTTTGTGGCGGCCTTGCGCTGAGCTCGGGCAATTAACCATTCTTGAGGTACAGCTTGGGCTGATGCTATGGTTAAGTTTGCACTTTGTTCTTTGATGTTTTCAGTCGCCTCATCACAAATTTGCAGCTGCTTGGTTACGAGAGGAGTGGATGAGGTGTCGAGTTCCTTGCTTGCAGTAGAGTTTTCTCCCACTTCACTGAACAATTGTCTAGTGCCTTTGTGTGATTGTTGCTCTTCAGTCTTTCTGAGCTCGCGAGTCTCCTCTGTTCTTTGCTCTCCTTCAACGGTAGAGTCATTTTTGGTAGTATTATGGAGTGGCAATTCATGGTGGCTCTGTTGGGTGGGTTCATGCACTTCAATCCCCTGGATGGATGGAATTTCTCCTTCCTCAAATTGGTTACCCAACTCGGTTGATTCAATAGATCTTAGCTCAACGTCTAGCATGTCGGGTGCGGGAGGGTCATCAACTCCAAATGCATCAATATCGCTCTGGGAAGGCGGAGCAGGTATATAATCTAGTTCTACTACATTGTCGGACGAACTGGGGTCCTTTGACAATGAAGTGACCTCTGGTCTCCTAATGGGAATCTTCTCCCTTCTTGTTCTCTTGGATGTCCGATTTCCTCTGCTGGCTTTAGCTTTCTTCCTTTTCTCGGGCTTTTCAATTTCTTCCCTAGGTGCACTGGATGTTCCCTTATCTTCGGAGGATTGAGAATCAAGGCTACCTATTAAGTGGTAAGTGAATTGGACTCCTTCATGAATTAGTCGCTCAATCTGCTGATGCAACCATTGGTCTGTATATCTTCCTGGGGCTACCATAACTGCCTCAAAATCAGTGATTGGGTCTTGCGACCAATCAACGCCTGGTAAAAGATGTCTTACTGCCTCAAATTCCCGAACCTATAGGCAGTTCCCTGAATATGTGAGTTGATCTGGGACTCGACGATATTCATAGAGTCGCATTTGCTACACGCTCAACCTCAAATATTCACGCCTCCAGAC
Organism: Cryptomeria japonica; assembly: GCF_030272615.1. Lineage (NCBI taxonomy): Eukaryota > Viridiplantae > Streptophyta > Pinopsida > Cupressales > Cupressaceae > Cryptomeria > Cryptomeria japonica. Next base: position 571,590,287 of record NC_081413.1, read on the forward strand.
CTCATAGTCATCAGAGCAGATTTTTCAATAATCTTCAACTGATTCTTTTGCTCTGTACCGCCTGCCATAAGCTCTCTTCACCAGATTGTCGTGATCGAAGCATTTCCTTGGAAAATGCTCCTGTAGGCCATAGGAGGCCAGCTCTGCTAAGGATTCCTCCACCTGGGATGGGGTCTATAGATGGACATCTTGGTTGCCTATAATCATGGGGAATGCGAATCCAGCCTGCTTGTTGTCTTTGAGTAAGCAACCGACCAGACGTGACTGCCTTGCGACCTCCATAAGAACTATCTTGTCGGTTGGGTACCGTGGAAGCCGGAGAGGGGCACCATCAAAGCCAGCTATCCAGATATAGGAGAACCTTGGGAACAGGATGAACCAGGCTTCGTGTCTCTGTACTAGAATAGTAGCTTGCTCCGAGAGCCTTATGTGTAATCCTCCCTGCATAAGCCTGATCAAGCACATTGTGAAGGCATCATTGATGCACTCATATTGGCCAACTGCATAAGTCAGGCTGTTCTTTTCCCTCTGAGCTATATCCTGATAGTGAAGCTGTGGGTAACAATCATATATCTTTATTTGATCAGGTCCATTCCCAATTTCACCTTTCATTATTAAATCTGGCAGTGGCTGGTTCCTGGTGAATATATAGACTAAATAGGATGTCATAGTGAAGTACTTCTTTGCCTCAAGTTCGATTAGCTGGGTGTGGATATTTTCGCTTATGATCTGGGCCCAGTCAAACTTGGATTTCCCAGCGAAGACCTGTTCTGTGAAGTAAAATATCTATTCTTCAAAGTAGTTGGATTTGGGGAGTCCCATAACCCTGATGAGTAATGTGACCATGTCCTCATGCTCAATGTGAAAGTCACTTCTTGGGGTCTTTTTCCCAATTCTGATGCTTGGAGGTCTTCTCTCCTTGTACCGCTCTTCATTGATCAGTGTTCTGCATCTGGCGGGATTCATATCATACGCTTCATGTGCTTCATCTATAGTCGTGGTTGTGGGATTGTTTGGGAAGGGAATGTCGAATGCGTTGCCAATGGCTTCAGGAGTGAAGTTAGCGAGGACCATGTCCTCGAGGAGCACCAATCTAGAACCTGGTTGGTAATGTCGGGCTGCCTCTACTACCAACTCATAGTTTTGCACTGCTGGGGGAAATCCTGCTGCTTGGGCGATACGACTTTCCATCATTTGCCTAGGCCTACCATAGGCATTAGGGGAGAAGACTCGGCTCCTGAAATCTTGGATATTGATATGGCCTAGGTCAGTATCACCGATATTGTCCCAGACACTCTGAACTTTTGGCTCCCTCAATCCCCCTCTTTGATACTGGTACTTCATCCTTTCGACTGTGCGAGGGATATCCGATTTGGATGCTCACGATGTCTTGGCTGTAGCAGGCGTCTTTGATGATTCTACCGCCGATTTAAGCATTTATCCTGCACAGCCGGATGCAGATTACGAGGTGACAAAAGGGAAGTAAAGCGGGTTAGATAGAGGATATACCAGCATACTAGGATCAATTCAAAAAAATCGAATTGAAAGAACAACATGATATTGTTAGCTAAAAGCTTGATTGATTTAAACATAAGTATTTATGAAGCTTTTGATTACGAATTTATTTAGGCATTGATTTCAATATGGACAAAGCTTGAGAAATTTTCCCAAGTTTGAAAATGCATTTTCTAGCTGATTCTTAGGAGTAAATTATGATTTCAATTGCTTTGCATGACGCCTTACAAACGTAAAAAGATGCAATTTTGAAGACTTAAGCATTTTAATCAATTTTGCATAGACATCCATCCGATTTGTAAATATTCCAAACGATCGAGAGAGGTAAAGCGTACTTGGTGAAAAATGAATGGCGAGAAATTGCACGATTTGCAAACTTGAATGGAAGAGTTCTGCAATTTGAATTTCAACGGTTAACTTTTAAATCCAAATTCACGCCTATGGTTTGAAAAGAATTTGCAATTTTATACAGACTTAGCAATTTACCTTGGGTGATTTTGCAAGTTTAACTTGGGTAACTTAGTTGAAACGTGATTGTGAAAAGGGGCTGCGGATGGCAAATTTCGGTGAATTGGAGAGTTTTGAAAACCATTTAAAACTTTAAACCTTCCCTCATATTTACCCTAAATCATGATTTTCGGTAGTATGAGAGTTTTTGCCAATTTTCGTGTGGTCCCATATTTCGCGATTTTCACACTTCATTCGAACTTTGACGGATTGGGGCAATTCGTCAATTTCTCTTCTCACACGTTTATGTCTCTATGCAAAATTTGGTGCTTTGGGATAATTTTTTAAACCTTTCGAAATAATTACCTATCGCCTAGATCGCGATTTTCGGCATTTTATGACACTTTGTCAACTTTTCAATATTTTCAGACCTTTTTAGGTATTTGCAGACTTTCTTCTTTTGACAACTTCACCAACTTTGTCTTTTAACATTTTAACATAAAGGTCTGAATTTTGGCCTTTTTAGGAGTTTTGTCAACTTTTTACTTTTTAGCATTTCACTTAAAGGGTCCAAAATTCGGCCCTTTTGGCCTTTTTGCCAATTTTTCAACTTTCTAACATTTCACTTAAAGGGTTTGAAATTCGGCCCTTTTGGCCCTTTTGCCAATTTTTCAACTTTCTAACATTTCACTTAAAGGGTTTGAAATTCGGCCCTTTTGGCCCTTTTGCCAATTTTTCAACTTTCTAACATTTCACTTAAAGGGTCTGAAATTCGGCCCTTTTGGCCCTTTTGGCCAATTTTTCAACTTTCTAACATTTCACTTAAAGGGTCCGAAATTCAGCCCTTTTTGCCAATTTTTTACTTTCCGGACCTTTTTACAACTTTGCTCTTTTTCGAACCTTTTGGCTGAAAGGCACGAGCTTCGGCACTTGGGTGAGTTTTGAGGCTTTTGCCCCTTCTTTTACCTTATGGATGGCGAAAATCGACATTCATACAAGTCCTACAAACCTTTAAAACATCATGTAATCCCTCTTATTATTCTTATGTGAAAATCGACATCTTTGGGTCCTCATGCAACCTTCAGATGTTCTGTTCTTTCACTTGGCGGACTTAACCAGTTTCTATCATCCCATGCCTATTCAAGGCAATTTCACAAGTTTGAACAATCTCTTGGGATTCATGCCCAAGGGTTCGACTAACCATATGGATCACCGACTCCTTCGCCCAACATCATCATCTCACGGACTAATCGCAGGCTCACTTGAAAGGACGCGAGAGGCTCTGCGCGGAACTCAACAAGGCGAAAACGAAAAGACCCAAAAAAAAAGGAAGGGGGACCCTGTTGGCGACACGGAGCGTGTGCAACGCACAACAGGTCCACATGGGAGCACACCAGTAACACGAAGCAAAGGAGGATCCATGGGGCCTCAGGAGGCCGTACCAGTAGCAGGAGGCACAACATCATCCTATGAGGAATCGGAGTTTTCTACAATGTTGCAACAGTGATTTAATAGAGTTTTCAACATTTTGAGGATTCCATACTATTGATACAGTGCCACTTCGGTGTTTTTGAATGAATCGACAATTTTAGGCTTACTAAATATCATTTGTAGAGCTGTTGTATCCTTTGCAGGGACAATTGTACCATCTCAAGCACCAAGCCATACCATTTGGAGTCTTGTACCCTTCTAGGAGTGGCGATTTACGTGGAGAACCAGATCAGATCATACCATAGGGTTTGAGGATTTTATCAATCATTTCCAGCCTTGATTAGGCCGAACGCTTCTTTTTATGCAGGCCATATGGTCTAGGACTGCCATTCCAGTCCTACACAAAAATTAAACATTATATCAGCATCATCTATCAACTGTTGGAGAAATTTTGTAAGGGTTTCAGATCTAATCATTCAACTCAGCAGATTACACAAGTCACATGGTGTTTCCTGGTTCATCTATACTTGCCGATGTCATGTTTTTCAGACAGTTGTATTCAAATTAATTAATTTCCAGCAATCATACTTGAAGAGAATCAATATTGGAGATTTCTATTATAGTTTGTGACACAGATCTGCATGTATATGAGCCCTAAGGCTTATTTCCAAATGAAGATAATTGAATTTGTAGCAACAATCAATATTGATGCCATCTTATTCATTCTGCTCGGATCAGGTGTCTTGATTGTATTGTGGGATTGCATCTCAATTTGAAGTTTCGTTTATTGTTTGAATGAAGTTCTTTTAATTTTTTTTAGTTATTTGCTTGCAAAAAGAAAAAAAATCAGAAAATTACAAGAGAAAATAAGATATCAGAATGTGTCATTACAACCTGCGTTGTTTTTATGCATTCAACATAAATTCAAGGGAAGAGGATTGGTAGTTTTTGTGAAATACATGGAAGTGTGAAGATATTGAAATTTGTTGTTTAAAGTTCTTTTTTCAACAAGAAAGGGGTTAATACATATTGATTGCAAGTTGAATGTTTTTATTTGCTAAGTCAAATAAGAAAAACAACATTTGCTTGATAGGTGGTTCAGTTTGAGAAAGGTGTTGAAGGTTAGTGATAATTTTATTAGAAATTTATTCAATGGAGATTTATCTACAATCATGCCCATATTATATTCTGATGGTGTACTATCCCTACAAATTCATGTAAGCACAACAAATGAAGCAGAATTAATATCTGAATGTTAGAGACAATTAAACTTTTATCCGTATAATTTTGCAATTAATACATATATTGAGAAAATAACTTAATAGGCTACATGATCAATTAAGAAACACACAAGAAGAATATGTTAAGTAGGGTGCACCTTCTTCTAGTACTTCAACACAAGAAGCAAGTGAAACTAAAATGTCCTTGAAGAAAGGTGTTATGCCTTCTCTTGAGTTACATAGGTAAAATGTTGTGTTTAAACTCGTGACCAGAAAATGCCACCAACTAAAGTCACAAAAACACAAATCCATTGCATCAAAATTTTCTCATCCAAACCCATTGTGAGAGTTTGGGAATCTTAGAAAAACAAATAGGGGCAAATGTGATCTTGGTTATAAAGGTTTTTTTGGCTTTTATGTTCCAAAATATTCTAAGTACATAAAATTTGTATAAATGTCATGTTTTTTATTAAAAGGCAGCGTTAACTAGGGCGTCGACCCTAGTCAAAATGTCATGTTGAGTCTATGAGGTGTATGAATTTTAGCTGGACAAATCAAACCAAATGGATATGCAAGGTTGATTTAATAATTGAATCTTATAAAAGAGTTAAATCTATTATTAATTTATCAATGATAAAATTGTGCCTCCTCATTATGGCGAACAATGAGGAGGGGAGAGAGGATAGGGAGCGGAGGGAGGAGAAGCGTCGGAAGAAGGCTTTTGTCATGACTGCCTGGTCGACCTTCAGAGATGGGGTTACGAATGGAGATATGACTGCATTCAGGTAGTTGAAGGAGGATGAAGACTGGTGGTTGACAGAGGCATCTTCAGACACCCTTTTCAACCCTGGTGAACTGATTTCGCAAGTGCTGCACTTTCTGAGGAATGTGTAAGGGCTATTGTATATATATGGATTTGTATGTGTTGGGTCTGAATAGGTAATATGCAATTATTTCAGTTGGTCATAGTATTTTAAGCAGATGTTCTTGTCGGCTAGTATTGGAGTCAGTTTGGATATTTATGTACAACTTTTTGGAGCAATATAGGGAGCTATCCCCATAAAGATAGCACTTGCCCAAAAAAAAAAAAAAAAAAAAATTGCGCCTCATAATTGTGATCTTATTTCTCATATTTCTTCAAATAATGATGTATATCTTATTGATCCTACATTAGCTATTGTTATTATTGATCTTTTTGAGATACCACTTGGTATATTTGATAAGCCATCAATTGAGAAGATTAAAGAATTGAATATGTTTCTCGTGAAGAATGATATTGCTAATCAATGTGCTTGTCTTGAGTATATTGAATATGAAATTCATGATGATTATGATGGAGTTGGTCTTTACTAATTTATTCCAATTAATTGAGACAATGGAGATTAAGATGTTGCCTCTTGTTCAATATTCTATATACTCTATGCTCTCTACTATTAATCCATCAGCGTGTAATGTCCCCTACCAGGAGGTTGTCATTTCTCAATAATTAACATACATCATTATGTCTTAAATTAGATTATTAATAGTAAGGAACAATTAATATTCATAATACAAGTGATAATTACCATATTTTAGCCCTCAATCCTTACTACTTCTTTAATCATCAATCCTATTAGAAGATGGGGAATCACGTGTTAGGGCACTAGAAAACCACCTTCACAAATAGGCCTAAGGGTTTCAAGAACACCTGTCCATACTACTTCTTGGGGCCACCTATTTTGGGATGGAATTACTGTGTTTCTCTTACATAACCAATCTACCCTCATGAGGAGCAATATAGAATGACTAAAAATTAGGTCTTTAATATGCTAGTCTCTATGAAATTAAATAAATTGTTATATAGACTAACACATATATATCTATTTAATGTGTATATATAAGAACAAATGAAACATGTCATATTATAGGCCATGCATATGCCCTTATTTCTAATTGAATTCAAATATAATATGATTGTAAATAAGTTTTTAATTCATAAATGAGACACAACATACCAATCTATTGTAATAGCAACGATTGCCAGTAATTTTATATTATCTGTGTGTAAATTAATACGGTCTACAAAGAGTATGGTTTGCCAGTAATTAATAATGATATGCTCCTCCGATGGTTTCCTTCAAATACTGGCAAGGGCTATGACACAGGGTGACCAAGTTGTCACTGTTTTCCTCTCATCTCCCAAAGGGGGAATCTTGTGTGCATGTCAGATTTGAGTGGAGACTTCAGAGAGGGGAATTTAGAGATTGTTGACAGTTTGTGATTGGTATAATATTTACATGATATTGTTGTGCATTTCATGATGCCAAGTAACATGTTGATTGCAGATTTTCTTAGGTGGTCAATTTATGTGTATATGTTCCTCCACAATGTATTCATTGCACCCAATGTGTGCTATTTCAGATATTAATTTCAGTGATAAATGCAAAGTTTTTGTAGATTGATGGTTAATGACCATTCATATTGATCATTAAAGTGTCATTCTTATTAATTTTTATATTCTAGAATCATGACAATAATACTAGTTTATTTCGAGCAACCATACTAGATAAATTAGAATCTATTTATCAGAAACCACCAGTCAACTGTGGAAGACTAAGAGTCACAACTTTGAATTCCATATTAGATGTCCCTTTGGGATTTGAACTTTGATCTCCACAATAAGAACTCAATGCTTTAACCAATAGAACACAAACCTTAGACTTAAAGTGTCATTTTTTTTCAAATTATAGCATTGAAAATAGAATGACTGCATTCATGATTGGCAAATATCGATTCACCATGGATAAAACAAGTTCCAATTTGAAATTTGTTAAAGCAATAAGTTCATTATCAAAAGTTGATTACTCAAAATAACAGACTCGTTATCAAAATCTGAGATTTATCCAAACAAAGTAACAAGATTGATTCAAAGTTCAAACAAATTCAAGACATGTAGCAATAACAGGATTTTTAAAGAAGCTTCAAATCAGCCAACATAAATTCTTACCAGCATTTGATTGATATAAATTTGAGTAGCTCAATATATTGCTTGGTTTCATGATAATCCCTTAAAAAGGTGGATGTTAATGTATTAATCATTAGACATTTGTAATATATTTTCAGTTTAGATGGTCATGACAATTAAACTGTTTTTTCTGCCTATGATTTTGAATGTAAATTTTCTTTTGTACTGTACAATTCATATGCAATAATAATACATTCTCTTACGCCCCTCTCAAGGGAAGTTGAATCTGATCTATATAAGAATGGTAGTCATGTATTATGCTTAAGTTATTGCTGATCAAAGATGAATGAGTAGAAAGTTGTCAACATGGCAATTTGGGCAATGAATATATGCAAGAATGGTATGTGATAAAAAAACGTTCTAATGGACCTCTAAGTCCAGATCAAAGTATTATGTGTGAATTGTAATACTTGACTCTACATGCATAAATCATCTATAATATCTAATTTTGGTCTCCTACTGCTACATCCCTATACTAAAGATGTAATTATAGTCTGAAAAACATTTGTATGTTCCATGGTTCCTCTATAAACTTGACCAAGTTCCAGTATTTTAATGACTATTTATATAGCCGTGGCAAATTGGATTTATCAAAGGACATGCTTGGGTGGGTATTCATCTTTTTGGATGCATCATTAAGTAGTGAATATTTCAACTTGTGCATAGAATTGGTTAGTTGAGGATTGCACTTTGTCATGTTTACTTAAATATATCTTGTGCACCCTAAATTATCCTGAAAAGGGGATAAAGTGATAAGCACATTGGATTTGACATGTTTTTTTTAGATCATGCAATATCTTTGGAGGCTAAGTCATGGCATATGCTCTTATTGGAGGACTCGTTATAATTGTTTTTTTTGCATTACATTAATGACAATTGTCACGACTTCTAATGTGTAGAAACTATTAGGAATGTGTATACTATTCTCTAAAATGTAGTATCTCTTACCTAAAGGTTGGACCCACAAGTATCAGGATTCTCAAAAACCAATTGTCTCTATTAGGGCCACAAAAGGGGCAATTGATCCTCTTGTCTTTTCTAATGGTGTAGTTCTAAAAAGTGAAAACATTATTTCAGGCATGACTTATGAAGTCAAGATCTTGACACATTGCTTCAACCAATGATCAAAGTAAGCAAAATTTGGCAAGTCTAATGAGATCATGTTTGGGTTGAAGAATGTCTTTGATTAGATAAGCCTTTTGACCATAGCTATGAAATGGAGGTCTAAGACGTTTCCTTGGTGGCTTTTTGCATTGCCCTTGGTAAGACATTTTCATTTGTTAGAGCCTAATGTACATGAGTGCCCCTCAAAGCTATTGCTCTCATATGGGTCTCTCATGCCCTTTGAGATTGGCATGCACAATTCAACGGACCGACAGATCCCCTATCAAACAATTTATTCATTGAGATGTGTTACATTTAATTTATCAGTCAGGGAATTGTGTCTTCTTGGATGGTGTTGGAACTATATGTGTGGTTAAGAACTCTAAGCTATCCTATTGGTTGTGTATAAGAAATTTAAACTAAAGCAATTCTATTTGAAACAAACTTAATTGAAAACATAAGTATTCTCGAAGCAAAATTAATGGTAAGGCAGTTGCTATGGGTAATTGCTCCTAATGATTTCAACTATGTTGTAACTTAAATGCATGTAACATATTCTAAACAATTGTCTATAACTATTAAATGCATTAATCTAGAATAAGAAATACAAATGAACAAATTATTCTAATATTAATAATAGTATAAACTATGAGAAGTATTGCATTTACTTCAATGACCCTTGCTTAAATAGATGTAATACCAAAATATTTGTCATCTCTTCAAAAAATAGGGAGAGGACTTGTTTTGACTCTAAACAATAATGGAAACCTAATTATGTAGAGGTGTCATAATCCTGTCAAGACTCTCATCATAAAGAAGGCAATTCCAACTTGAAACGTATGGGATTAGAACATAAATATTTATGAACTATGATATACCATTACCATAAGTATCTACTCATTCCCATCATTATATTTATTCCTAGTGATACCATTCTCACAATCTTTGACCACTACCTCCTTCAATTGTGAAAGTATGAATGCATTATAGGTGATCATCCTTTAGCTGTGGGTTGATAGTCGTCCTTTGTTGCAGGTTAGTTTTCTCAAAAGCATCTCATCAACATTAATAATCACAAGTAACATGAGACTCCATGACATTCCATAACCATTCACAAAATTAAATCACGCATTCATTCATCAATACAATATATATCATCCTTAATGCTTTAATACTTAGGATAGTTAGAAAGGTCTAGATAATGTCCTAAAAATATTAGAAATGTCACGGGAAATGTAAAGCTATAAACAAGGAAATGAGGACAATTTCATGACTCTCACATTATATATTTTGTGGAGCCCTAGTGGATCAAGATTGTGTTTTGCTCAAAATATTGCATTAAGGAGCTTTTTGTAATATGCAACCATGTTTGTGCTTTGATTTTTTTGTTTTTTTTTTAATGTTTTTGCAATGGATTTGAGTTGCCAAATAAATTGCAAATAATAAAGTACTTTATAATAAACAAACAACTCCGAAAATTAAAGAAACTAAAAAATACAAGTAGCTGAAAATTCCAAATTTAATTTCTAATATGATTTTACAAAATCTATCAAATGTAAGAGCAACCCAGATCAAAAATCAATGTTACACATCTAATTCCAACATACCCATTTTCTGATTTGATGAAATAAATGTCTGCTACATCAATGACCAACAAATACAATGTCTAAAAACCATAGGTACCTCACCAAATGGATCCAAAATGGTACAACTCGGTGTTGAATTGATTAGAAGCAAATAATAAACATCAAGAATGCAGATTTAAACCCTTAGATATCAATCTTCTGCCATAAAACCCTCACATCCAAGCTCTTGAAAAGGTGTAGTTATCACTAGGAAGTATAATTAGTAATGAAGAACAACAAAACCCTCCAAATCGATCTCTATCAATTAGATATTCAATAAACTCTCCAAAACTAAAATCTAGATCTTCTCCAATGAGCACAGTTGTGACCTCTGAATGAAATCACTAAGTATTCTCCAGATTGTATCATTCAACTATGTTCTCGTCCTCACAAACCAAATATGAAGAAGCAATCGATATCAAAATCCAAACTCAATATATCCCCAAATGATCCCAATCCTCCTTTTATATTTTTTGCTTTTTCACTTTTTTTGGTATTGCTTTTTTTCTTCTATTTAATAAAACTCACTTCCCTTTTTAATCTTCCAATTTAGCATTAAATAATAAAGGTTCATCCAATAAAAATTTTCAGCTTTAATTTAATAATTGGCCTCTATTGTCCTTTCATTAAATAAATTAAAATAGAGATAATGTTAAATCTTTAATTTAACTTTATTAGCTTATCATTATTTAATTTAAAGTCCTTGGACTATATCAAAAGTTGAGATGATCATCAAAACTGAAATCATCGACCATACTAAAAATAGCAAGCATGTCAACTGACTCTGTCAGTGCCCATAATTGACTTACCAAAAACAGTAAGTGTAGAAGTATTAACCCAAAAAAGGCTCTAGGAAAGAGAGTTACACTCATCCAATTGTCAGAATATAAATCACACTTGATATTACCTCCAAGATTCCCTAACCCTAACCATTAGCCCATGAGAATCAATTGAATAGGCTAATGGCTCTACCATCCTGAACTAGCTTAGGAAGGGGGACATTACAGTCCACCCTTCTTGAAATTGCTTGTCCTTAAGTACTCTCAATTCTAGATGCTACAAAATCTGTTTGTTCTCCTATGTGGTGTCCTCTATTGGTAAGTTCTTCCATGTGACCAAAAATTCTCTAATGGCTCTTTTTTGAAGTCCTTTCTCTAGTATCAATGATAGCCTCTGGAACCAATATCAAATTACCCTCATCAAATGGTGGCAACTTAGATGAGGAAACCACATTATAACCAAGTGCCCTCTTGAGCCTAGATACATGAAATATATTATGAACCTTGTTGCTAGCCGGTAGCTCAAGCTCATAGGCAACCTCTCCAACCCGCCAATATACTTGGAATGGACCATAAAACTTAGGCTTGAGTTTTTCTACTCCACTCTTCCTAAGAGTAGATTTTCTATATGGATGCAATCTCAAATAAACCATGTCTCCAACCTCAAAACTACGCTCTATCTGATGTTGATCAAAATATAACTTCTGTTGATTTTGTGCTTGTTGCAAATTTTCTTTTAATGACTTCATGATGTTCTAACTTTCTTGTAGTAAGTCCTTTCCCTTAGACACTCTACTATCCCCAAATAGTAAATCCATGAAGTTGGGAGTTTTATATCTATATAAACCCATGAATGGCGACATCTTGATAGACATATGATAAGTAGTATTATAACAATACTCACCAAGGTGTATCCATTTAATCCAAGCCCTCTACTTCCCAAAAATATAGTTCCTAGGATACCCTTCTACCCATTTGTTGATGATCTTTGTCTGCCCCTTTATTTGTGGTTGGTAGTTGGTGCTAGGAGTGAGCTCAATGCCACTCAATTTAAAGAGACTACCAAAAAATGCTTAAGAAATTGCTATCTTTGTCACTAACGATATTCTTGGGCAACCCATGCAACCTGAATACGTCTCTAAAAAATAAATTTGTTACTTGTGCTATTGTATGAGTAGCTGAAATGGCAAAGAAGTGTGCAAATTTAGTCAACATGTCAATCGCCAGATAAATGCAATCTTTACCTTGTACCTTTGGTAGCCCTGTATAAGAGACCCATTTTTTATTTGAAATGGGTAGGGGTTGAAGTAAACTAGTTGAATAAGTCTATTCATTCTTATTTTGCTAGCAAGTGGGACACTCTCTGGTGTACTTAAGGACTTCATTTTTAAGTCCTTTCTAAGTAAACCTCTCCTAAATCTGCTTATAAGTCTTAATCAAACCTCGATGACCAACCATAGGTGCATCATGTAAATTCCTCATTATCTTCAACTTAAATTGTGAAGAAGGCACCTAATAGTTTCTATCCTTGTATATGATTGCTCATTAACCACTATATACTTATCATCATCAAGTGTGTCTTGTAACACCCTACGAACCCCAGATTAATAACAATTAATAACTAAAATACATAAAAAAATAATTTTTATTTATTTTTTATGTCTAACTGAATGCATGAATATCTATTCTATGTTCATTTTAAAACGCCAAAGAAAGATTCCTATGATAAGCATATATTAATAGTAAGAACACATGCAAAACATCCATTGATACACATATATTTTACATTCTTTTCCTTTTGAAATAACATCAACAACTCTTGAATACAAATACAATTATGCAAATTACATGTCTCTTACAACATTTTGGAAGATACATTACGAATTGCATCATAAAGGTGGATCATCTCATAACCAATATATGAAGACTCTGAAACATAAGAATTAGGTTCACTTAGTCGCTCCCATGCAAGTCCTCTAAAGTATTCCCATTGGGTGGAAAAACATCACCAACCAACCATGTGGAACCCATAGGCCCACCCCTCGTGCTAGGAGATAGACACAAGGCCCCATACGACAAACAACCAGGCTAGGGAAGATAAACAGAACATGCATACTTCCAAAAGACAGAAGATACCATAACACAAGAAATGAAAATATAGATAACACACAAAACCATCAAAGGGCATCTAAAGAAATTCCTAGAGGGTTCTACATAAGATTGACACCATAGGCAACTAGGACACACAAAGGGAAGAGTGTCATCATGTAGTTTCAACAACTCATGTGGAACCATACATTCCTTTCATGAAGACAAGGTAATGCATGATCTAGCTAGCTCAACATCTCAACAGATGACCGGGCCTTCCCATTCTCACCCTTTGCCTATACAGGCATGTGAGGCATGAGTGGGGCACATAATTATCTTGTTAGTGTGTAACTCAACCCAAAGTTTAATAATATTATCACTTATTACTAAACTCACCTATGGGTTACCTTGGCAGCCACTTTCGGGTCTCAGCCCCCATAGTGAGCCACTCCCCCTAAGTGTACCTAGCTAACCTATCACCTAAGGTTTAGGTAAAATTCAATCCAAAAATAAAATGAACCAACATAGACACAAAATCAGGCCCAGTTTACAAAACTAAATTATGAATTTCATTGAAACCCAAATCTTGCAAATAACAAATAGATCACAATCAGCGATGATAAATATAATGCAATCAAACCCCAATTCCCTCTAATAACCATTTGAAATCAAATTATATAAATCAAAAGTAAAATGAATACCTACTTGAAAACCTGTGAAAGAAAAAGAGAGAGGAGAGAATGTTGATGACAAATTTTGAAACATAAAATCTTCTCAAACCAATAACCAAGTCTTCAAAACATTCAATCTCAAGAAATTTCAACCACACTTCAAAGTAAATCTAAAAAAGTGCAAATTCCTATCCTCAAATTTTCTCCCTAAAGATGCAATAAAAATTCTTCTCTCAAAGCTTCAAAAAGAAAATAATAATCATGATCTCCCCCAATCAATTCTCATTAGAACCTTAAAAAAAATACAATTTCCAAAATAAAGCGCACAAAGAGCAAAACCCTAATCCTAAAAATATAATTATCCACAAAATAAGATAGCTAGTTCCCCCTAGGTCGAACAATTAGTTCCACCTCAAAGAAAAATAAATAAATAATAAAATATCCACCTACACAAAAATAATAAACAATAAACAATAAACAATAAACAATAAACAATAAACAATAAACAATAAACTATAAATAATAAACGATAAACGATAAATAATAAATAATAGATAATAAATAATTAATATTAAACAATAAACAATAAATAATAAACAATAAACAATAGATAATAAACAATAGATAATAAACAATAAACAGTAAATAAAAAATAAAAATAATAAACAATAAATAATAAATAATAAATAATAAACAATAAATAATAAACGATAAATAATAAACGATAAATAATAAACAATAAACAATAAATAATAAACGATACATAATAAACAATAAATCATAAATTGATTATTAAATATTTAAATATATTTATTAAATCAAAATTACATTTAAAGCCACAATAATCTTTAATTAATTATTAATTTAGTTTACAACACAGGCTATAATTAATATAAATAATCACATAAAATACATCACACTGAAATAAATTATAAAATAGTGCCAACATCTAAACAAGACTCACCATTGACAATCGGGTAATCAAATATTTTCCACATGACAAATTTGATGGGATAAAATGAAAATTAGATAATTGTCCCTAACTTAAAACAATGGCTAGGGTTAGGTATAATTTGGGCCTTGCACTATCTCCTTTTACCACCATTAGGAATTATAAAGACTCGCTTAGACTTGTGGTACCAGGTGGAGTTGATGACCTACACCAAAACATGTTGTATACAAACATACATATATATACATATAAATCCCTAATCTCGACTAGTGATAGGAAATCATGATGTCATATGGAGCTCACAAATGAGTAATACAAAATCATTCCTATCACCCTAAACCCCAAGCAAACAATGCATAGAATCTCACATCATCAATAATAAAATGATATCATCATAACATAGATTAACATTACGTAATGCATCATAATGAGTCATCAAAATAGAATCCATGTCATAAGTATCTCAATTCAAACATCAATATGCAACTCAATGAAATATAGCAATAGTCACGTCCTGAAATACATAAGCAACATAACATAGCCTAACAACAAGGATCAAGTGAATATAATCATTCACATAGATCAGTGAAATGAACCACACAAAAGGGATCAAACATAGTCCAATAAATCAAAGTAGCATGTGCTTGTAACAAAACATGGAGGGATGCTACATGCCTTCTATAAATCCTATCGTCCATGAGTCCTTGGCATACTCTACTATGATTAACTCTCTCCAATCAACAAAAATCTCTATCAAAGAACATATGTGAGGTCTCCTAGAAAGTGCATCAACAACTATGTTTTTCTTTCCCTTGACATGAACAATGTCAAAATCCTATGCCTACAATCCACTGGCCTACTTTTGTTGCCTATCATTGAGATCCTTTTGGTTCATGAAGTATTTGATTCTATTGTGGTCTGTTTTGTTGATGAACTTGCCCCAACTAGATATGCTCGAAATCTAGCCAAGGCATGCATAATGGCCAACATCTCTCTATCATACACTAAGTAGCTCCTCTCCACAACTCTTAATTTCCTGGTCTCAAATGCAATGGGTTTCTTCTCTTGCATAAAAAATATGCTCCTATACCCTAACCTGAAGCATCACACTCCAACTCAAAAGGTTTGGTAAAATCAGGTATTTCCAACACTGGACATGTAGACATCACCTATTTGAAGTGCTCAAAACACTTCTATGCTAAATCTAACCACTCAAAGGCTCTCTTAGTCAATTTTGTAAGTGGGGATATCATTTGTGTGAATCCTTTGACAAATCTCTTGTAGAATCTCCAAAGTCCAAATAATCCCTTAAGTTGTGTGAGATTCGTAGGAGTAGGCCATACAACAATAGCCTTGATCTTCTCAGGATCCACTCTTACTCCCTCTGCACTAATAATATGACCCAAATGGAGAACAAGTGTCATCCCAAAGTTGCACTTAGACTCTTTAGCATAAAGAGACTCACTCTCTAAAGTGCTCAATATCTCCTCAAGATGTTGCATATACTCCTCCCAAGTCTTACTAATTATCCAGTTGTCCTAAAAAAATAGAAAAACAAATTTCCTTAATTGCTTTTGAAACACTTGATTCATACAACTTTAAGTAGTTGGAGAATTAGTTAACCCAAAGGGCATTACTGAGAACTCAAAATACCCAAAGTGACACCTGAAAGCTATTTTCTCAATGTCCTCTTTCCTCATTTGGATTTGATGGTATCCTGACCTCAAATCTATCTTGAAAAGTACCGAGCCCCATCCAGCTCATCAATCAATTCATCTATTCTAGGAATTGGATAACTGTTCTTGATTGTCTTTTTATTTAAGGCCTTGTAATCAATGCACATCCGCATTGCTCAATCTTTTTTCTTCACCAAAACTACTATTGATGTGAATGGGCTCTTGTTGGGTCTTATGTGCCCCATTTTTAGTAACTCCTTAATTACCTTTTCTATTTCATCCTTATGCCTTTTAGGATGTCAATAAGGAGTGGTGATTATTGGTTTAGCTCCCTCCTCTAGCTCAATGACATGCTCAATTCCCCTCTCAAGTGGAACTCCATGAGGGATACTCCCAAACATTTTGCTATGCTTAGATAGCAACCTCTGAACATTAGGATGATAACTGCTCTTTTCCCAATCTGTTATTTTAGGAACAGTTGGCATGATGAGACAATCTACTTCCCACTCTACCTAATCATGCCTAATCAACCACTCCATCCTCTTGAGTGACACCACTCTAGGTCCTCCATTAGAAAGTCCTCTAAGTACCACTTTTCTACCCCAATGCCCTAACCTCATTTCTAATTTCTACAAGTTGAAAGAGAACTCTACAAGTGACAACATCCATGTCCTACCAAGAATAACATCATTGTCTCCCATATCCACCACATAGAATTCATCTGCTAGCTCAAGTCACCCAATTGTATCTGTAGATTGGTAATCTTACGGGTATAGGGGATCTTGTACCCACTAGCTACCATCACCCTAAATCCATCATGTTCTTCAGTTTGCAACCCCCTCTTAGCTACAAACCTCTCATCAATGAGATTATGTGTAGCTCCAATATCTATCAAAGCAACTACTCGTTGTCCCTATATTACACCTATTACTTTGAAAGTGATTGCCTTTTGAGCACTAGTAAGTTATGCAATGGTCCTATCATCCTTGGGCTATTCTTCTAATGTATTTTCCTCCTCACTACTCTTTGAATTAGATTGCTGATCTGAATTTTTTGATGTAGATTCTTTAGCAGAAAAACATTGCAACTTCTTATCCTTTGCCTTCATGCCACATTTAGGTGATTTGTTCCATGGCTCCCTATATTGGAAACATAATTTTGTTCGTTTGAGGTCATTTAGTTGCTCACTATCCACCTTGTTTGAATAATTCTTGTGCTGATGTGATTCTCTTTGGAATTGTTTCTTATCCTTGTCCTTCTTATGTGGGAATCCATCAAACTAAATTTACTCCTTGAAGTTGAAGCCTTCATGTCTCTAGCCTTTTTTATGACTTCTTGTAGAGTAGGTGGGTTAAGAGCCCTAATCGACCCTCTCAATGGATATGTCAACCCATCCATAAAAAGTAACTAGAGTTTTCTGTCTGAAATATCAATGACTAAGACTGCAATATATGTGTTAACTAAAGCCCATTGTTTCAACTATGCTAAATCTTTGAAATGCAACTCCAGATCCTTCTTATCAAATCTCTCAATTAGCCTCTCTGGAAAATCTACACAAAAAGTAATCCTATCATGTCCCATGGTGATCATCCCATAATGCCACCACTCATGTGTAATGTCATCAAAATGTATTATTGTGTAGTTAATGACTTCTTCCTGTAGCATAGTGTTGAGCTAAAAATAGGTATCTACCTTTTAAACCCAAACTCTTGTTGTAGTCTTCCCTGAACCATTGTAAACAGAAGTGTCAATTTTCCCACCTTATTTTGTAGATCATAATTTTGTGTCCTATCACCAGTGCAGGGTCTATGCTTCATTCTAACATCAATGTAGTCCCTTAAAGATATAGAAACTTGGAACTCGAGACCTCCACTCTCCCAATCATGTCTAAATTGTTCCTACAAATCCATTATTTAAGGATTATTATCAATTGGTGCTAGTACCCTAGGTAGAAAGGTAGGCATAAGAAGCCTCAAATTGATGGTTCTAGTTGGTTGATTTGGAACTCTACCATGTATTGAGTTCTCTCCTTGGCCATTATTGCCTCCATTGTTCCCTCCATTATTACCTCCATTATTATTTGCATCAATATTTATCCCCATTTAACGAGCCATCATTTCTATTAATATCTCTAAACATTGATTTCATTGTTGGGCCCTTTGTTCTACAGCTTGTTGTCCTCTAACAAACACATCCAACAAATTCAAAATCTTCTTCTCCATGATCTCTGGTATTTCTATCACTCATATTTTTTGCAGCTTGTACATCTATTTCTCTTTGTTCCTTTGTTGCCCTTTGTTCTTCTACAACCAAATGTGTGTTTGACCTCTTTCTATGTGTGTTATAATGGTCTGTAAAAGGTAGCTAATCAAGCCTTGACATATCACTATTTTTTTCATTTTGTACCCTCTTGGATGGTAGGATACACTGCTCTCATACCATTGTAATATGCAACCTTATTTGTACTTTGATTTTTTGTTTGTTTGTTTTTTAGTGTTTTTGCAATGGATTTGAGTTGCCAAATAAAAGGCAAATAATAAAGTACTTTATAATAAACAAACAACCTATAAAATCAAAGAAACTAAAATATACAAGTAGTTGAAAATTCTAGAATTAATTTCTAATTTGATTTTACAAAACCTATCAAATGTAATAGCAACCTAGATCATAAAATAATATTAATTATCTAGTTCCAACATACCCATATGCTGATTTGATGAAATAAAGGTCTGCTACAATAATGACCAACAATAACAATGTCCAAAAACCTTAGGTACTTCACCAAATGACTCCAACATGGTACAAATGGGTGTTGAAATAATCAACAACAAATAATAAACACCAAGAATGCAGATTTAAACCCTTAAAGACCAATCTTCTTCCATAAAACACTCACATCCAAGCTCTTGAAATGATGCAGCTGACATGAGGAAGTATAACCAACAATGAACAACAACAAAACTCTCTAAATCACCCTTCCAAATTGATCGGTATTAGTCAGATATTCAATAAACTCTCCAAAATTGAAATGTAGATCTTCTCTAATGAGTACAACTGTGACCTCTGAGTAAAATAATCAACTATTCTCCAAATTGTCTCTCTCAACAATGTACAAAATGTTACCTACAAGGGTTCTCATCCTCACAAACCAAAGATGAAGAAGAAATCTCCTCCAAATAGAAGCAATATCAAAATCTAAACTCAACATATCCCCAAATGAGAGCCCCAATCCCCCTTTCATATTTTTTTTGGCTTGTTGGTTGCTTTTTCATGTTTTTTTCTTTTTCACTTTTTTTAGATTGCTTTTTTTTAACCTTTTCATTTGTTTTTTCAAAAAAAAATTGTTTTTCTCTTTTGCTATTTTTTTCAAAAATGCTTTTTTGCTTTTATGTAATAAAATTCATTTCCTTTTTAATCTCCCAATGTAGCATTAAATAATAAAGGCCCATCTAATAAAATAAATTATCTTTAATTTAATAATTGGCCTCTATAGTCCCTTCATTAAATAAATTAATATAACAATAAAGTTAAATCTCTAATTTAAATTTATTAACTTATAACTTATCGTTATTTAATTTAAAGTCCTTAGACTATATCAAAAGTTGAGATGATCATCAAAACTGAAACCACTGATCATACTACAAATAGCAAGCATGCCAACTAACTCTATCGATGCCCATAATTGACTTACTAAAATTAGTAAGTGTGGAAGAATTAACCCAAAAAGGCTTAAAAAAATAGTATTACACTCATCCAACTATTTGAATATAAAATCACACCTAATATTACCTCCAAGATTCCCTTTCCCTAACCATTATCCCACAGGAATCAACTAAATAGGCTAAGAACTCTACCACGTTGAACTAGCTTAGGAAGGGGACATTACACTTTCCAACACCAAGAGTATAGATCATGTAGCGTTTCATAGGATCTCATCTATATGTTAGTCCCAACCGCTACTGAGAGGGGAGGGGTGAATCAACACTTGATCAAATTTTCACAATTAAACTTTTAACTTAAATATGCATTCATCTAATATCCAACAATATATTTAATCAGTGAAGTAAAATATGCAAGCATGAAAAGTTGACAATGGCACCAAGAAGTTATCTCGTGGAAACCCAAATGGGAGAAAACCACAGTGTGAGTAGGAACTCACAAAATTTGTACTCTTCTGAAGTATGCCCGGTGAGGAGCCATCCCTATTAGGAGATTACAAAGACACTATTAGGTGTCACCCTGTTAAGGGATTTTGTTCAAGGTCGGTTAGTGCCTTTACCCTATTAAAGGTAGCCTGGTTAAAGGACTTAAGAACATCAATTAAGATGTCACCCGGTTAATGGATTTTACAAAAGGGACCTATTAAAGTCCTCTTGGTTAAGGGATTTATGTTGTAGTGGTTAGAAAGGAATAGATGGATGATTTGCTGAATTAGTTACTGATAGCTTGATCAGATCTCAATATGCATCACACTCAATCCACACCGGTTGTGTCATCTCTGCACAACACCGGTTTTCTTCTTACACCTTCAGCTCTTCGCTCAGTCGGTCACCTATCCCTCAACACTGCACTTTGCCAATCCTCTAACCTTCGACTCTCCACTTTGTCGGTTCTCTATCCTTCGGCTCTGCACTTTGCCGGTTCTCTATCCTTCGGCTTTGCACTCTGTCGATCTACCTCAAACTCACTCTACTGTGCTAAAACCTTTTAGCACTTCTTTTCTCTCTGCTCTTTACTTTGGATCGCCTTCAACAAGATTTGCTTGTTGCAAATTTCACGATCAAAATTTTCTGAATGAACTCAAGAACACTTTATACATTTTTTGCCGACACTTTCAGGCGTTCCCTCAATCAAAGCAATCATGGACTTTGAAAGATTTCAAATTCAAAAATCTCCCACTCTTTCTTTGTGTGCTTTACAACAATTCCACCAAGTGTTCAACAAATTCTGCCACCGCATCTCCCAAAGATAGTAACTTCTGGGTCGTGTTCAGTCAATTAAGTGCAAACCAAAAAATCCACTTGTAATCATGCTTGACTGCATGATAACTGAAGTCGACCTTACCAATAAGTGATTTGGCATAGAAACAAGCTCACCAACTCATCTTTCGCCACCACAACGGAATAATCGATCACCGCTCCAAAAATTTTGGTGATCACTTGTCTTTCTTATGTCATACCGGTGTACCAGTATGCCACTGCACTTCTATATTACCGGTTCATCCTTTGATTTCTAGTTTGTTGTGCTAGCATCAAGTCTCTTCCCTTGTTTTCCAATGTGATTCCAGTTTCCATACAACTTCAAGTTTTCTTGCTTGAGTCACCTTTTGTGACTTCATCATCATCAGAGTGACTGATCTTCCTCAATGACAAACCAGTTGGCTTAGTCTATCTTTCCTTGATCTGATTGAACCTTTGATCATTTGTTACCAATGTTGTTTCCATGTGTTTTTTAAGTCATCACTTTTTCTTACTAAAAGAACACCATTTTACCTATACCACTTCACCGGTTAGTGCCTTCACTTGTAAGTGTTGGGCATCAATGACAAATCTTAACACATATACTGGTTCTCTGGATTAACCGGTTTTGTTAATGCCAACAATCCAACAATCTCCCCCTTTGGAATTGATGGCAAACACATCAGAATCTGGCTAATCAGTTGCATGTTCTTCTATCATTACTTCTTCCCTCAGTAATGAAAATCTCCCCCTGTCACTAGTAATACGCTGATGCAGCAACTTTAGCTCAATCACTACTTACCAATGCTCAAGCACTCTAATCATATCTCCCCCTTTGACAAGAATGTCAAAGAGTCCTTTCAATCACTACTTACAAGACTGCTCCCCCTAACCGGAGTAGTCCACACTCATCAATCTAGTCTCTTTTTAAAATAAAAAAACTTAAAATCATACCAGATTGATGTAGATCCATGTTTGCTTACTTTACTGAATGGAGGGGCATAACCCCCAACTTACCTCTGAGATAGTCAAAGGTGTCCTTTTATAGTGGCTTGGTGAAGATATCAGCCACCTATTCTTTTGTTGGTATGTACTCCAACATCACTTCCTTTTCTTGAACTTGCTCCCTTAGATAGTGATATTTGATATCTATATGCTTCGTTTTGGAGTGCATCATCGGTTCTTGGATATGTCAATGGCACTGGTGTTGTCACAATGAATCACTACTGGTCCAACCACTTTTTCTTGTATTCCTTCCAACAATTGCTTGATCTAAACTATTTGTGTGTAATTGATTGCAACAGCTACATACTCAGCCTTAGCTGTGGATTGAGATATGCAGTTTTGTTTCTTACTTGTCCAGGATACAATCCTGTCTCCGAGAAAGAATGCACCTCCACTAGTGCTCTTTCTGTCATCATTGTTCCCAGCCCAATCTGAGTCAGTGAAGACACTTAAACAGAAAACTCCCTTATGTGGATACCAGAGGCCATTCTCATTAGTCCCCTTTAGGTTTCTGAATATTCTTGTGACTGCCACCATGTGAGTCTCTTTCAGATTTGCAAAAAATCTAGCAACCAAGCCAACAACTTGTGATATGTCTGGTTTGCTATGTACTGCATACTGTAACTTACTGATCATGGACTGGTAAAGTTTCTCATTCACTTCTTTAGCCTCATCATATTTAGATTGCTTGCAACCTGTAATCATTGGAGTTCCAATAGGTTTTCAATATTCCATTCCAAAGGTTTTCATAATTTCCCTTATGTACTTAGTATGACTGATGAAGATGTCATTCTTTAGTTGAGAGACTTGCAGGCCAATAAAAAACTTTATCTCACCAATCATGGACATCTCAAATTATTGCTTCATTTGATATGCAAAGCTTCTGCTCATCTAATCATCTCCCCAAAGATGATGTCATCTACAAAGATCTCAACAATTAGGTGTTTTCCTTCAGCTCCACTTTTCAGATACAGGTTACTGTTATCATTGGTTGTTTTGAACCCTATGCTTAGCAGATATGAGTGTAACCTCTCATACCAAGCTCTCGGTGCTTGTTTTAGCCCATACAGAGCCTTCTGCAACCTACATACCATATTCCTTCCATCTTCAGATGCAAAACCTTCTGGTTGCTCTACGTATACTTCTTCCTCTAACAGCCCATTTAAGAATGCCGATTTGACATCCATTTGGTAAACTTAAAAAAAATTATAAGCAGCATAGGCCAGCAAAATTCTAACCCCTTCCAGCCTGGCCATCGGTGTGAAGGTTTCTCCATTGTCCAAACCTTCTTCTTGAGCATAGCCCTTACAGACCAATCTTGCTTTGTTTCTTATCACTTTATTGGTTTCATCCATTTTATTTATGAACACCCACTTGGTGTCTATTACAATTTTGTTCTTTGGTCTAGGCACTAGAGTCCATGTATCATTTTTCTCAATTTGCTCTTGTTCTTCTTCCATGGCTTTGACCTAGTTATCATCTTTTAGGGCCTCCTTTGTTGTGTTGGGCTAAAAAATGGAGAGCATACAACCATTCTCTCTTGCTCTTCTTCTTGTTAGAACTCATGCATCCTTGTCATCGATGATATTTTCTGCAGAGTGATTGTTTATGACATACTTAGCCAATACTGGTTCACTCCTTAAAGCTTCTTCTACCGATTGTGCAGGTTCTACTTCACATGCTTCTTCATTAGCCACTTCAACATGATCTTCTTTAGTAGGTTCCATCGCTACATTATAATCGAACCCTTTATAGTCCTTCAGTTCACTCTTACTATCCTGTTCATTTTTCTCAGACTACTCATCTACTCTGACATTTGCACTTTCCACAATCTTACCGGTCCTTTTGTTTAAACATAGGTATGCCTTTCTCTTTGTTGAGTAACCTAAGAAGGCTCCTTCATCACTCTTGCGATCAAATTTTTCAGTGTACTCGTCCCTCTTGATATAGCACCTACTTCCAAATACTTTGAAATAACAAACATTAGGTGAGTATCCACTCCATAATTCATAGGGAGTTTTATTTGTCCTTTTATTTACTTGTATCTGGTTCAAAGTGTATACAACAATTCTTATTGCTTCTCTCCAGAATATATGTGGAATGTCCTTCTATATCATCAAAGTCCTTGCACAATCAATAAGAGTCCTATTTCTTCTTTCAACAACTCCATTCTGCTGAGGTGTTCTGGGTGCAGACATTTGTCTCATAATCCCTTGTTCCTCGTAATAATTCATGAACTCTTGAGAGGTGAACTCTCCTCCTCTATCTGATCTCAGACACTTCAGATTCTTACTAGTTCCTCTTTCTACTTGAGCCTTAAAAACCTTAAACATGTGAAAAGCTTCAAATTTTTCTTTCAAGAATACAACCCACATCATTCTTGAGAAGTCATCCACAAACAACATAAAATACCGGTCTCCATAGAAACTCTTGGTTCTCATGGGACCACATAGGTCTGTATGAACTATGTCCAGCACATTTTCAGATGAAAATGTTTTATTGCTGAAACTAGACCCGACCAACTTTCCTAGTTGACACTCTTTGCACATAGCATTTTCAGGTTTCACTATGTCAGGCATACCTTTGACAGATTTTGCCTTACTGACTTTTTCTATGCTATAAAAGTTAACATGACACAATCTTTTGTGCCACAACCAACTATCTTCAACCTTAGCCATTAAACAACTACCTATGGTGGTGTCTAGATGAAACAAATTGCCTCTTGACTGTTTACCGGTGGCAATCAAACTTCCTGATTTATCATTTATTTTACATATTACTTCATTGAATTCTAACCGGTACCCTTATTGTTAAGTTGTGAAACACTTAACAAACTATATTTTAACCCTTCTATCCAATAGACATCACCACAATTTGTCTTATCATTCAGGGCTATATACCCCTTACCTTTTATTGCAGAAGGAGCATCATTTCTGAATCTCACGGTTCCTCCATTGCAATCCTCCATGTTGAGGAATTTGTTTCTATCATCGGTCATGTGGTGAGTGCAACCACTGTCAATCACTCATTCTCCACACTAGTTTGTGCTAGAGATCAATGCCACATATCCTTCCTTTATGTTTTTCTCCTTGACTACCACAAATGCAATGCCATCTCCATCAGATCCTTTTGATTCTTCATTAGTGATTCCTTCTTGCTCTTGTCCCTGTAGCCTATGAAATTATGCTTCATGTCTCTATCATTGTCAGGACATCTTGAAGCAATATGACCTATCTTATTATAGGAGAAGCACTTTAAGGGTATTTTACCTTTGTACTTTCCTTTTCCTCTTGGTAATCTTCTTGCCAATAGAGATTCAATTTCATCTTGCTCCTGTTCCTCAGATAGAAGATTGTCACTTTCATGGGAATGACCGGTTCTGGTAGTAGAACTACTGCTGGTTTATTTCCTTCTCCTTGTTGGTGCATGCATAATGGGGCTTTGAAAGAAGCATCAATCTTTGGTACGTTGTTGTCATAATTGCTCAATTCAAAAGCAGTCAACTTACAGACCAGTGAGTCAAGAGTTACACTGATTGTTCCCAAGGATCTAAGTTCTTGGATAGCAGAGACCCTTATAGCATATTGTGGTATCAAGGTTCTCAGGATTTTGCTAACCACATCATCCTCCTCAAGCTTTCCTCCAACACTTTTAATGGAGTTTACTACATCCTTTATCCTCTTGCTATACTGCTCTATGTTTTCTCCTTCTTGCATCCTCATCTCATCATGTTTTCCTCTCAGGATGTCTACTTTGGCCTTTTGAACATGAGGATCTCCCCCATAGTCTGTCTTCAGGTTATTCCATATCTGAAAAGTTTTTTTCAAATCTTTTACTTCAGCAAACTCATTATCAGAAAGAGTGTTGACTATCAGATCCATAGCCATAGTATTATCTTGCCTTTCCTTGATCTGATCTGGAGTAAGAGTCCCTAAAGGTTCATTATACTCTGTGATCGCATGATTCCAGTAGTGTTCACCTAGGGATCTTAGATATAGTTTCATTCTTCCACACCATAAGGTGTAATTCTCCTTAAAGAACTTAGGACCCTCCTTACAGATCATCTTGGATATTTCCTTAAGTTGATTAAGCTTCTTCTAATTCTAAGGACCTGTTGCTCTAATACCAATTGTTAGTCCCAACCAGTGTTGAGAGGGGAGGGGTGAATCAACACTTGATCAAATTTTCACAATTAAACTTTTAACTTAAATCTACATTCATCTAATATCCAATAATATACTTAATCATTGAAGTAAAAAATGCAAGCATGAAAAGTTGACAATGACACCAAGAAGTTATCTCATGGAAATCCAAATGGGAGGATAAAACTACGGTGTGAGTAGGAACTCACAAAATTTGTACTCTTCTGAAGTACGCTCAGGGAGGAGCCATTCCTGTTAGGAGATTACAAAGACACTGTTAAGTGCCACCCTGTTAAGGGATTTTGTTCAAGGCCAGTTAGTGCCTTTACCCTGTTAAAGGTAGCCTGGTTAAAGGACTTAAGAACATCAATTAAGATGTCACCCGGTTAAGGGATTTTATAAAAGGGACCTCTTAAAGTCCACCCAGTTAAGGGATTTATGTTGCAGTGGTTAGAAAGCAACAGGTGGATGATCTTCTAAATTAGCTACTGATATCTTAATCGGATCTCTATTTACATCACACTCAATCCACACCGGTTGTGTCTTCTCTGCACAACACCAATTTTCTTCTTACACCTTTGGCTCCTCACTCAGTCGGTCACCTATCCCTCGGCACTGCACTCTACCAATCCTCTGACCTTCGGCTCTCCATTATGTCAGTTCTCTATCCTTTGGCTTTGCACTCTGTCAGTTCTCTGTCCTTTGGCTTTGCACTCTCCCGATCTACCTCAAACTCACTCTACCGTGCTAAAAACTTTTAGCACTTCTTTTCTCTTTGCTCTTTACTTTAGATTGCCTTCAACAAGATCTTCTTGTTGTAAATTTCATGATCAAAATTTTCTGAATGAACTCAAGAACACTTTATATATTTTCTACTGACACTTTCAGGCGTTCCCTCAATCAAAGCAATCATGGATTTTGAAATATTTCAAATTCAAAAATCTCTCTCTTTCTTTGTGCGCCTTACAACAATTCCACCAAGTGTTCAACAAATTATGCCACTGCATCTCCTAAAGATAGTAACTTATGGTTCGTGTTCAGTTAATTAAGTGAAAACCAAAAAATACGCCGATAATCATGCTTGATTGCATGATAACTGAATTTGACCTTACCAACAAGTGATTTGGTGTAAACATAAGCTCACCAACTCATCTTTTGCACCACAACTGAATAACCGATCACTGCTCTGAAATTTATGGTGATAACCTGTCTTCCTTCTGTCATACATGTGTACCGGTATGCCACTGCACTTCTATATTACCGATTCATCCTTTGATTGCTGGTTTGTTGTGCTAGCATCAAGTCTCTTCCCCTATTTGCCAATGTGATTCTGGTTTGCATACAACTTCAAGTTTTCTTGCCTGAGTCACCTTTTGTGACTCTATCATCATCAGAGGGACCGATCTTCCTGAATGATAGACCCGTTGGCTTAGTCTATCTTTCTTTGAGCTGATTAAACCTTTGATCATTCGTTACCAATTTTGTTTCCATGTGTTTGTAAATCATCACTTTTTCTTATTGAAATAACACCACTTTACCTATACCACTTCACTGGTTAGTGTCTTCACTGGTAAGTGTTGGACATCAATGACAAATCTTAGCACATATACTGGTTTTCTAGATTAACCGGTTTTGCCAATGCCAACAATCCAACACTATACCACCAACTTAGAATTAAATCATTTGAGGCTTCGGGTGTAGATTAAGAAGTGGAAAGGTTGAATGAGTAAGCTCCCTACTTATACCCTATAGGAAGCTCACTCACTTCTCTACCTTTCCATGTACCTGCTAATCAAGTAAGCCAATTGTCCTCTGATCCATCGTGTTAGGGTAATGTATTTACTTCCATTGATATGCAAAACAACTATGAAAATTTATAGGGACTCTATTAATGAGATTAATATTGATGTGGGGGTTAAGGCCTTTGTTACTTCACTTAAGCTTATTATAAATATGATGTGGAGCATAAATAATAAGACTAGTGAAATGAGGATGAAATTTAAGGATTTGGTTGGGGAGCTTGTTTATGTGTTGGGCATGCCTAATGCTTTTGATCTCTTTCCCTTTTTTGGAGAGATTGGACATCTAGGATTTTTATAGGGAGATGATGGTGTTTGTGAGATTTGATAGGTCGTCTGATACTATTATTCAATGAGAAATTTAGTGGTAATAGTATAAATTAGTCTTTACTTGTTCTAGTTGTGAGACCTTAATAGTCTTGGTTGATTTATGCTTGTGTATGTATCTTATTGTATTAGCCTAGGTTGTGTATACGGGAGATTAAGAGTTGGTGCCATTGTTAGATATTTACAATACACCTCTCTCTCTTTATTGTTGTCATCTTACTTTGCATCATGATGACCTTCATTAATATTTCCTTGATCCATTTTCAACTCGTAGTTGAGGATCATGAATGGTAGTGGAGGGATTATACAAATTCAAATGAAGTTTTTATTTTTCTTGCTTTATTTGCATTTCCTCTTGACTAAATGAAAGTATGGTAAATAACTATTTTTTGCGATGAACTTGGCTTTTGAGTAAAATATTATATAGATTAGGTGGATATGATATAATTATCCACAAGTATTGAAGAGTGTAAAAACAATGTAGCATGTAGAAATTAATTTATGTGAATCTTACATGTTCAAAAATATTAAAGAGGTAATAGTTTTAATTGAGTTGTTGTTACAATTCAACAACTTCACTCTAGGGGAAAGGACCGAGTAGTTGTGCACCCTAACTTCACGCTTCTCAAACTCCTACTTGGAAATTTCAAATCACTTTGATTTTTTTACTGCAGCTTACTTGGCAAGTCCCCTGCTTATAACTAAGCTTTCAGGGTCACGTCATCAAATATGATTGCACATTAGCATGTTTTTTGCCAAGGTGTCCAAAACAACCCCCAAAAAAAGTGAGACCAATAGGCGTGCAAAAGAGACTCCAATAGTTGTGCAGCTGACATGGCATCAACTGATTGGTTACTTTTTATAATATTAGTACATTTCTTAACAATTATTGGTACATTTCCTAACAACTATTGGTACATTTCCTAACAAAAATTGATATTTTTTGTTTCAAACAATAAGTTTTCTTTGTTCAATTTTTGGAACAAAAGGTATCAACAATCCTCACAACAATTGGTACATGCTCAACTACTGGGTCCTTTCCCCTATTTACCACCATGATACGAACAAAGAAAGACTTTAATCCTATGTCTAATCAACATACACTCATAGGCATGTGGGACCTACATATCTTATATTTTTACTATATTGTATGTTTCAACCTGATGATAGAGAATGGGATAAATTGGACTTTGCTCCAGCTATGTACACTCACTAAAGCTACAATTAATTAATGATTATTTTCAATGTAATTTAAAAGAGCTATGTTTCCTCAATTTGTTGCTACATACTATCTATTTGTTTCTATTTAGTTAACTAGTACAATAAATTATATTTGGATTATAAATCTCTAATTTCTACAATCCCAATGGTGAAAAATAGTAATATGATATACCTAGCTATGAGAAAATGCACAAATACATAACTTGTAGAAAGTAAGTTATGACATATTTTGAAGTTACAAGAAAGGTGCTATTCTAGTGGGTACAATAATAGTACAATGTTGTATAAAAATATGTTCATCTTGACATTGTTTTAACTTTTTCTATGGTTGGTATTTATGTAGATTTTTTTAAGAATATTCATTCTGATGGGTCAATATTTTAGCCACCCCATTGTTGATGGTTTTATTGTAAGATTGGGTATGTTTTGTAACCTCATACAAACCATTATTGACATCTCCATAGCCCATAAAGATTCTTTAGATCAATATTAGGAAAATGATATGATTACTATGTTGGTGGTTGGGTATGTTATTATCTTTGAGGTGTAAATCAAAATTGATGAACCAAACCCTTAACATGATATACAATTTATATACTCTTACCTTTTGTTTAAGTTAAATTTAATTGATAAGTTATATCCTTGTTGAAAGATTGAAATTTTTATTAGTTTCTTTAATTCATGTTTATAACACGCACATTTGCTAAGTGCTAATGTGTATGTAAATTGTCAAACTCGTATGATTGTATAAAGGCAAATTTGAAAGTTATTAAGACATTGGTGATATGTATGGTAAAACCATGAGTGTAAACTACAGTCTCTAATTCCCTTAATGGAGAAAGATTTGGTTCCTTGAAGAGTAAGTTTGGGTCTAGGGATATGTCATGATATAGAGATTATGCCTTATTTAGTAGAGAAATTTAGGTTTGTGACAGAGTTGATGCTTTTGCTTCAAAGTTTGATAGATTATTATATTATATAAATGCTTGGTACCACCATATAAAATGGTCAAGCTATATCCTTAGGTATGTAAATTAATGCTTAATATTTTTATTTCTTTTCTTTTTAATTTGTGTATAGAACATGAATGGTCTATATACATTGTTGCAATATCTTCGTAAGGGACAATGTTAATAAGAGAATCAAGCTCACGATTGTACAAAGTCCAATTTAAAAAGTTCTTGGTACATTGGTGATATATCTAGTAAATCTATAAGTGTGAACTATTGAGCCTCAAATTCTCTAATGGATATGTCGTTAGGCCCAAATAATTGGTTCTTTGAGGAGTAAGTTTAGGTCTAGGCAAATGTCATGATATAGAGAAGCCACCCTATTTAGTGCTAGAATGTAAGTTTGTCACATAGATTTGATTCCGTTCCTATGGTTTGGTAAGGTTATTAAAGATAGCACTTATAAATAAGAACAAATTCTTAAGCTATAGAAAATCTTGACATTGCCATTAAAGTGGAAAAATGACAATAGGAAGGTTAAGAAATATAACATATTAATTAGCACGGTGATTTTATTTATGTTCCATGAAGTAGATAGTTTACCAAAAAATGTGATGCCTTAAGCTCAACAATAAACTATACTTTGTATGAAAAAATTGTAGTAATCAAATATATATATCATAAAGTAGTTGCACACACTTTATTTTAGTTATGATCTACTTGAAAGAAACATATGGTTAACTTCTACTAAGCATAATACCATCTATTATTTAGAGTTGACATAGCTAGGAAGACTTGATAAATCAATGTTGGAGACTAGAGGTTGAAATTGTTACAACTTCTTAGTATTATATAAAACCATATATGATAAGGCTTTGTTACAAAACTTTATTTAGATTTTTTTAATTCTTCAAATTGTATTAGGTGCATAAGAAGATCATACAATTGCTCAAGAATATTCTTAGATAGTTTAAGGCTCAAGCTATCAAACAAGATTTATAGTATGGATTTTTGCAAAATTTCAAGGGCTCAAAATGTTAGTTGAAACCTCAAAACTCACTCTATAGAAATGTTATAAGACTTCTGGAAGCTTATTTTTTTAATATGTTCAATTCTAGGTTGGAGGTGTGATGACTAAGACAATAATTGTTGAAGAGTATTACTTGATTTCTAAGATTGAACCTAAAGATGTTTATGAAGCTTGTAGAGATTAAAATTGGGTTAAGGCAATGGAAGAAGAACTGAATCAGATTGAAAAGAATAATACCCGGATTCTTGTTCCCAAACCTAAGGATAAGAATGTAATTGCAACTAAATGGGTGTTCTAGAATAAATTGAATGAGCAAGGTGAAGTTGTTAGGAATAAAGCAAGACTTGTTTGTAAGAGTTATTCTCAAATGGAAGGTATTGATTTTGAGGAGACTTTTGTTCTGGTAGCTAAAATTGAAGCTGTTAGATTATTTCTTGCTTATGCTGCTTACACAAATTTCAAAGTATATTAGATGGATGTCAAGTCAACCTTTCTAAATGGTGAGCTGGAAGAAGAAGTCTACATTGAGCAGCTAGATGGATTTCAGTTGACAGAAGAAAAAGATATGGTTTGCAGATTGAAGAAAGAACTACACGGATTGAAGCAAGTTCCAAGAGCCTGGTATGCCAGATTGGATAGGTATTTGTTGGAGCTTAAGTTCAATAAAGGTATTGCTGACAGTAATTTGTACTTCAAAATTGATAATGATAACATCTTGATTGTTAAAGTTTTTGTTGATGACATTATCTTTGATAGAAATGATGGTTTGTGCAAGAAGTTTGTTGATGACATGCAAAATGAGTTTGAGATGTCTATGATTGGTGAGATGAAATTATTTTTGGGATTGCAAACTACTCAATTGGATAAAGGTATTTTCATATCTCAGTCTAAGTACATGAAGGAATTGTTGAAGAAGTTTGGTTTGGATGATGCAAAGCCTGTTTGTACACCTATGGTGACTGGATGTAAGTTGACAAAGGATGGTGATTCTCTGAAGGCAAAACGGACTAGATACAAATCTATGATTGGTGGATTGTTGTACTTGACTCATACTAGACCTGATATTATGCATGTTGTTTGTCTTGTTGCTAGATTTCAAGCTGATCCTAAGGAAACTCATGTTGTTGCTTTGAAAAGAATTTTCAAATATTTGAAAGGGACTGTTGATTTTGGTTTGTGGTATCCTAGAGATGATGATTTCACTTTGAGTGCTTTTACTGATGTTGAATGGGAAAGTCATGTTGATGACATGAAAAGTACTACTGGTGGTGCATTTTTCTTAGGTAAGAGATTAGTTTCATGGATGAGTAAAAAGCAGATTGCTATATCGTTGTCTAGTGCAGAAGCTAAATACATTGTTGCTGCTAGCAATTGTATGCAGGTGATTTGGATGAAGTAGATGTTGAAGGATATCAGAGTTATTTTTTATGAGCCTACTATTATATACTGTGATATTTCAAGTGCTATAAATATTTCTAAGAATTCGGTGTTGGATTCAAAGACCAGGAATATATCAATCAAGTTTCATTTCTTGATAGAGAAAGTGAATGAGAAGGAAGGCGGATTGGAGTATGTATCTATAACAAAGGAATATATTGTACATATCTCATGAAGCCTTTACGTAAATATACTTTTGAGTATCTCATAGAGAAGCTAGGGGTGATTTCCCCTCTTGATGAGAACTAAGATGCATGGAGTTGCATCAGTCCAGTGAGCTTCACAGAGATATCTTGTGATCTGGATTGATGAGTGTGGTTGCTACTTAGGGGGAGTAGTCAGTGTTGTGGTTCAGATGTTCAGATTTGTTTATTTATCTAAGGGGAAGAGAATCTAGATTTGTGTTGTATGTGTCTTTGGCATTTTTGTCAAAGGGGGATAGAAGCATGTTAAAAACTGCTATATCTTGTGTTGATCTCAGGAGGAGATTGTTGATAGTTATTGGTTGTTGATTTCTTTCTTTGCATTGATTGTTTTTCACATTCATATGTTGCCATCAATGTCAAAGGGGGAGATTGTTGGATATTGTTGAGAATTTTGTTGGAATGATTTTTTGTCATTGATGTCAACATATTATTTTGTGTATTCCAATGTTGCAGTCATATTAAATGAGTTGGTTTATTCAATGTGTTGTAGATGAGCTATTGCGGTTTAATGGGTTTAGAGATACTTATCTATAGTTGATTCAATATAAGTTTTAGTGATCCACATGATGTTTTGATCGAGTTGTGTGACCCAGTATTTTGGTTGTTATTCAGTTGTTTGTGTTATTTGGTATTCTGGTTTGTGCTCCATATTGTACCATAATTGCTATATATTGATTTGCAGATTTTTCTAAGTGTTTGGAACGTTCAGGTGTGTCCTCAATTCAGGTGGTTCATGATTTGGAAGTTCGCAAGTGAATCTTTCAGGTTGACAGTCAATTATGTTGATGTTTTTGACCTCCAGTAGAGAGATGATTAAGATTTTAGTAAGTGATGATGTTGTGGTTGTTTATGTTGTAATTCACATTGCTTATGGATGTTTCTAGATTGTGTTCTATCCTTGTTGTTGGTCCACATTGATCGTTGTGCATGGTATTGATCAGTTTCTTGATCTGGTGGTGTTCTTCGTGTTATGCAACATTTATGATGATTGTAGCGTGTTGCGGATGATTGAGGCATAATTCTTGGAGCTGTTTCATGTTTGTGGTGGTGATTGTGGTCCAGACCATGTCTTAGCTGATATTGTTTTGGTCTGCATGTGTTGTTGTAGCGTGTGAGGTTATTATTTTATAATTTGTGTTGAGGGTTTAGCCGTCCTTGAAACATAGGTTGATGAATTGTATAAATATATATAATATTCATTTGAGAGATTTATATGTGTGTGTGAATATTGTTTTGATCTTTCAGTGGAAGAGGAGAAAAGCGAAGAAGTGCGAAAGAGTGTGCAGAGCAGAGTTTGAGTATATGTATGCTTAACCAGAACTGCAATTAGGCATTGGGAGATGCTATTTCATCAATTCATGTAATCCGGATTGTTGTCTGAATCATGTAAGGCAGTGAGTCTTCCTCAGGGTTGTATCCCTTCTTGCATTTGAGTAGTGAGCTCTAGGCAGTGTGCCTGAATCCATGTGCATTCCTCGTTGTAACATTTCACTTACTCCTAACAAAGTATTATCTCATTGTGGGTAGGTTCCCACCATGGTTTTTCCCTTAACCGGGTTTTCCACATAAAAAATCTTGGTGTTATGTGTGTTATTGATGTGGTGATATTTTGTGCTCTCATTGCTAATAATTAGATCTGAATTTAAGTTTGAGTTGTGTAGATTTTTGGTGCAAACTGATTCACCCCCCCTCTCAGTTTGTTGCATTATTTCCTATAGTAAGCATGGAGGTTGCATTTGGATAGAGAAGACAAACATGATATGTATTTGAGACATAGAGTTGATGTGCACTTTTGGGTAGATCAGACAAATTATGCAAAAGAAACAAACTATGAGGGTAATGGTCTTGACCATTTATCCCACATTGGCAATATGATGATGGGATTGAGTTCTTATATAGACTAATAAATGTGGTTTAAGTGAGTAATGGCTCACTTGTTTTTTCTACTCAACTTGGAGTGTGTCCTGAGCAAGCGAACATTGGGGGTGATCAATCAGATAGGATGATGTATTTGATGATGTGAATGACCTAGTGCAGTTAGAAATTTGATATGAACTGATAGCATTATAGATGAGGAAGCACAAGATCGTAACTATGAAGACAAATTGCCTGGGAAGACTACAAAGTTGTGATGGATAGTTAGGAGTTAACATCAAGTGTTAGGCTCAAGATCGTTGTGGTTAGGATAGACTGCCAAGTAAAGGCTTGTAGTGTCATAAAATTGTGAACCTAGCAATTTTTTACTGCATTAGGGGTCCTCACACACACGATTTTGAATCCTCTAGCCTGATTAGAGACTGGAGATTGCTCAGCCCTCAAAAACAACTTCTTCCTTGGCCTCTGCATCACCCCGTTCACACTCTTCCCTGGAGAAAGGGGTAGGATAGGGGCATGGCGCCACTGTGCCCCCATTGGAGAGGGGCATGGCACCCTTTTCCTCCTAGGACAGGGGCGTGGCGCCCCTGTCCCTACCCTATTTTGGGGTAGGACCCCTCCTAGGGTTGCATTGTTGGTTGTGCACTGGGCAAGAAAACTCCCTTGATGTCGGCCTGTGACAAAAATCAAATCCACTAACATGTATTTAAGGGTCATTCATCCTCTCATTTACATAATTTGGATAGGTCGAAGTTCGATAAATTCAAGTTGCATAAGCGATCAAGCATTCAATCATTCAAGCATTCTCTTCCAGCATTTATCATTCTTGAATCTCCCTTCAAGGCTAGGTGTTGCATTCAAGTCAAGGATTCAACCATTGAAAGGGAGATTGATTCCAACATACAATTCCACACAAGTATCTCTATCAACATTGCTACTGCAACCTCCCTTGAGGTGATTTACAATTCAGTCCTTCATTTACATCTACTTGCAAGTACTTTCTTTCATTACTTGGTTAATTCCAAAACTGGGGTTTGACCTAAAGGCAAACCCCCATTCCCAAACTGTTTTCCTCTTTTTTCTATGTGTAGGTTGCAAGTGTGCAACTATACTTTCAGATTCAGGCTCCATTTGTAGAGGTGGAAAAACCCTTTTCGTTTCACCAATTTTTCAGAGGACCGTGTACATTCCCTCCACGGTCCATGCAACTTTTCCTCAAATTTGCAGGATGATTTCGTCTCGACATATTACTGCTAGATCCAGGTGCACAGCTTCATCCCATACTCCGATCTCAAGTTATAATTAGTTGTTTGTCACTTTTGCACTACATAAATCAATCAATTCCTTTCCATTTCAAATAAGGAAGAGGGGATCAACTTATCATTCCCATTTCATTCGGAATTCAATCTTCATCTTTGAAGGTTGAATCTAGTGAATTCTCCTCTCCTCTTCCAATGTAACTAGGTGAAAAGTGTTTGAAGGGAAATCCATAGTGAAACTCTCATCTCCCCTTGGAGGGAAAGGGTAG
Organism: Cryptomeria japonica; assembly: GCF_030272615.1. Lineage (NCBI taxonomy): Eukaryota > Viridiplantae > Streptophyta > Pinopsida > Cupressales > Cupressaceae > Cryptomeria > Cryptomeria japonica. Next base: position 571,627,277 of record NC_081413.1, read on the forward strand.
TTTTCCACATGATATCTCATTCACATTTCACCACATTACATTTTGGTGAACCCGACATATTGCATGCTTTCTTTTGAACAAAATTGCATATTTTTCATCTACAAGTTTCAACTTTCTACAAACTTAGTGGTTAAATCATTAAAAACCCTAGTTTTTAATTTTAAAATTGAACTTGTAATTTGTAAAAATTGCTTGTGGTTATTTTAGATCTAAAAATTGTTTTGTTTGTGAAATTCAATTTCCTCCTTGTCTTGTTTAATTTGCAAATAAAATTTACAAAATTAAGAGGTTACTTGTTAAAACCCTAATTTTCAAAAATCATATTGAACTTGTGCAAAATTGGATTTCCATTTAATTTTCAGATTTCTAATTGTTCTCAGATTTGTCTTCATTCCTACAATTCAAATTTTTAATTTCCCCCCTTTTTTCCAAAATTCAAACTTTAAAATTAAGTGGTTAGGTCATGTTGACTCTTAATTTTACCTTAAACGCTAACAACCTTATGGGAAATTCAGTGATGGGGGACCTTTTGCGTGAAATTCACTGAATAACCTATGGGTTTGAGAAGATGACTCTCCATACAATTGGGGGAGAAAAGGGGAAGGAAAAAACTTAAAACAAATGATCTACACTACTTAGGCGATACACCAAAATATTTTGGAAAAGTATTAACAACATATAAAACCAGAGACATGCGGCTTTAAAGCTCATTCAACAATCTACATGCTTAGAACCATTCGAGAGAGTAACTCAACAAAACTTATTCAACATAAAATGACATTAACCATTCATCCAACACATAACAAGTCTCAGAACATAGTTTAATCTCTGAGTCTCACAGCAAATATCATAGAAGTTATTAAACTCAAAAATAACACAGAGTCAATATATTAAGGTTCAAATAAAACAATCACAAAGGCCATAGGCACAATTTGACATGTCTATCATTCACCAAATCTAATCAACATAAAGGCCTCTTTAATGAGCCAAAGCCTAAAAATCTCTCTAAAAGTCTGAACCCTTCAAAGCAAGAAAAAGAAAGCATAAATAGAGCCCTCGGCTCCTAACTAACAGCTCGTAACATCAGCAACATCCTAGCAACCGCTTCTGACAAGAAAACCTGGCATGGCACACTGTGAGATGATACCCAGAAAAACAACCTTCAAAGTTGTTATCTCAACCATGTCATGGCAATCCCTGCACCTGCCCAACAAGAAAACCATGATGCAAACCGCATCCTAGTTCATGAAATACCATGGAAGACACGCGACAGCTCGGGGGATATCTGAAGTTGAGCGTAGAAAGAGAACTAGATCGTGCAACATGGGGACACCAAGTGTCTTCATCTTTACATGATGGATGGTGAGGCCAAGAAGCATACACTGCTATAAAAACTTGAGCCATGCGGCAGCTTTGCGTTCTCTAAATTTTGAGCGAGAAAAGTGAGCGACTCGAGGCAACATCGAGATGCCACTTGGCACGCATGCTGATGAATGAGAAAATAGCCTAAAATCAAAAGAAATCGCTGCCACTTGATCAAAATGTCCCCTATGAGGAATCCTAAAATAATATTAACATTTCTTGGCGACTAAATGGGGAATTCTGCCTACGGAATGCTAGAACCCAAAATTGTTGTTTCAAAGACTAGACTTCATACTATAATGGGGCGAAGTAGATTGAAGACCTACTGCTACAAAAACCATTCGTCTTCAGAGGGTAACACATGTGCTTCCGGATTTTGGTAGTGTTGATCTAAACAAATTACTTCAGTGAATGGCAAGTTCGTTGGTTCATCATGGACCAGTTTCAAGAGTGCGTAGAGTTGGGCTAGGGGGTGCAGGATATGCTTAACCTCCTCCACCAAAATAGGATTTCTCAGGCATTGTAGGAAGGTCCTATCTTGCTGTAATTTCTCTATCTGGTTCAACACTTGTTCAATCCCTAGCACAGAACCATCCGCGGGAAAAGGAGAAGGCAAACCTTGGGAAACAAACCTCTCTACGTGTTGCTTGATATCTGGAAGACAAATCTTTAAAGGCTCAAGTGCTTTTGATACATGTATGATTACCCTGTGCTGGTTAATGAAGACATTAGTCTTCTTGATTAATTACTTGCAGTCTATAATTCCTTTTTCTCTCAACTCATCATCTTAAGTAGCATACAACATTTGAATTAAGCTTTGGGCTATGGGGAGCTTAAGACCAATAAAAAGCATAGAGTTTTTAATGAGAGTGCCCACTTCAGCATAGAGAGATTATGCTTTTCCTATAAATCTCAGCACGGGTTGTAGCAAAGGGCAATATTGCTTAATTCTTTCCCACTGGGAAATGTACAATTCTACCAAAATTGGAGAAAAATCTTGAGGAACCTCAAGGGGGGAGGAAGGTTTGATAACCGTGAGACTTCCTCATCTTTTTCTCTTATCTCATATTGCAGCTCCCTACACTTGTCTTGTTCATGGACCACCTGACTTTCTAGAGAGAGGATTTTGGTGTTTCCATCTTGTACAGCTTGTTGAAGTCGCGACATGTGATCTCGCTCTTGCTGCAACAAACCTTCCATATCCAGGAATTTCTTTTCAACTTGCTCCATGGTACTCCTTTTTTCACGCACATCTATTTCAAACCTTTCTCTTTCCTCTAAAAGTGTGACCTGTGCATCACTCAACTGTCGAGCGTATTCTTCTTTTAGGTGGATCTCCTCACGCAACTATGTATGAATTTGGGTAGCATCTTTGGAAGCTGCTTTTAGCTGTTGTATTTCTTTCTCCTTCTCCTGCAATTCTTTCAAGGCTACATTCCTTGTTGCCTCCTGTCCTTTCAACTGAGAACTCACATTCTTCAAGACGGACTGCTACTTTCCTTTTTCAGAGTTAGTCTATGTCAACAATCCCTGCAAGCGGTTGATTTCAGCATTCCTAGCTCTGTCTTCCTTTCTCTGATGGTCCAAAGATTCTTGAAGACTCATATTCTTTTCTTGCATTTTCTCCAGGCGATGACTTTTTTTTATGAAATTTGAAGATAGCCTTCGAAGTTTCTTCCATCATTTCAACTTTGTCAAATGTCGTAGCGTGCGAGAGATTGACCCCGACAACATGCAAGGTATAATTGTTGGGTCTCATTTGGGCCTCTGGTTTGTTGACCTTGGGGAACATGGTCACAAAGAAAAGACTATCCTTTTCCTCATTGAAATGTGTCTGTACGTGCGGACAGGCTAGCCTGGCACCATCTTTCTCCTTTCTCTTACCGGTCCTGCCAATACGTGCAGTCTTGGAATAGGTAACATGTTGTTGATAAGCATCTGGGTTTGCAATATCTTGGTCTACAAACGCTGCACCAAGAGGGATTGCAAAGGGGAATTGGGAAATAGGGCCACAAAAAGAGGTCTAAGTGGGGTGTGCAAGTGCGGTTGGAGAAAACAACGGGATGAAAGGAGAGGCTCCTAAAGAAAATGGATCAATGGATGCTGCCCCAATATTTGGGGAAGGAGTGGACTCACCAAAGCCAAGCCTACATGAGACAGTGGTTGCATCAGGCATCTATGGGGAAAATGTTGCAGGGATAAAATCGGGGGCAAGCAGAAAAATGGAGACCAGTGATGATGCAACTTGAGGGTCGACTGGAGCCTCAGCGGAAACTAATGTGAGAGTAGTGGGGATTTGGGTAGGTATAGATGCGAGACGAGGAGCTACAGAAGATATAGATTGAGCAGGGAGAAAGGGCAAAGATGGGCGTACCTGAATCGTAGAAGTCATCGATCGTTGAGAGATTGAGGGAACCTCTGGGACTCAAGAAGATGAACAATTCTTTGCACAACCGAGATATTGCTTTTTACTAAAAGGGTAATCAGAGGCCTGCTTCTCAGTCGATCTCTTGGCAATCTGGGAATGAGGTCTTCAAATTGAACCGACGAGAAGAAGAGGAATATTAGGCTTGGTCTCTTTCTTTTCTATACTTATAACTTCTACCTCCCGTTGTTGGGCTGCCTTAGGGGATGAATCACCATGTGGGGTCTCATCGCCTGTCTCTTTCATTGACTTATTCTCCTATTGCCATTCAATCTCAAAACGCTTGTCAAAAGGAGCATTCCCGATGTTAGCCCTGCAAGTGGTTGATTTCAGCATTCCTAGCTCTGTCTTCCTTTCTTTATTTCTTAGGCCACGAATCAAACCTCATGGCTTCTGGCATACTCTAGGAATGGGCCTCACTGGATTGTACTTTTGCATGATAGAGTAAAGATTCAACCACGAGGGTCGTTCTAAAACAAGAAAATCATTGAGACCCACATAGAGATTTGGGTCATTCACTAGCGGGTTAGTGCATCCTTCCCACGAACTTCATGGTTCATGCTTAACTGCATTTTTTTCTCTTAGACAGGCACCCATCTGGGTCGTAACTCTACATATCATCAATTACTACTAAGCCAAGTTGCACCAGCTTGGATGTCGAAACATTTTCAGCAATGCTTCTCTGAACGAGAGCAATGGGGCCAATAGCTTTGTGCTCCTTTGTTATGGAGGTATCATGTTTTCCCGCTCCTATAGCTTTGTCGATCTTCACCAACTGCCATGAAATTTTAAGGGCGAGGGTTCTTTCTGTGACATAGGTAGGTAGGCAAAAAGGCTCTTCAGAGAAGCCATGCACCCAGATAAAGGAAAAATCTCTGCCTAGAACCCAGTCACAAGGGGGTGCTCGTCGCACATCCAATTCATTTGTATATGGGAAAATCAAGCAAGAGGCTCCTCTGGGATCAAATCGAGATCTCGATGGACGGGAATTAGGAAATAGTCTAAAACTGGTAGGCATTGTAAGAAGATAGCAGGATGGGTGTCCAGGCCGACACATGCATCTTGTTTCCTAACTTATTATGGGTATCTAGTTGCATAAATTGGCTGAAAAAAGCATCATTCTGGTGCAAGAGAAGGTGAACTAGGAATGATGCGAACCTAAACCGTCGAAAATGTTGGAATTTAGCTAGTTGCTTTACCATCTCTTTGGCTATAAAAAATGGGGAAGTCGAAATGAAATGACCATTTCTGCTTCCGACATGTACACAGGAAGTCCATCATAGGAGTAGTGATCTCCCAGTCGTTATTGTGACTACATAGCCATGTGAGGGTCGAGGAAATGTCCTTGAGGTCATCATGCCTCAATTATCTATAGGACATAGGAAGTCTTGGAGTTCCAGTTGATGGACTCCGATTCAACGCATCGTAATAGAAAGAGACAATATCACTTCTAGTGCTCCAATATTCCTCCATGGCATTTTCAGTGAACACCTCCGCTCCATAAAAAATGGGACAACACATCATATCTCTCATAGCCTTTTGGGTTATAATTACTTTCAGAAAAGAGCCCTGAATTGAAAAAGAAACGGGGTCAAACCTGTTGGCGCATGCACCCACAAACTCTGGATAGTGCGGGACCATGGGACCACGACCTGAGGAGCGCCACTATTCCAAAAATTTACTGATGTAGATTGTGGCTCATTTTTGTGATCTACCATCCTACCGCAAGCGGCCTCTCTGAGGTTCTTAGGCTGCTTGTGAAGTTCAGGCTCAATGACATTTTCTAGAGAATCTATCACCATCGTCGAGTTACAAGTGACCATCTTTGGTTTATCTTTGGTTCTTTGATATTCTAGCTTTGGGGGCATAGCGTGAGAGGAATATGAGAGCTCCCCAAATACATCTACCCACATTCTTTCTTGGAAAGGACCTAAGGGAGTTTCTTCCATCTCCATCTTCCGCAAGAGAGCTTCTCTTTCTGACACTTCTAAATCTTTTTAGCGCTTGGGGTTGTAGAATGAACAATATGATGGGCACTTTTGGAGACCTTCTTCCTTAAATGCGTCGCATGCCTAGATTTTCATGAAAGAAGTGTGTCAACTTGAATATCATCATCAGAATACTACCTAAAACATGTTAGTTTCACAAAATACAAAGGAAATGCTACAAGAAATCCAAACTCAACCAATGAAACTACATGAAATTGATATTTAAATAAAAACATTATTTTTACCTTCATGATTTAAGTCTCATTGTGTCCTAACTCCACTGTTCCTGGTTGCAGATGATGTGCTCTCAGACAAGCACTGATAGCTTCCAAGATGGAAAATGTAGAATGGACTGATAACTGATAGTTAACCAATACTATGATATGCAATGCAAAATGATTATCCTAAATTTCTTATGCTAAATGATTATGCTAATTGCTTCAAGATTAAAACTCACGGATGCATAAGTTTTCACAAATGGTTAACTTGAAAACTTACTTGAAGACTAAATCTTTCTCAACTCAAACTCCCACATTTATAGACTTTGAGAGGATAAGATGATGTGGCCTCAATCAATAGTCATGATCAGATCTGTAGATTTGGATGGTTGTGAGCAAAGGTGAAGGTTGAGAGAAAGGGGGAAGGAGAAGACAAGTGTCACTCATCTCACCTTGACTGGGTTGCTGACTGAGGGAATCTAGGGATGTTTGGAGAAGATTTAGGCATGAGAGGACAAGTGGACTCAAGTCCTTCCTAAGATGTAGGGATGTTGGAGAGAATATAGAAGAAGGTTAAGAAATATGCATACGTACACAATATTTCATTTATTTTGGAGGTTGGAGATAAGTGATGAATTAATATTTAAGAAATATTAATATCTTTAGCCACATGATTTATGAGTTGGCAAAGGAAAGATGAAGTGGAGATGGAAGGATGAGTTGGAAACTGAAATTACACAATTTAAGAAATCGTTTAATAATTGAGACTATATGATAGAAGAATAATAATTAAATATTAGATATTTAATTGATTGATTGAAGGAGTAATTAAATATTAGATATTTAATTAACTGATTAGAAGAAAAGGGTAAATGAATTAATTAATAAAATGTTTCAATTAAATTAATTAATAGAAAGACATGAAATGAATTAAATAAATTAATCTTTTCAAATTAACTATTTAATAGAAGAATAATTATTAAATATTTAGTTAATCGCTCATAGCCATTTTTATGTGTATACATTTTTCCCCTCTTTGAAATGATGTCAAGACAACATTGTTTCAAAGATTAAATCAAGTCTTGATAATGTGCCTGATGGAGATTGAAAATTCTGATTGTGGGCTCCCTCGGGAGATTGATCGTGAAATTGTTGAAAATTTTGGATAAACGATTGATCTCACGATTATTGAAAAGATCCTTTAGTTAAATTCATTTATGAAAAATAAATAAAATTGCCCCATTTTAATAGCATTAATTACCCTTCTAAATGGTACATATAAAATTAACCAAAGGTAATTTTAATTTCATTTGCATCCTTGTCATCTTGTGAAGAAAATTGTCTTTGGTGAGGTGGCGAAATGGTGTTCCCGTTCGAGAACCATTGATTTGAGCGCATTTGACGATATCAGCGACCTCCTGACTATGGGTATCTGGTATGTACCGTATCCCAAGTTGTTTTGCAACTTGTCGTACGATTTTCCATGTTTTTCGACGCGTGAGGTTATTTTGAATTTTTTCGATTTTTGGCATCGTGTTTTAATGCTTTTGTTTTGCATGTTAGCCCTTTTGCATTGGATGTTAACGCTTTTGTGAGTTTTAGTGCATGTTTGTTTTGTTCACGCTTTTAAGATGTATGTTAGCGCATTTGTTATGTCAGCGCTTATGATTCAGATGAATTTGTTTGATGTTGTTCATGTTAAAATTCACTTTGATGATTAGATTTTGGCATTTTGATGCGCAATTGTGATTGATATGTACTTGATTGATAAAGAGTTGATAATGTTGATTGATAGGATAAATGTTGATTGATTGGATTTGATTGGATAGATTGATAGATTAGCTCTAAGAAACCGATGCAGTTTCTGATGGAGAGCATAACAGAGTTTGATTGAACTCATTGATTGATAGAAAACCATGATTAATAGTTTTAGATTGATTTGATAGCCTAATTTGCTTCATTTTGAAAAGATGTACCATTTGTCGATGTGATAGATTAGTGATCTCTTTGATAGATAGATAGATAGATGATTGATAATTGATTCTCTTGGTAAACAGGAGAAACTCGATGTTCTCCAGTGTCTGGAGAAATTCCCGACTATGTGCCACTTAGTGCCAGAGATTACACAGGATGAGGTGAGACATATAGATGCCTGTGGATTATGCCACTTGTTATACATGCCTGATATTAACCATAATAGGGGATTGTTGACTGCTTTAGCAGAGAGATGGCATAGCAAGCATAACACTTTCCACCTTCCCACTGGTGAGATTAGTGTGACACTTGAGGATGTCTACAGGATTCTCCACATCCCTATGACCGGTGAGTTAGTCCAGTATGATTTTTTAATATCGTGGAGGGACAAAGGCTTGCAAAGCCGTATTCGGTGATGAGAGCATTTCCAGAGGAGAGATCCGATGGGAGGATATGATCATATAATATGACTCTCGTGATTCTTGCAGGTTTGATTGGGGGATTCATCTGTCCAGACAAGAGATCTCGAGGTTTTTCTGTTGGTTGGGGTGAGATTGTTCAGAGCATGATGCAACATCGGACTCGATATGAGTGGGGTGTTTGTATGCTCACTCATTTGTATCATGATCTTCATCAGATTGTTTTTTATGAGAGTGCTAGTCTATCGATAAGATGCACACTTTTACAGATTTGGTGCTGGGAGTACATTGCTATTATTTGGCCTATCCATCATAGAGTTCATGGTGAGAGGCAACCATATGTCTATTTGTATGCAGGTATCCTTACTCAGCATAAGCTGGGTAAGATGGAGTATTGGCATTGGGTTCTTGATTCACTCGATAGTGTTATTTGGAGACCTTATATCGATTGCGAGCCATGGATGGATATACATATATTACCATTTATTATGCAGAGTAGATATCTCATTGGTTGGACTCCATACATTGTTGAGCGACAGTTGATTAGTCGCATTCCGAGACAGTTTGGTATCATTCAACCCATGCCTACTGGTGTCACGATATATGCATGATGGTACAGGGATAGGCAAGATTGGGGACCTTCTTTATCTTTTGAGATAGCACATGCAGATTTTCTTGCTACTCCTAGAGTGGCTTATGATTTGAGATTGCACACTCTAGATCTTGGGGTTACTATAGATTATGCTCAGTACATACTTGCACACCCATTTCCTTGTATTACCGATCCAACAAACCCTCCTCCCATCTCAGGAGATGAGGATGATGATTCAGATGATCCCATTATTAGGAGACAGAGACAAAGACGAGATCTTAGAGTTGCGTAGGAGGCCGGAGGTGATGGAGATGAGGGAGGGGATAGAGGTGGAGGCGGTAGGAGACCTAGATGGAGAGGAGGTCGATTGAGAGTCCATGGAGGACCTTTTGGACCAGATGGCAGGATTGGGAGACCACTTCCTATGGGTGGAAGATAGGTAGGATGGATTGGGAGGGATACTGACAAGGCAGGGATGAGATCAATGAGAGGGTTACCCTCTATAGGAGGAGGCAGGATTACTGGACTGGATGGGGGTTGCATGAGAGGCATCATTTTTGGTTAGATTCAACCATGCCCTAGGGTTATTGTAGCTCATGGTGGAGAGGATGAGGATCCAGAGGATCATTTTCCACTTATTAGACAACGGGTTTTGAGAGCTACTCGGACTGAGATTACAATAGGTGGAGATGAGGGGATTGAGGGTCATGTCCCTCAGCTGGATGTTGTAGAGCAGGAGACCTTGGATAGTATCAAAGCACAGATAGATCAGCTTAGAGAACAAGTACAGACACTCATGACAGAGAGGGATAGGGTTGCTAGGAGACAACAAGATACTCAGGATCTCCTTGATCATATTCAACAGGTTGGATCGGGAACTCTCTTAGCTGATACTATTAGAGCACTATTTCAGGCCAGGAAGGAGACATCACACTGGCGACGATTATATGAGGATTTAGTCATAGAGAGCCAGAGGGCAGGTAGCTATCATACCAGTGTGAGGATCGATACTAGCAGCGGTGGAGTCATGGGACCTCCTTAGAGGATTGGTGATCGTGTGAGACAGTCATCTGGAGGATCTTCTTGCCCACATCCACAAAGACGGACAAAGTCAGGTGGTAGTGGCATAGGACAATCTTGACTTGATTTATATTGATGAGGCACTTGTATTTTTGATCTGGTATCATTGTATACTTGGACTTTTTATTGTTTTATGATGATCTATATGCAGACATGGACTCTATATGATGAGCTATTATTATGCATGTTACTCTATATGATGATGATCTATATGCATTGATTACATGGATGATGATCTTTTCTTTTCCTTTTTTATGATGATGATGCTCTATATGATGCAATGATGAATGCTTTTGAGTTTTGATTTTGATGACCTTGGATGCAAATGAAAATGATTATTAACTTAAATGATGTGAATGAAATGATCTATATGGGAATGCAAATGAATGATTGATTTTATTTTTAATGCATAGGATGATGTTAATGCAAATGATCTACATGAATTTTTTATTTTTTTTATATGTAATGCTTACAATGATTATGAATCTAAGTGCAAAGATGCAACTAAATGATCTTAATGAACTTCAATGATCCTAATGCAAATAATGATGATGATACACTACATGATTTAATGAAATGTACTTAATGGAAGGCAAACTAATGCAATGATTGAATGCAACTAAATGAAATGGATGATGATTATTTAAATGATTCTAAAAATAAATGCACCTACAATGATCAAATGCAAATTTATTTTGTTTGTCCAAGTATACTCAATATTTATTTATGACCGTTGATTTATGAATGAAATGAAATGCTTATAATGCAATTGACAATGAATGCTTATAATGCAGATGAATAATGAGCTAATCTAAAATGATCTAACTAAAAATGATACTGCCATTCTTCATATGCTTGTCTTGTAAGAGTGCTTGATTTCATCATTGAGCTTTAAAATGTTGTAAGAAAATAAAAGCAACTTGACACAATGATTCAAGCTGACCTAAGTATTTCTTACATGGATTTTGATGTAGCAAGTTTATACAAGCAACTTGATATAAGGAACTGAGCTGACTTGAGTATTTCTTGCAGACAGACAAGGATTATCCCCTTTCATGCATGACTCAGAACATCCTCCTTGATCTTTTACCGATCATATCCTTAGACAAGTACATACCTTAATAAGAGATAAAGCACAAACATCAATCAAAAGAAAATAATCGTGCTCCATCATAACTTATCTAGTCATGGACATCCTTGAGTCGCCTAGAGTACACGATTAGCAATACAATCAAGATTTAAACATTGAATCTTGTATGTCATTCACATGTTCTCATGCTCATTAACTGATATAATCATCATGATAAATGATCTTTGATAATTATTTGTTACTTGTTGGTTGAATTCTTTGTTTTCTGAGTTTCACGATTGAGTTGTCAAAAAAGGCCTTGATCTTCGTTGCTTTGTTGCTTATTATTTGTTTCAAAATTCTAGATGTTTTTGGTTTTTCTAACTTTTCCGAATGTTTTGGATTTTCAAATATTCAAAAGATCACCTTTGCAAAAGGAATTAGGATTTTGCCCCTAGCGGAAATAAAACTTTATTACAGATGTATGAATTGATCAAGATCTAAACCATGGCGGGATACAAATGCAAATTGATTGATTCTGATAAAATCTAAGACAGTGACTACGATAAGTATGTCAAAGATTGATAACTGTTGGTAAGCTGCATATTTTTTGCTAAATGGTTTTGAGCAATAGATGTGAAAGATGAAACGGATAAGCTAGGATAGATGGAAGCGATAGATGCGATAGGATGGAGTTGATATGTGCGCAAAGCAATCTCATAGATGGAAGAACTCACCTTTTAAGATAGCGCCCATTTACCAGGTTTTGACTGCCTAAATTTATTGCATTTTTTCAATATTTTGATTTTTTCTTTTCTTTTCTATTTTTGTTGTTTTATACTTTTTTAGGGATTTTCTGCTCTTCTGATTTTTACTTATTTCTTCAAGACTTTATATGCTTTTTATTTTATTTTCCAGGACTTTATATCTCAAGCATAGAATTTCTTGAGATGGATAGAATTGATAGTTTCATCAAACCATTCACCTTCAAGGGTAGATAACTTGTATGCTCCTGAGCCATATGCTGCTACTATAACAAAAGGACCTAACCAATTTGGTTCAAATTTACCCTTCTTTTCTCGGTCTTGCTGATTTCTTGGATTCTCCCTTAGAATTATATCTCCGATCTGAAAAATGTGTGGCTTGACTCTATGATTATAACTTCTTTCCATTCTTTGTTGATACACCTTCAAATGATCTGTTGTATTTTGGCGACATTTCTGGATCATCTCAAGTTCTTGAAGTCTAGAGACTCGTTGTTCCTCTTTTGGTATAAGACCTTTCAAGGAAACTCGTAGAGAAGGTATCTCTACTTCTATTAGTAATATGGCTTCTGAACCATAGACTAAGCAATATGGAGTTGCCCCCGTTGGTGTGTGGATGCTGGTTCGGTATGCCCAAAGAGCAGGATTTAGCTGAATGTGCCAGTCTTTTCCAGCTGCATTGACTGTTTTCTTCAAGATTTCAGGATAGTCTTGTTTGATGCCTTAGCTTGACCATTTCCTTGTGGATAATATGGAGTAGAAAACCTATGTTGGATATGGAATTTCTCACATAGTTCCTTCACATCTTGATTCTTAAATGGTTGTCCATTATCAGTGATAATGGTCATAGGAACTCCATAGCGACAGATTATATAATTCAAGATGAATGATGATATTTGTTTTCTTCACTTTTGTCAAAGGTATTGCTTCAATCCATTTAGTGAAATATTCAGTAGCAGTCAGAATGAACTTATGTCCATTAGAGGATGAAGGATTTTTCTTACCTACCAAATCAAGGCCCCATTGAGAAAATGGCCATGATCTTGCCATAGGATACAATTCTTGTGCTAGTGCATGAATGAGATGCCCATGGATTTGAGATTGTTTGAATTTCTTGGCATATGTGAATGAATCTCTCTCCATAGTAGGCAAATAGTAACCCATACGAAGAAATTTCTTAGCCAGTGTTAATCCACTTGAGTGTGTGCCTCAAATACCTGCGTGAACTTTGTTAAGAACTTTCTCAGATTCTTCTTGTTCGAGACATCTCAATAAAGTGATATCTAGACCTCGCCTATGTAAGGGATCAACAATAATAGTATAGCGAGATGACTGGCAAATAAAATTTCTTCTCTGATTGTGGGATAGGTCAGGAGGAAGGATATTCTCTTTTAAGTACTAATAAGTCTGCCCGTATAAGGATTGAGTGGTTCCCGATATATGGAAAATCATGTAGGTATGTTGGGATTGAACGGTAGGGGTTAAGATATCTTCCACCATGAATTCGTAATGTTGTTTATTCTCCTTATTCTGCAAGAGAGATGCTACTATAGTCATTGCATCTACTGCTTTATTCTCATTTCTTGGTATTTGAGTGAATGATACTTCTTCAAAGTGTTCTTTAAACTCTTCTACCAACTATTTGTAGGGCATGAGCTTGTCATCCTTAGTTTGATAATCATATTTTATTTGGTTGAAGATAAGTTGTGAATCACCATAGACATGTAATTCTTTGATATTCCATTCAATAGCCATTTTGAGCCCAATAGTCAATGCTTCATATTCTGCAGTATTGTTTGTGCATGGAAACCACAACCTATATGATTTTGGAATTGTGTGTCCCTGAGGTGTGATGAACAAAATTCCTGCACCTGATTCATATTGTGTATAAGAACCATCAAAGTACAACTCCCAATATTTTGTATTTATTGTCAGAATGTCTGCATCAAGAAATTAAATGTGCAATGGGTATGTCATCTTGTAAGGGTGCTTCAACTAATTAATCAACAATGACATGTCCTTTGATAGCTTTGTGATCAACATATTCTATATCAAACTCACTTAGTACCATAACCCACTTTGCTAGTCTGCTTGTCAAAGTTGACTTGTTCAAAAAATACTTTAGTGGATCTATCTTTGCTATCAGTTTCACAGAATGAGTTAGCATATAATGTCGCAGCTTCTGAGTTGCAAATACAACTCCTAGGCATGTCTTCTCTCTTGATGTATAATTTAATTCATAGCCAACAAGTGTTCTACTGATGTAATACACTGCTCTTTCTTTTCCTTCTTCATCATGTTGTGCTATGAGAGAGCCTAATGATACATTTGTCACTGAGATATAGAGTAACAATGGTTTCCCATTGATTGGTGATACAAGTACTGGAGGATTCATGAGATATTCTTTGATTTGCATAAAAGCCTCTTCACATTTCTGATCCCATTTGAATGGAATGCTCTTATGTAAAAGATGAGTGAATGGATGACATCTATCTCCTAATTGAGAGACAAATATTCTGATTGATTGCAATCTTCCTTGTAAAGAACGCAATTGACTTGTGTTCCTAGGTGACTCCATTTCCATGATAGCTTTGACATTTTCTGGATCTACTTCAATTCCACAAGCTGATATAATGTACCCAAGAAGTTTTCCAGAGCTTACTCCAAATGCACATTTCTTTGGGTTTAATCTTAACTGGTATCTTTCAAGCCTATCAAAGATCTTGTCCAAGATGTTCAAATGTTCTTGTCTTGTATGAAATTTTTCAAGTATATCATCTACATAGTCTTCCATAAATGTATGCATCATATCATGGAAGATCGTTGTCATAGCTCTTTGATAAGTTGCTCCTGCATTCTTAAGCCCAAATGGCATAACATTCTGGCAGTAATTACCCCATGCACAGGTGAATATTATCTTTTCTTGATCTTCAGGGGCGATTCTTATTTGATTGTATCTTGAGAATCCATCCATTAATGAAAACATCTCATGTCCCGCTGATAAGTCCACAATTATATCAATGTTGGGTAGTGGGAAATCATCTTTGGGACATGCCTTGTTCAAATCTCTGAAATCGGTACACTCTTATACTTTTATCTGGATTTGACACTGGCACAATGCTTGAAACCCATTCTAGATAGGCAACAGGTCTTATGAAACCCACATCTAATAGTTTTTTTAGCTCAGCCTTTACAAGAAGAGCAACGTGTGGATGCATCTTCCTGAGTTTTTATTTTACTGGTTTTTCTTTTAGATCCACATTGAGATGATGCATGATAAGATCTGAATTAAGTCCTGGCGTGTCTACATAGGACCAAGCAAAATTTATCTACCTTTGTCTAAAGAATTATGTGTATTCTTTCCTCTCTTTATCTGATAATGAGGTAGCAGAATGAAGTATCTTGGGATCCTTTGGTGTGCCAATGTTTATTGCTTCAATTGGCTCTATTAGAATAGCAGATCTCTCCTGAAAATATGCAGGGAGGATGTCAAACTTTACATCTTCTGGAGCCTCAAAGAGGTTTTCAACGTTAGATATGCCCTTTATTTTTATTTTTGATTGATCTAGTGTTGCCATGAAATGGTTTTCAGCACTAGGTCTCTTTCCTTGTTTTATTTCAATTTTGTGATTGGAAAGTTTGGCATTCTCTTGACTGCAAGAAATGTTACTTGATTCCATGATGGAAGATATCTTAGGTGTTATGGGTTCAACAACATTAAGATACATAGCTAAGTCACGGTCATTGGAAAAGACATCCAATTCAAGGTTTTCTAGGTTATCCCAATCAATTAGTTCTAGGTGAAGAAGGGGTAAGTCATAGTCATCGTCATTGTTAGGTGCTTCAAGGTTCATGACATAATAATCATAATTTGGCATAGAGTAGGTAATGTCATAGATAGAATGATCTTGAGGATAGTCTCTCCCAAGTGTTCTCCAATCAGTTCTAACAAAATCAGTATTGGTATTTTGTAGTTCACACTCAAGTGGCTCTTCATCTGACATTTGTCCCTTAAACGAATGGATTATATCAACACACACATCTTTAGTACTGCAAGTTCCTTCTTGATTAATTTCAATAGATTCATTTGTATTTTGAAGTTGACATACCTGTGTACATGATATAGAGGATTCTTTTGCTAGCGTTTGTCTTCTCTCAAACTCAGCTTCTTCTGGACTAATAGTCAATCCTACTTGACTATCTCTTAGTTCTTCTATGGTTCTGCCATACATTGGTACATCTTGCTCTTCATTTGATAGAAATATGATATTTCCTAATGCTTGATCCATATCTGTTTGTTCTTCTTGTGGTGTTACTTCTTGGCCTTTTTCATTCTCTTTCTTTTGTTATCTTGTATATGTCTCTTTTCTCTAGATTCTGAGTTCTTCTTGTCTTCCTTCTAACTCTATCTTTTATTTTGTAAAAGACAAGTCTTCGTTTGTGATAGTTGCTTTCTCTTCATTCTTTTCTTCACTTGATATACTAGATGATACATCCGGACCCCATTCATATTCGATTGAATCTATCTCTAAACCATTGTCTAGGATTACACCAGCATACCATACAGGAATGTTGCATGGTGCAAATAGTTCTTTGATTTCTGTCATCTCTACTTTTACCACTTCTGGAATATCTTGTTCAGATTTTGCATTTGCTCGTATTCCTTGAACTTGTTTATAATATTCTTCTTCTCTTTTGATTGCAAGCTCTTCTTCCTATTTCTCATGTTCTTCTTGTTTCTGCTTATTGGCTACTATTTCTGCTGCTTGATGTAGCTTTTCTTGCCATTGTTCTTCTTTAGAGACTGATTTCTTTCTCCACTTTGGCTGTTGATAATGTTAATTTTGTAACATCAGTCGTACTATTTCATGCTTCTGATATATATATATATATATATATATATATATATATATATATATATATATATATATATATATATATATATATTATTACATACACTAATATGTTAACATTAACTAATGATAAATAAAACCAAAGTTAACTTATCACATTTGACCAACGATTACACCGTTCATGGTATCGAGTGGTTAAGCGATTCACAAACAAGTCGCACTCCTTCCGATCGGGTAGGTAAATGGTGAGTAGTTTATATACTGTGGTGAGAGGTATGTGGGGAAGAGATGTGTCTTCCCACGTGGGAAGACATATATCTTCACTACGTAACACCTCATCCACTTATATAGCATGCTTACATTGAGGAGGATGTACACACCAAAATTGATAAGTGTGGTGCATCTTTAAAACATGCTATAGAAGATAAAATACAACTTTTAGATCATATCTCCATCTCTTATATTTTGATCACAAAACTTTGAAAGAACTTAACATGGTATCAAAGCGAAGTTAAGGAAGATCATATTAAAATTCTGTAACGATCTCATAAACTTTCACCAGCCTCTTACTAAGATCACATTCCCATAATCCTAATGGCAACCGGAGTTAGGTTTGAAGATAGATTAGATGGAGCATCAAATTTTGTATCTTGGAAATTCAAGATCATGCTTGTTTTGAAAGAAAATAAAATTGACTCCCATGTCAAAAGTGAAATTCCTGAACCCTCCGATGATACAGAGAAAATTTAGTGGAGCAAGGACAGTGAGAAGGCCCTGAAGATAATTGTGGATTTAGTAAGAGACCACATTGTACCAGTTATTTCTAAATATAAGACGGCCTTTCAGATGTTCAAAGCACTAGCTAACATTTATGAAATCAACAACACTAGCAGGGCTCTCACCCTAAAGAATCAACTACACCATATAAAGATGAATAAAGGAGAAACAGTTACATCCTATTTCTTGAGGATCATTGAGCTTAGGGATCAACTATCTACTATTGGACATCTAGTAGACAACAAAGAACTTACTATGATGGCTCTAAATGGACTGCCTACCTCATGGGAATCATTCATTCAAGGAATCAGTGTTCATTCTAAATTTCCTAAGTTTGATAGATTGAAAACCGATTGCATTCAAGAGGAATCTTGGCTTGTCACAAGAGGAATAAAACAAAACAATGGTAATGAAGACATTCAAGTTCTAAACTCTAATTCCCACAAGAAAGGAAAGAAGAAGAACTTTAAGAGAAAGAGGGACAACAGCTCAAATGGGAAGAGGTCTTCAAAGAAGAAGAGAGAAATTTCTGAAGTACAATGTTTCAGATGTGACCAATATGAAGTGTCCAGACAGGATCAAACAACAAGCTTCAATGGCAAAAATTAAGAAAGGGAGTAATTCTGAGAAGCTAGTCTTCTACTCAGCCCTCTTTAGTCAGGTCACCTCCAGTTTCAACACATGGGTGACTGATAGCGGAGCATCTTGACACATCACTGGATTTTGTGAGCACCTAGATACACTTGTGGAAAGTTAAAATGAAGAAGTGACAATTGGTGATGACTCAAATTATCCAGTTATGGGAATAGGAACCTACAATATCAACCTAAAGTCAGGCATATCCCTACAACTGACTAGAGTTCTATTTGTACCTGGTATAAAGAGAAACATTGTCTCAGTTTCTGCACTTGAAGATAAGGGTTACAGATTAACCTTTATGGAAGGAAAGGTACTTGCTTGGCCAAAGAACTCCACCATCAAGAAATACCACACCATTGGAGTAAGACAATGGAGCCTCTATAGACTTTGCACCACTCCACCTCTAGCCTTGATTCATGAGACTCCAGATTCGAATGAACTTTGGCATAGATGATTAGGGCACCTTCATTTCCATGCCCTACCTAAGATAGAGAAGATGGTGATTGGCATACCCAAGCTAAGTCAAAAAAATCTGAAGGAGCCTACAAAGGGTGTGCCTTGGAAAAGAATACTAAAGGGTCTTTTAATTATAGCAACAGTAAATTCAAAAATGTATTAGAATTAGTTCATCTTGATTTATGTGGACCCTTGTCTGTACCCTCATTAGGGGGATTTTTATATTATGTAATATTTGTAGATGATTATTCTAGGAAGACCTGGATATATTTTCTGAGGTACAAAGAGTCTGAAGAAATCCTTTCTAAATTTAAGGAATTCAAAGCTCTTGCAGAAAATATGACAGGTAAGAAAATCATAACCTTAAGAATAGATAATGGGGGGGAATACACTTCTGATATGTTTAAAGATTATTGTATAAATGTTGGGATTAAGAGGGAGTTAATTGTACTTTATAACCCACAAAAAAATGGGGTAGCAGAAAGAAAGAATATGACTATAGTAGAAGTTGTTAGGGCTATGTTGTTTGACCAAAATATAGAAACCTCATTTTGGGTTGAAGCATCTAGGACAGCTGTGTGCACTCAAAATAGATGTCCTCATTCTCTTCTTGACAATAAAACCCCTAAAGAAACCTTTACTAGAAACAAACCTGACATAAGTCATTTCTGGATCTTTGAGTGTCTAGTCTATATTCATGTCCCCAAAGAAAAGAGGTCAAAGTTGGAACCTTCTGGAAAGAAAGGAGTATTTGTTGGGTACAGTGAAACCTCTAAAGCCTACAGAATATACATACTTGGTCAAAGACAAATTGAACTAAGCAGAGATGCCATCTTTGAGGAAGACATAGCATTCAGGAGGTCCAAAAGCTCTAATGAATTAGAAGACCAAGATCCTCCTACAAGCTTGGATGAGGATTTCACCCCTGAGATTTAGAGGGAGACCCTTGAAGATGCTAAGCATGAAGTTCAAGGCTTACCTTTAGAAGAAAATTATCCTGAAACTAGGAAGAGACCACTTTGGGCTAAAAAGATGCTTCAAGAAGCTGAAAATTATGTTGCTACAAAGGGGACCTTTAGACAAAGTAAGATACCTAACCTACTTTCCAGTTATACTGCCTTGATGAGTGAGATCATCGATGCAAAACCTTTCTATGTTGGAGATGCACTCAAGCATCAAGTTTGGAAAGATGCTATGTCAAAAGAGTATCAGTCAATTTTGAAAAATGATGTCTGGGATATTGTGTCTAGGCCTAAAGGCAAATCTATGGTAGCTTCTAAATGGCTCTTCAAAATCAAACATGCGATAGATGGCAGCATTGAGAAGCACAAAGCAAGGTTTGTTGCTAGAGGTTTCTCACAGAAAGAAGGTATTGACTATGAAGAGACATTTGCCTTTGTTGCCAGATACACTTCTGTCCGAGCAGTTTTGGCTATTATAGCATCTAAAGGATGGAAAGTCCATTAAATGGATGTCAAGACTGCTTTTCTGAATGGTAAGATTGAAGAAGAAGTTTATTTGGAGCAACCTGAAGGTTTTGTGATTCATAAGGCTGAATCACATGTCTGCAGATTAAAGAAAGCTCTTTATGGACTGAAATAGGTCCCCAGAGCATGGTATGAAAGAATTGATCACTATCTCTTGGAATTAGGGTTTTTCAAGAATGAAGTAGATCCAAATCTTTACTACAAGGTAATCAATGGTGAATTATTAATTCTTATTTTTTATGTTGATGATCTACTAATCACAGGTGAGGATAATTGTATTTCTCGATGTAAGAAAGAATTAGCCTCTGAGTTTGATATGAAAGATTTAGGAATTCTTCACTACTTCCTTGGATTGGAAGTTTGGCAGCAGGAAGATGGTAGGCATCATGTGACTTGATGCCAGTGCACATACCTTACTTGATAACTATGAGTTATGGTGAGTATCATGAGACTTGATATTCATTGTTGAACCATATCCCTGAATATCACTATGGTGTGATATCTCCTCCCTTCACAATCAATGGATGAATTGTGATTTTTTCTCTAACATGAAATGTGTCCTCCCTAGTTAAGAGGGAGTGTTAATTTTGTAACGTCAGTCGTACTATTTCATGCTTCTGATATATATATATATATATATATATATATATATATATATATATATATATATATATATATATATATATATATATATATATATATATATATATATATATATATATATATATATATATATATATTTGATTACATATACTAATATGTTAACGTTAACTAATGATAAATAAAACCAAAGTTAACTTATCGCGTTTGACCAACGATTACACCATTCATGGTATCGGGTGGTAAAGCGATTCTCAAACAAGTCGCACTCCTTCCGATCGGATAAGTAAACAGTGACTAGTTTATATACTGTTGTGAGAGGTATGTAGGGAAGAGCTGTGTCTTCCCACGTGGGAAGACATATCTCTTCACTACATAACCCCTCATCCACTTATATAGCATGCTTACATTGAGGAGGATGTACACACTGAAATTGATAAGTGTGGTGCATCTTAAAAACATGCTATAGCAGATAAAATACAACTTTCATATCATATCTTCGTCTCTTATATTTTGATCACAGAATTTTGAAAGAACTTAACAGATAATTATGGTGCTTTTGATTTGGTTTTGAATATCCAAGTCTTGATTTATCTTCTTTAGATTGTGAGTGAGGACAAATAGGTTCTGAAATACCTTGATGTCGCTTACCAATTGGTCCTTTTACTTCATAACTCATTTTTTGCATGATCTTATAACCAATGCCATATTGTTCTATGGGAATTTTGACTTCTGCAACTGTTTCTATAGTTTCATTTTCATGTTTGTACAATCAACCAAGAATGTCCTTGTCTTCAATTTCTTCTGCAAGTGTTCCATCTCTAACAAATGCTCCATTAAACATTTCTTTTGATTTTTCTGAGATCCGTGGTTGGATATTTGCAGGCTTTCCATATGATTTAGGTGAAAGTGGAAAATTATGCAAAGAATATTTTTCCATTCCTTCATCATTTAATTTGAGCTTTTTCTCAAAGGTTTCCCATAACTTTTCTTGAATTTATTTGGTAGGATATACCGATTCTTTGTTATGTAGAACTCTTGTATCTTGTGTTGGCTTCAGATTATTGCAATATTGACTCGATTCTGCAATTATAGTGAACTCTTATCCCTCATGAGGAAACTTTACACATTGGTGATATGTAGAAGGAACTGCTTGCATGTTGTGAATCCATGGCCTTCCCAGAAGAATGTAATAAGAGAGATTCAAATCTAGAACCTGACATAATGTATTCCTTTCCATAGGTTCTATTTTGATTGGTAACACCACAGTTCCTTTATAAGAACGCTCCTCTTCATCATAAGCCTTAATGGTTATTTTCTTCTTTGGATCTACTGCATTTTCTGAATATCCCAAAGCCTTTATTAAACTTAATGCATAAATGTTTAAGCTAGCTCCACCATCTACAAGTACGTGTTTGACACGATTTTTATTAAAGGTGACTTCAACATGTAAAGGGGCATTGTGAGGATGTTGCAAGGATGTGTCATAATTTTGAGAAAATGATAAGCAATGAGGGGATATAAGGTGTCCCACCATGGTTTGGAACTAATCTACATCCAAGTCTTTTGAAACTGTTGTGTCCATTAGAGATTTTTCCAAAATTTGCTTATGCATAGGTGAAACTTTGAGAAGTTCCAAAATTGATATTTGAATAGGTATTCTTTGTAATTGCTCCACTGAAGTGGAGGTTGATTCATTTGTTATACTAAAAAATTTGACCTTCACTTTGCTTCTCGTAATGACATTGATTGGTTCTGAAGGTGTGTTATCCTTAATGATGATGACATTTACCACATCATCATATGTATAAGTGTAGTTCACTTTGGCTTTTCCTTTGTCATTTTTTAATTTGGATTGTTCACCTTTTTCATAGTTTGGAAGCGAAGTGTTAAAGGCTAGGTGTGATTCGTTTGTCTTATGGCTATCCATTGTGATAGTTCCATTATCGATTAAATCTTGGATAAGGTGTTTCAATCTCTGACAATCATTAGTTTGGTGTCCTTTATTCCGATGGTAATTGCAAAAATGATTATCATTCCACCAATTTTGTTTGACTTGTGGTTCATAACTTCTTGCTTCTAGTAAAATAATCAGTTTGTTCGCAAGAAGAGTTTTCAAAGCCGATTCCAAGGGTTCTCCAATGTTTGTGAATTTCCTGCGAGGATTGGAGAAGAAAGACTTGGATTTATTGTTTTCTTGATTGTTATTGTTTGGGATCTGACTCGATAGATTAAAGATTGGTTGTTGTTTCATAGCATTATTTCCATCATTTCCTCCATTGATGACATTCCTATTCTTTGACCACAACTTGGGTTTGTCATTGTTGTTGTTGTTGTGATTGTTGTTGTAAGAATTATTGTAAAGTTTTAGCTCTCATTTCTTTACCATCACGTCTTCTATTTTCAGACCATTCTCAATCATCTTGGCGAAAGAGGGAGGACATTGCATTTTTAGTCGATAACTCATTTCACTGATAAGATTATCAATGAATATGTCCATCTTTTCTTGATCAGGTGCATCTCTTGGATACCTATTAAATATTCATTTCCATCGCTGCAAGAATATCATAAAAGATTTACCATTCTTTTATTTAACATTGCACAATCCAGCATTGTTATCTCATTCCTTACATTGTAGGAGTATTGTGAAATAAATCTATTCATGAGTTCTTCAAAAGATTTGATTCCAGATGGTAATCTTGAAAACCATTCCATTGATTGTCCATTTAAACTCCCGGGGAAAAGATGCATCAGGTAAGTTTTGTCGTGTGCAAATTTCATACTCATAGTACAAAACTCCCTAATGTGATCCTGGGGATCAAATTTTCCATCGTATTTGTCATATTTAGGGATCTCGCAATGCTGTGGAAATGGTATTGTAGACACATAAATCTGTCCACTTAATTAAATAAATATTTAGTATTTATTTGATTATTTAACCATCAATCAATAATTAATTATATTTAATTAATTCATCTTAACCCTCTTCTCCTATTAATTAAATAAATTATTCAATTTATTTGATTTAATTCACTTAACCAAATTCAGACCATTAATTAAATAAATAAATCATATTTGTTTAATTAAATCTTCTTTCACATTTAAATAAATTAATATTTATTTAAATCCCCCAAAATCCCATCTCTCACATTTAAATAAATTAACATTTATTTAAATCACCTTTATCCTCCACCCACTTGCATTTTCCTACAAATGCAAGTTGCACAACTATTTTAAATAAATAAATTATTTATTTAAAATCCTATTTATCCTAACCCACTTGAAACCTTTAATGGTTTCCCTTAAAGTATTCAAACTTAATGGCTTCCTTCTAGAGTCTTCTCGAGTCTTTAATGGTTTCCCTTAAAGTCTTCAAACTCAATGGCTTCCTTCTAGAGTCTTCTTAAGCCTTTAATGGTTTCCCTTAAAGTCTTCAAACTTAAATGTTTCTTTCTAGAGTCTTCTTAAGCCTTTAAAGGTTTCCCTTAAAGTCTTCAAGCATTTAATGTTTTATCTTCCTTTTTCTCATGTAAATAAATTAAGATTTATTTAAATAAAATCCAAAATTTACATTCACATTTAAATAAATTAATATTTATTTAAATATCTATCCAAATGCAAATTACACCATTTAATTGAAATAAATAATTTTATTTTAATTGAAAATCCCAAAATTCCCCCCACTTGCATTCTCCTACAAAATCCACTTGCATGCCTAAATCCCTTCTATATTCTTCTAACTCCTTCTAATTAGCCTAATCCTATCCTAATCATTGTCACATTCCTAAATAAAAGGAAGTCACTTTTCAAAAACCTCCAAAATCTTCAATCTTTATGTCTTCAAATGGTTAACCTCTAAAGTCTTCCAAACCATTAAAGGCTCTTACATAACCATTTATGGTTAACTCGCCTTTTATCTTTGGTTAGAGACTTTCCTCTAACTTAACCATCCTTTTGGCTCATGGGCCTCTTCAAAACATTTATTTCTTTGACTAAGGTAACCATTTAACCCTTGCACATTCATTTATCCCTTGGATAAAATGAATATCCATTAACCTAACCCTAACCCAACCCCCTAGGGTAACCATCATGTCCCCTCAAGCATTTAATGCTCCTTATCTCTCCACTCGAGCCTCCTCATGGTGACACTTGTCAACATGGGATTGGATTGAAAGTCTCACATGGATTGAATATTTTTCAATCCTAACCCTTGTTAAGATTTCTCAATCTTAACCCTCCATTTCCCCATTTCTTCTATAAATAGAACCCTTATCCTCAAGCAAAGAAAAAAAAGGAAGCATTAGAGTATTGTTGCTATACTGGTATTAGTATAGAGCTTTTTCATAGCATCACTATCTACACTTGCATAGCATTTGTTTATCACATCCAACCATCTTGAATCTCCATATGGCATCCATGGCTAGTGCTAAAAGCTGAGAGCTACACTCATTTGGGATTTGGAGAGGGGAGAAACAAGGGAGAAGCATCAAAAAACATCATGGAAGCATCTTAGGGAGGCTCTTCTCCTTTCTTTCATTTTGTTAAACTTCTTTCATGCTTTTTGAAATCTCTTTTGATATGTTTGGAATGGTTTTTAGTTCTTTGTTTTGGTTTTATAGTTGAAACTAACTTATTAACATTGAACTTTGTTGTTGCCTTGTCCCCATTTCCATGACATCGGGTATCATATTCAAACTTTTATCAAAAGGCTACGGGCAAATATTTTCCAATGAATGCTTCTTGGAGCTTGTTCCATTCTGCATATCTTGTATTTGTTGTTGTAGAGTTTGCATTTGATGAGTGAGATTTAACAACGGATTATCCATATGGTTTCTCCTTGTCTCTTTGTAAGTTCTTCTATCACTACGCTCTCTTCTTGTGTCATCATGTTCTTTTCTCGTCTCTTCATGGATTTCTTTGTTTATATCTTCATTATTTGGATCATTTGTGTTTTGAGTATTACTTGTCTCCGCATCTTGTTTCAAGCCTTCTATTTTAAAGTCTTGTGGCAATTTAGCTCCTAATTTTGCCAACATCAAAAGATTTTATTTTTTTTGCTTTGCTAATAATTTTTCCATTAGTCTATCAAATTTGAAATCTTGCTCAAGCTCTCTAATGGTGTTATTGACCGCTTCTTCATCAACAACTGTATACCCAAAAGTGTGGAACGTTGAATTATCTTCTTCTTCCATTTTTTTTTGTTGTTTTCTGAGTTGTTTGTATTGAGCTCTAGTCCAAACTGGCATGTGATTGTTTCAAAATTTTTGAAGTTTTATAAAGACAACTCAATAGGTAATTATTGGTTTAGGAAGGTATACTTTGTTGATTTTCCCACTATTGTTTGTTCGTTGTGACAAAGCATCTCTTTGTTGAAAAGCACATCCTTGCGAATTTCTTCGTCAAATTTTGTCCCATAGCCACGTAAATAGTGACGAAAACGGTGTAAGAATGTCCTATGTTTTAATAAGTTCTTGCGATTGATATACAAGAATCTTATCCTTTTCTGAGTAGCTTTATAACTGGGTTTTCTTTTCTTAAGGCGATACTTAAAGGTTATATATGCATATGATAGTTTACAAGTTTTCTTGATTCCAATGTGGGTGTAATTCTGATTTTGATATTGCCTAGGTTCAAAATAGGAAAGATATATCAAAGATAATGAACATGAGGTGGATTGATCAAGTTTCGTGATAGAGGATTTGATATATCCTGATGAGAAACTGACAATGATATTAATTTTTGCACTTAAGATGTTTGAATCAATAGCTTGTTGAATGTTTTATGCTTATGGAAACCTTTTGGAAATAGCTTGTTGGATTGGTGACCCAGTTATCGAACTAGTTTGAAAATGTGTGATAGTTTAAAGACAAATCTACTCAAGAAGTGTTTTGATACCGACTTTGAAATTTTGGTTTGATATGCTTTGTTTCAAATGTGAAAAATCCTTTGTGTTAACTTTTGTGGTAAAAAGTGTTAACTTATGGGATAAAAGCATTATTTTGTTGCTTGAAAGCGCTATTTTGACTATGTTTCAAGGATTCTTTTTCAAATTTTTCATCAGGTTGTTGGATTTTTGCTCATTTTTAGATGATGACTTTCTTCAATTTTTGACCATTTTGAGCATGTTATAGACATAGAAGACACAATGTTTGAAAAAAAAAATACACAAGCAAGTACAAATCTTATGGCAAGCTAAGACAATAACTGTTGAGTCTCACATGGGATTTCCCCCAAGGATACACTATTCAAAGTAGATATTTAGATGCTTGACCCCACTAGCTCCACCCTCGACACTCACTTCTCTAGGGTAACCAAGCACAAGTTTCCATGAAAACCCCCCATGGCAAACTTTATATCTCTACTAAGAACCGCATGTGTGTGAGCCACTTCAGAGGTCCGACCTCCTGCACCAACAATTAGAAGGATTTTGGCAACTAGTACAAGTGGTTTTTAGTAAAGGCTTCTGGTCATGTGGCCATACATGCGGCACTTTCAGCTCTATAAATACAGAAGGTTCCCAGCCTATAGAGGTTACACTCCATAGGGTTTATGGGGAAACATAGTGTCGGTATGAACTTATTAGCACATATTGCTTGTGACTTTCGTCACAAATAGGATTTATTTAGAGTGGATTGGAAGGACTAGGTATTAGCTCGTTTCCACTTTGGGTCATTCCCCTCTCAATGGCCCCCTCAACGCAGCTCAGGAAGGCAGGCCCTCTAAAGGTTACACATAAAAGAAAGTAGGATTGGTTTTCTGATCACCGTATGAGGGTGAGAGCATACTTACCTACTACTTCATCAAGCACGAAAAATACAAGTTTATTTTAGCCTTCTAAAATCTATGTGCAACTACTTTAAAGAAGTCATTCAAAATGCAAGTTGCATGCTGTCAATTTATCCCCTTAGTTAAGCTAAATGAATCCCCTTAGTTAAGCTAAATGAGCAAGATATGATGTGTTACTTTCCAAAATAGAACTCTTAATTAACTAGGTGAGGAAATTCATGAAATTTTCTTAAAAGCAATCTTGCACATGGACATGTCAGTAGTTTGAAAATTTCAGTTCTTGGTCATTCGAACCTGCAGGAAAATTTTGTCAGTTGCAAATAAAAGCTCTATCCTAACAAATGCGTTGTCTTTCACCTCAAAAGCATTAACCTAAAGGACAAAAGCGCTGCTCTACGGACTAAGAAGCGAGAAATCACTAGCAAAAGCGCTAACCAAAATGACACATGCGTTAACTTGCTGGACAAAAGTGCTAACCTATTAAATAAAAGCATTTTCAGAACTCACATGGGCATGAATCTAGATTACAAATGCGTTAAATTTGTTTTTGCGAGAACTAGACAAGATATTAGAAAGATATATGTGAGGCTCTAGCCCCACGGTGGGCACCAAAATGTGTCGACTTGAATTTCATCATCAGAATACTACCTGCAACATGTTAGTTTCACAAAATACAAAGGAAATGCTACAAGAAATCCAAACTCAACCAATGAAACTACACGAAATTAATATTAAAATAAAAACATTATTTTTACCTTCATTATTTAAGTCTCATTGTGTCCTAACTCCACTGTTCCTGGTTGTAGATGATGTGCTCTCAGACAAGCACTGATAGCTTCCAAAATGACATATGAAGAATAGACTAATAACTAATCATTAACTGATACTATGATATGCAATGCAAAATGATTATGCTAATTGCTTCAAGATTAAAACTCACGGATACATAAGTTTTCATAAATGGTTAACTTGAAAACTCACTTGAAGACTAACTCTTTCTCAACTCAAACTCCCACATTTATAGACTTTGAGAGGATAAGATGATGTGGCCTCGATCAACGGTCATGATCATATCTGTAGATTTGGATGGTTGTGAGAAAAGGTGAAGGTTGAGAGAAAGGGGGATGGAGAAGACAAGTGTCACTCATCTCTCCTTGACTGGGTTGTTGACTAAGGGAATCTAGGGATGGTTGGAGAAGATTTAGGCATGAGAGGACAAGTGGACTTAAGTCCTTCCTAAGATGTAGGGATGTTGGAGAGAATATAGAAGAAGGTTAAGAAATATGTGTACGTACGAAATATTTCATTTATTTTGGAGGTTGGAGATAAGTGATGAATTAATATTTAAGAAAAAATAATATCTTTAGCCACATGATTGATGAGTTGGCAAAGGAAAGATGAAGTGGAGATGGAAGGATGAGTTGGAAAATGAAATTAAATAATTTAAGAAATCATTTAATAATTGAGACTATATGATAGAAGAATAATCATTAAATATTAGATATTTAATTGATTGAAGGAGTAATTAAATATTAGATATTTAATTAATTGATTAGAAGAGAAGAATAAATTAATTAATTCATAAAATGTTTCAATTAAATTAATTAATAGAAAGACATGAAATGAATTAAATAAATTAATCTTTTCAAATTAACTATTTAATAGAAGAATAATTATTAAATATTTATATAATCGCTCATAGCCATTATTATGTGTATACAAGAAGGTGTTTAATGATGAGAGCATGTCTACATGTATGCCAGTTCATTTTCCAGTTGCAATTAATTCTAAAAAAGGATGAGCACCGCCATCTGCGATTCCCAAGAAAATGCCTATTCAGTCCATCGTTACTTATAGCCACTTGAGACGATTTGCTTGTCTGGACAAATCTCCCCATCAGGGAGAGTATCAGCAGCCAGTGAGGCTCACACGAGTTATAATAGACCTATGGGTGTTATGGCTTAAACACGATGTACCTATATATATGCGTGGCATCTAAGGACACTGCTTCTCTTTTCGAGGTACAGGGCAGGACGTACGCAACCTTCAAACCAGACTCCGTCTACTTGTGCGAGTTGATGAGGGAAGATAGTTGCATCGAAAATCGGGAGTACTGGCTTTTTACTTCATTCATCATCTGGAGCTGAAAATACATTATAAATATGTCTATTCAAACATTCTTTTGCATAGTATCCAGCTCAATGAGGGAGTTTCTTGAAGAAATGGATACTCCTGTCAGGCTCACTAGCAGTAAGGCTTAAGTCGCTTTCTTAGGTAATATTTCAAACCGAAGGTTACAAGGGATGACATGACGCAAAAATCCTCTGATTATTGCTGCCATCAAATGGGTGCTTGGGGAGGATTTCATTGACGACGTGGACAAATATTGTGTAAACACGAATATATGCTCATGTTTTGTGATTTCGTTATTGGATACTAGGATGACTGATTATCTGACCTCGGAGCTAGCTAAAGCGCTCTTCTCCCTGGAGTATCTAGGTGACCTAGAAGATGTTGTGGCGTACTATGTCCCTTTCAGAGGCTTACCTCTAGCCTTGAATTTGCGGTGTTTCATCACCTTTGGTGAGGAAGTGACCTGGCATCCGCTTATAGGTGGTCTAAAGAACACGTCGTTGTCGTCTCATCACTTCCAAGCGTCACTTGCTACGGAGTTTCTCCTCTGGATCCATCTGATAGTGCCCATTTCGACTGGCACTGAGTGGTATACTGAGTTCAGGGACTACATATTCCAGTGGATCTTGACGTCGCATGTCCTACCTAACCTAGTGCTTGTGTCAATAGCTCAGGAGCCTGGCGATGACTCTGGCCACGAGTGGTCGGAGGGAGATGATGCCAAAGATGAAGATGATGACTCTAAATTCTAGATTGATGAGGATGATGATGAAGAAGGTCATTGAGATAATGCCACCCTGTCTTTAGAAAGTTGTCTTTTTTACTTCTCAAAACTAGGTCGCAAGCCTTTTGTATATATTGTACCAAGATACCTATAATATAATGATTTATTTTTGTTTGATCAAGGTGTATCTTGTGATTCACTTTTCACTTTGGGAATGCATGAAGAAACATAATTAGATAAATAAGGTACACCGAAAAACACTATTTACATTATTGTACATTAGGAAAAATGCTGCTAGTGAAAGGGTTTAAGATGAATTTCGTTGATCGAGATTCTGAGAGAATCTCCTTGCATATCCTCAAGATCAAAAGCATTGAAACCCTTAAAATTTATAATGTGGAAGGGTCCCTCCCATAAACCATCAAATTTAGCATGCTGATCAAGCTTGGCTGCCCTCTCATTGTATTTCAAAACAAGGTCGCCTTGCTTGAATCCCGGGTCAGAACTTTTCTTATTATCAAACCACTTCTTGACGATTTGTTGGCGGTTTTGAAGGGATGAAAATTTCACTTCCCTTTCTTCCTCTAGTTCCATAATCTCCGCCAATCTCACCTCCATCGGACCATTTTCTGCCACCTCAATAGATTTGAGTAAATGTAAGGCGGGAATCTCCAAAGACACGAGGAATAATGTGTCCTTGTCATAAACTAGCTTGTATGGGGAGTTCTTTAGAATTTGTTTGGGCGTTATCCAGTCTGCCCATAATGCGCTTCTCAAGTGGTGATGCCACTCCCTTTTGTGTTCAGAGCCCATCCTTTTAATGAGTCTTATGAGATTCTTGTTGGTGGACTCAGCTAGGCCATTTCCATGTGGATAGTAGTTTGAGGAGGTCTTCAGGTAGATACCTCTACTAAGAGTGAACTAGGTGACTCATGATCCTATGAATGCTCGTGCATTGTCCAATATTATGGTCTTTGGTGGACCATATCGGCACACTAAATCTTCCATAAATGCTAATATTTCGGCCTCTGATGAATTCCTCAGGGTGACAAACTCAAACCATCTGGTGAAGTAGTCAGTAGCAGTTAAGATCCACTTGTGTCTAGCTCAACTTGGGGGGTTAATCATCCCTATGAAATCAAGACCCCATTGAGCAAAGGGTTCTTTTACCATTATGGGCCTAAGCAGCATTGTTGCCTTTTTGCACCTACCACTATAGTATTGACATTCTTTGCATTCTCTTACCAAAGTGTGCACATATTTAAATATAGAGGGCCAGAAGTACCCGATGTGGGTGATCTTAATGATGGTGGGTTGCATTGAAAAGTGGCCTCCTGATAAACCATAATGAAATTCATGTAGAATCTTACTAGCTTGGCCTTGGTCCACACAGCGGAGCAAGATTCCATCAAAATTTACCTTAAAAAGCACTCCTTCCACCAAGCGGAAGCCGCTGTTCTGCATCCTATAGAATCTCCTCTTTTTGGGAGGGAGGCCTGCAGGAAAAATCCCAATCTTCATAAAATGTTTTCAAGTCTCCATCCAACATGCTTATGTTGGTTCGGAGGTGACCATTCCAACTTCCTTTGTAGTAACCTCAGCTTCTTGGGGGTCAAACTCTTGGGCTATATATTCACACAAACCTTTGCTATGGATCACCTTGGTGGGTCAGACATCAATGTCATATTATAGGATTTTGGTAATCCAATTCACTCTCTTCTCTGTAATGTTGCCTTCCATTATATATTCTCTGACTGAAGAGTGGGTGACATACACAGTAGTCTTATTACAATTGATAAAATGCCTAAACTTTTTTAGGCCTTTGGCGATGGCCAAAGCTTGATTTTCAAAAAAATTGTATTTAGCCTCATATTCATTTAGAGTTTTGGAATGGAAAGCTATGGGGTGCTCACTTCTTTTGTCTGCATCTTTCTGGGTTAGAACCACAACAATGCTATAATTGCTAGAGAAAACATACATTATAAAATATTTAGACATATTAGGGTTTGATAGCATAGGAGCTGAAGAGATGGAATATTTGATCTTCTCAAAAGCCTCTTTAGCTTCAAGAGTCCATTTAAAATGTGTCTTTTTTAAGCATTAGCGTGACGAGCCTCACCATCCTAGCAAAGTTTGAGATAAAGCGGCTAACAAAGTTAACTTTACCTAAGAAGGACTGAATGCCCTTTTTGTTGACAGGACGAGGAAGCCCCTTTATTGCCTTCACTCGATCTAGATCGATGGAGACTCCTTCTTTTGACACTACGTGCCCTAGTAATTTTCCTTGCGGGACCCCAAAGATGCATTTCTTTAGGTTTAATGAGATGCCAAATTCCAAGCACTTCTGGAACACTAGCTCAAGATGATTGAAGTGATCTTCTTTGTGCTTTGAAAACACGGTCAATTCATCCAAATATATGAGGATGATTTTGTTAATGAGCTCCTTGAAAGCCAGATCCATAGCTCTTTGAAAAGTTGCACCGACATTTGACAACCCAAAAGGCATTTTCTGATAAGAAAATGTTCCCCATTTGGTTGTAAAGGTTGTCTTATGTTGATCTTCTAGCTTTACCAATACCTGGTTATAACCTAAGAAACCATCCAACATCAAGAACATCTCCGACCCTGCTACTGTGCTTAACAATTGTTCTATTGGTGGCAAAGGATAATGGTATTTTAGAAATGCTTGGTTCAGGTCCCAGAAATCTACACAAAGCCGGATATCTCCATTCTTCTTCCTGACTGGCACCAAATTGGGTACCCATGTACTATTCTTGATGGGATAGACAATCTTTGATTCTACCAGTTTCTTCAATTCCTGAGTCATAAGGAACTCAATCATCGGATTGACAGGTCTCTGCTTCTGCCGGACCGACTTGGCCCCATCAGCGAGCTCAATGGTGAGATCAAATGTTCATATGACCATGCTAGCACGCCCACATATTCATCACAATATCGAGCTAGTCTCTCTCTATCTTCTGAGGGAACTTCCTTTCCGACCTTGAGTATTCTACCGTTCCCTACTGACATTTTGGCATAGTCACCCTTATCAGCCATAAGTTTTTGTTTGTTATTTGTAGCATCATCATGGTCAAACAAATTTTCTAGGGTGATCAATCCATTTGGGAGCTTGTTGGATTTCAGTTGAATGATCTGATCCCCATAATATTCCTTTACTTTAGGCTGCAATTGGTCAACAAACTCTCCTGAGTTTTGAATGAACAAAGTGATTCACTCGTTTCTCTCGAAAAATTTCCAATGGGTGTCATTGTCAGGAATAGTTGGTCAAACAATCACACAGACCGCTTGGGGATTGGCGAGCAAGTCCACAGCAGGGTCGAATTGTGATCCAATAGTAGCCATTTGATCAGCGGATGCATTTGTCTTTTGAGGAATCCTCAGGATATTGAAAGCATCAAATCTTTCAATCAAATCCCATGTCTTATGGTGGTAGGATCTCATACGGACGTGTTTGGCACTAGAGATTCCTCGGACCTGGTGTACGATCAACTAAGAGTTGCCCAAAACTTTCAAATGCCTTATACCCATCCTTTTTGCCAAGCTTAAGCCTTGGATCAGCCCTTCATATTCTTCTTCATTTTTGGAGCAAGCAAATTGCAAACGAAAAGAATTTAGAATTTGTTCACCCGAAGGTGAAGTAAGGCAAATTCTAGCCCCTGAACTTACTTTGCATCTTGCGTCGTCAAAGTGTAAGGTCGAGAGCGCAGAGGATAAATCTTCTTTGGTCAACGAATCTTTAGCTAGTTTTGGGATGACTTGATCTTCATAAAAAATACAGTAAGTACCAAGACCTGTGGCATGATAGTTGGAGTATGGATCGGAATTATGAATTCATTGAGAAAAACCTCTTGCTCTAGTGGGATATCCCCAATCACCTCTTCATCTTCATGAATCTTTACCATTTTTCTCTCTTCATTAGAGATGGAGGTATGAGTTGGCTCAAAGTTGAGCATAGCTTGATCTGCTATGTACTCAATGTGAAGGGGTTTTGAAAGAATTTTGAGTTTAGCACCATGCTGGGTTCGAAGGATAAGGTGAGACCAGTCTAAAGATAGGTAACCTCCTATTTTGGCAGTGAAGTCTCGAGAAAGGAAGAGGCCAAAAATAGGCAGAATGTCGATAACTACTACTTCTTGAGGCACGGTGACACTAGGACACACGAAAAACGTCAGTGGAAGGCTTTTGATAAGACCCGCGGTCCGGACCTTATTCCTGTCTAGTTGCATAACACCCCTATTTAAAGGCTCATATTTTATATTCAAAACCTCAACAATTTGCTTAGACATGATGGTAGTGCTGGCATCAGAATCTATCATAGAATTGTGTAAAAGCGTATCTCCTACTATGAGGGTCAAATAGAAAGGATTTGTTTTAGGTTTACCTTCCACTTGGGATTTAGGAGGTATGGCCTCATTTGTCAACACCGTCAGTGAGCATGATCTTTCTATGGGGAGCTCAAATCTTTCTTTGCTGACCTATAGAGAATTAGTAGTATTTTCGCCTCTAGGTTTCCCCACCTCCGATAGAGCTTCTTTCAACCAATTCTCCTTCTCTGGGATACTAAGGAGATCCCATAAGGAGATGTTGGTCGGGGCTTTCTTTAGCTACTCCACCACGTCCAACACCGATGACACTGACGTCTTTGCCTCTCTCGACTTATAGGGGATAAATTCCTTTCTCGAGTATGTGGTAGCGACTACAGGTTATTCAGGAGCTTTATGTGCGATGAATCTCTCCTGCCTGCCTACATTCTCTCCCATGAAGCACCTTTTTGACTGGAGGTTGTAATCTGATTGCACTTGAGGAGCCCCCGAGCTTGATGTGGTTGTGTCATTTGTGAGCATGACATCTTTGTCCTCCATCCAAGAGAATAGTGCATGGTTGGGAGCTATCTATGTTTTCTGCTCTATTGACATACCTTGCATCTGTGCAATGAGAGATGCATTGTCCATGCCAGGGGATGTGTAAATCAAATCACCTGAAGCCACGCCTAGGTTCCGTTAATCTGCAATTTTTTATTGTAAATTGTCTCTTGGGCAATTTCTTGGGGCATGGGCATTGTTACATGGAAAACACCAAGAATTGGTATCATCCGCTAGATTATTCTGTCCCACGGTCAACTCTTTACCGGTGTTAGGATAGATAGTCTGCAAAGGATTGGGTATCGGAACTATCTGGCCATTCGGCTGACCTGGGGAAGTTCGGTTATTTGCATATTGGTTTTGCTAACATACGGGTCTATTTCTTTGGAAATTTTTTTTGGAAAGGGGGTCTAGCAGGTGGGATTTGGGACCTTTTCAGATTAACAATTTCATTCGAGAAATATCTCAACAAATTTTTCATATCGCTGACCTTCGCAGCTAGAGATGAGGGAGAAGGCAGATTTTCTTGTTAGGGTCTAGGGTACACGTACATAGATTGGGGAGCAGATGTGCTTGGGACGGCTAGTTCAAGGACTTGATCTGATAGCTCAGGAAAGACCAACATGAGCGGTTGTGGCATAAGAGGGCTTTCATTGTTCCAAGTCATGAAGTTTCTAAGGGGAATCTGAGTCATTATTATGGGAACAACCGTAGGGAAGATATGTGGGTTTCGGGAAGAAATGGCTACAGGTGAATGGATGCTTACTAGGGGTGGAAGGAGAAAATAAAGATTTAAAGTTGTCTGGCTCCTGTTAACGGGTCTATGGCTCATAAATTAGCTTAGGTTTGTTCAAAACTATGGTCCCACCGAGCGTGCCAGAAAAACAACTGTTGACTCTTAATTTTACCTTAAACGTTAACAACCTTATGGGAAATTCAGTGATGGGGGACCTTTTGCGCGAAACTCACTGAATAACCTCCGGGTTTGAGAAGTCGACTCTTCATACAATTGGGGGAGAAAAGGGGAAGGAAAAAACTTAAAACAAATGATCTACACTACTTAGGTGATATGCCAAAATATTTTGGAAAAGCATTAACAACATATAAAACTAGAGACATGCTGCTTTAAAGCTCATTCAACAATCTACATGCTCAGAACCATTCGAGAGAGTAACTCAACAAAACCCATTCAATGTAAAATGACATTAACCATTCATCCAACAGATAACAAGTCTTAGAACATAGTTTAATCCGCAGAGTCCCACAACAAATATCATAGAAGTTATTGAACTCGAAAACAACACAGAAGTCAATATATTAAGCTTCAAATAAAACAATCACAAAGGCCATAGGCACAATCTGGCATGTCTATCATTCACCAAATTTAATCAACATAAAGGCCTCTTTAATGAGCCAAAGTCTAAAAATCTCTCTAAAAGTCTGAACCCTTCAAAGCAAGAAAAAGAAAGCATAAATAGAGCCCACGACTCCTAACTAACAGCTCGCAGCATTAGCGTCATCCTAGCAATTGTTTCTGATAGGAAAACCTAGCGTGGCACACTGCGAGATGATACCCACCAAAACAACCTTCGAAGTTGTTATCTCAACTAGGCCATGGCGATCCCTGCACCTACCCACCAAGAAAATCATGATGCAAACCGCATCCTGGTTCATGAACTGCCATGGAAGACATGCGACGACTCAGGGGATATCTAAAGTCGAGCGCAAAAAGAGAACTAGATCGTGCAATGCGGGGACACCAAGTGTCTTCATCTTTACACGATGGATGGTGGGGCCGAGAAGCATACACCAATATAAAAACCTGAGCCATGCGGTAGCTCCGCATTCTCTCAACTTTGAGCGAGAAAAGCGAGCAATTTGAGGCAACACCGAGATGCCACTTGGCGCGCATGCTGACGAATGGGAAAATGACCAAAAATCAAAAGAAATCACTGCCACTTGACCAAAATATCGCCTACGAGCAGTCTTGAAATAATATTAACAGGTCATAAAACCCTAATTTTTAAAATTAATTGGATTTTGTGCAAATTTCAAATCAATTTCATTTAATTCAGATTTCTAAACATTTTCCAAGGTGTCCCTATCCATTAGGTTTGACCTTTTTCAAAATTGCAATTCAATCCCTCTTTTTCTTCAAAACCCTAATAGGGTCCTATCTTTACATTTGTGCCTTCATTTCGCCTATCTAGAGGTTGTAAAATTCGTCAATTTTGGGGGGTTAGCTTTAAAATCATCCTAATATCCATCTCTGGAAATTTCAAAAAACGTTGTTGAGATCATGTGCATTCCCGCCACGGTCCTTGACTTTTTTCCCGAAATTTTGGGAGACTGTTATGACTATATTTAATAGCCTAAATACAGAAGTTTGGCTGATTTTATCAATTTTTGATCCCTCTAGAATCGAAAATACCTTCAAAATTCAACATTTCAAATTTCAAGAAAAAATTTAAAATTAAGAGGTTAATTATAGTCTGCTCTGATTTTATAAATTCTGATTTTAAAATTAAGTGGTATTCCCTTGGCCCTAATTTTAAAATTTCAATTTCCTTTCAATCTTTGGAAATTGTGTCATCCTCTTCCCCCAACAAAGTTCAAATTGTGTAATCATTATTTTCCTAAATTTTGCATTAACCAATTTTGTAAGCTTTGTTTCAAAATTCAAAATTCAAACATTCCCTCTAGTGCATGAGTTTTACCACTATTAGTCCTACCTATCCTATCCCCATTAGATGAAGTATTAGAATTAAGGCTTCCCAAGGTTTAATTACCAAGGAGATGGAGCCTAATTTGGGTGACTTCTTTAATGAGGATCATACTAAGTCTTCCCATCCTAATCATGTGCCTATTCACCCCATTGATGGATCCCATGATGAAGAAGCTGCTTTAACTAGGGTTTTTTTAGATCAACTTTCTACATTAGACAATCAATTTGATAACTTTCAACACTGGATGTACCAAGAATACCCTAATAGTGAAGCTCTTCCATTAATTGAAGGCCTTAAGCGCATGATTCAAAGTGATAAGAATGGAATTGATATATTGTGTGGCATTGCACATATTGTTGATTCGAATGTCATGCCTATCAAGGGTTGTGCCAAAACCCTGGGTTACTCACAACCTTCAACACAAGTTAATCCTGCAATTCCTTTGACTAATCCTATGACTAGTATTCCTACTTTCAAATCCAACATCATGGCTACTTCAACTCAAAATGTCATTCCTACAATCATGGGTCATGGGGGCAATCCCTCTTCTTCATTTAATCCTCCATCGTTACCCATGTCTTCCATGAATATTCCTATATTCCTCAACCAATCAGTGTGACACAAGGGGGCAATTCCTTCAACAACTTTATTCCTCCTTTAAGTGTCCCTTTTCCTACCCAATCATCACCAATGCCTACTTACCATAATATCCCACCACCTTATTCTTAGTCCATACCTTCTTTCAATAACATCACACCACCTTCTCAATCACCTATGTCTAACATCAATTCTTCTACCAAAGCGACAATCAACAATCTTGCTCAAACAATGTCTTCCTTACAACAACAAATTGCTTCTATGAGTCAATCCAAATTTAGTATGCCCACCTTTGATGTTGAGAGCCCACTTTCTCTTGATATTGTTAAAGTCGTGCCATCTAAACATGTTGAGATCCCTCAATTGGAACTCTATAATGGAAAAGGTGATCCTCTTACACATGTCAAAACATTTCAAACCTTGTGTACTGATTTTTCTTATGATCAAAGATTGCTTGCAAAATTGTTTACAAGAACACTAAGAGATAAGGCTTTACAATGGTATTTCTCTTTGCCTTCTTATTCTATCACTTATTTTCAAAAATTGGCATATTCTTTCATCCAACACTTCAAAACAACATTGGTCCTAAAATCACTTTGACTGACTTAATGCATTGTAAACAAGGTGTTAAAGAAAAAGTGATTGATTTCATTGGTAGATATAAGCATTTGTGTGCTCAAATTTCTTTTCATGTACCTAATAATGATATTCAAATAATTTTCATTTATAATTTACAAAAAGATATCAGGGTAAAGATTCTTTTGTTTGAGTTTACTTTGTTTCCGTAAATGTGCGCAACACTCCACAATTATCAACTGGTTGTGAGTCAAATTGACAAATCCACTCCTATGGCTCCAAGTGATAAGGGGGAGAGTGTTCAACAACCATTTGTGAAGTTCAAACCAACAAAAAGTTTCATCAAGTTCAATGATCCAATCAACAACAACAATGTGAATGCTACAACAGGTGTGCCTTCTATTTCAAAAAAATTCCAAAGAGAAAGACAATTCACTTCCTTGAATGAATCTTTACATAGTATTATGTCTCAGTTGTTGCACATAAATGTTATCAACCTTCCTCCTATAAAACAAATTGATCCTTCTAAAATTGCATCCCCTTATTTTGATAACAATTCTTTTTGCCAATTTCATCGTCAACCTGGTCATGATATTGAGAAATGTTTTGCATTGAAGAATAATATTCAAGACTTCTTTGATAATAATACTATATATGTGGCAGGTGTGAATGATAAAGGGAATAAATTAGTAGCTCCTCCTAATCAAAATCTTAAGATTTACACTGATCCCCTACCTTCTCATCCTCTAACATTATTGTGATTGTGCCTAATTCTTTCTCTTCTGAAGAATTCACCTCTATGGCTCCGAACTTGGTTAATATGGTAGAAACACAAGATACGCCTAAGGATCCTTGTATTACATTTGACCCTAGTGAGACCATTAGAGCACCCGATGGCCTTTTATACATAGTTGTGAAGGTTAAGGATATCCCTTGTCGTGGTGCCCTGATTGATCCCTCTTGCATGGTTAATGTCATAACTGAAGAATATATGATGCTTCTAATGTGGTTGTGAAGTTATTTTATGGTTTCTCTTGTCCTACCATTGGCTCTATCACTCTTTCTGTTGAAGTTCATACTAAATCCTTGGATATTGACTTTGTTATCATACCCTCTTCAGAGCAATTCCATGTGAAGTTGGGATATCCTTGGCTATCTTCCATGAAGGCTATTGCTTATCTAATCCACAAGTGTCTGAAATTTCCTCACAATGGAGAAATCATAACTGTGAACCATAGCTTATTTTGTCCATCCAAAAGAT
This sequence comes from Cryptomeria japonica, assembly GCF_030272615.1. Taxonomy (NCBI): domain Eukaryota; kingdom Viridiplantae; phylum Streptophyta; class Pinopsida; order Cupressales; family Cupressaceae; genus Cryptomeria; species Cryptomeria japonica. The sequence continues at coordinate 571,667,666 of NC_081413.1, forward strand.
ACCTCGGCGTTCCTATTGATTTCTTTTGGCCTAAACAATTTCAATCTCTTCTATTAAGGAGCAATGCTCTTTTTAAATCTTATAAAAAATGGAAGAATGATATGATATTATCCTTAAGTCAATCTAGATCTCCAACACTTGACATTCCTATTATTCTTCAAGATGAGGTTCTTCCCCTCTCGGATAGAACTAATCTCCCTCCTAAGGAGGATTGTCAAACTATACCTACGGATGTGACTTTACCATCTCTTCAAGAAAACAACAATATTCTTCCTAAGGTTAGACCTATACCTCCTCCTCATGATAGACCTGGTCTCCTTCCTACACCTAATATTCCTCCTTTCTATGGCATAATTCCACCTCCTTCCTCTTATCGAGAGAAGAGGCATGCTTCTCCTATTGTTCAACCAAAAATATCTCAACCTAAACCTTCCACTATCAAGGAAGGAAACATTCCTACCTTTTCAAGTGTTCCTCCTCCTTCTCAGCCTTCCACTAAGACTCGACGAAATCATTGTGTGAGAGAACATCGACAAAGATGTCATGTTTGAGCTTGTAAAGCTATCCCTCAAAATATTCAATCTCCTCAGACTCCAACAGTTGACATGATTCCCTTTTCTCCTAAGCAAGATGTTCAACCAACATCTCCAAATCATAAGTTGCATAAAACATGTGATGGTTTTACTCCTATTCATGTTCTTGCTCCTCTTTCTCTAAACTTTGATGAATAAATGGGTGAAAAAGTTATTCATAATGGCAATACAACTCCTAATGCTTCTGATAGTGAGTATGAGTATGTTGATGTGAACAAGCATTTATCGGATGATTTTTCACAAACCTTAATCCTAGCTCCTAGAATCAAACAAAGTGACTTACAACATGAGCATAGTCCTTGTTTGGATCTTGTGATAGCCCCATCTGCTATGCTCGATGTCGCTCCTCTGGCATGTTGCTTGCCTTCCTGAAATAGTGATTAGCAAGTTCGGGAGGTGGATGTTGTGAAAGATTAGCAATATTAGCACTGCATATCTTTCTCTCTTTGCTTTCTTGTTCTTTTGTGACCATGCTTCTATGTGTATCCTTGTTCTTCCATTGTTCCCTTAATGTCTACTTGGGGACTATGCAAAGCATTGAGATCTTTTCTTGGTCTGTTTCATGTTTACTCAAATGACATCATCTCTTCCCTCTCTTCTAAGGTAGTGTCCTTCTTTGGGGAATGAAGATTATTATATGCATATACATACATGATATACATGAGTTATCATATAACATACTGACCTCGAGGAAAGAGACACTACCTTGTGTTTTCTGTTCATTATCCTTGGGTTTATTCCTCAATTGGGGGCTAAATCATTGCGATAACATGCTCCCTCTCTTCTCTCTCTCTTGGGTGTATCCTACCTTAAATAAATCGCTCCCAATAAGGCACATGCAATCACTTTAATGTGGGGGCATACACTTCACTCATATTTTCCTTCTTGTGATACTTAAAATTACTTAGTGAACTTTGTTTTGCTTTGTAATCTTTGGTATCCTTTCTTTCATGACTCATAGTGAAGGGAACTTTGCTACTTGCAGTCATGGTTCTCCCCTTCTCGATCTTCCCTTTTACTTTGTCAATTGAAGTAATAAGATCCTAAGTCCACTAGGGGCTTGGCACATCTTGCCTCCTTGGCGTGGTAAAATTCTTTCAATCTTGTTTCCTTGTACTTTACCAGCAGTATTGTCGTACGCTCATAATCCCGCTAAAGTGGGGGCTAAATGTAGAGTCATAAAATTGCAACCTAGCAATTTTCGATTGCATTAGGGTCTTCATGCAATCGAGTTTGAATCCTCTAGCCTGATCATAGACTAGAGATTGCTCAGCCCTTAGAAATAGCTTCTTCCTTGGCCTCTACATCACCTCGTCCGCACTCTGCCCTGGAGAAAGGGGTAGGACAGGGGCGTGGCGTGACCATCCCCCCCTTGGACAGGGGCATGGCACCCCTGTCCCTGCCCTATTTTGGGACATGACCCTTTCTAGGGTTGTATTGTTGGTTGTGCATCGGACGGGAAAACTCCCACGATGTCGGCCTATGACAAAAATCAAACTCACTAACATGTATTTAAGGGGAATTCATCCTCTCATTTGCATAAGTTGGATAGTTTGAAGTTGGATAAATTCAAGTTGCATAAGTGATCAAGCATTCTCAAGTCTCCCTTAAAGGCTAGGTGTTGCATTCAAGTCAAGGATTCAACCATTGAAGAGGATATTGATTCCAACATACAATTCCACACAAGCATTTCTATCAACATTTTTACTACAACCTCCCTTGAGGTGATTTACAATTCAGTCCTTCATTTACATCACTTGCAAGTACTTTCTTTCATTACTTGGTTAATTCCAAAACTGGGGTTTGACCTAAAGGAAAACCCCCAATCCCAACCCATTTTCCTCTCTTTTCTGTGTGTAGGTTGCAGGTGGGCAGTTGTACTATCGGATTCAAGCTCCATTTCAGAGGTGGAAAAACCCTTTTCGTTTTGTGGATTTCTTGACATATTACTGCTAGATCCAGGTGCATAGCTTCATCCCATACTCCGATCTCAAGTTATAATCAGTTCTTTGTCACTTTTGCACTACATAATTCAATCAATTCCTTTCCATTTAAAATAAGGAAAAGGGTATCAACTTGTCATTCCCATTCCATTCAGATTTCAATCTTCATCTTTGAAAGTTTAATCTAGTGAATTCTCCTCTCCTCTTCCACTATAACTAGGTGAAAAGTGTTTGAAGGGAAATCCGTAGTGAATCTCTCATCTCTCCTTGGAGGGAAAGGGTAGTTTTCCTCTTGATCTCTCATTCACATTTCACCACATTACAAGTCTATGATAACCCTTTAGGCCCATGATCGCAACAGTTAGCATTAATAGCCAAAGGAGACTACGATGTTGCAGTCAACCGTAGAAAGTCAGCAAAAGTTGAGCCACATCCTCACGTCTTGGACATAACATTTGATAGTAGTTCCAAGTCATTTCTTAACAAAAAATATAGTTTATAATGATTTTAGAACCAAGTACAAGGATTATATGACATAATCACATGATATATAAAGTATTGGACATTCATATACACTTATTGATGATCAAATTTTTTTGTGAGAATGGTATATATAACAATCTCAAGTAAAAACCAGTTTGATGCAGATCCTTAATATTACAAATGAAGAGATTAATGTCCTGAAGTAAATGGTTCAAGAATACTGTGATTTTGAAAATGTTCTAATATTATTGTTGCCTTAATCAACAAGGTTTGATGTAGTGATTTTGATTATAGATGCAAAGCGTGGTGCAAGTTTTTATGTATTTGACTGTGAATACAACTTGAGAGGAGATGTGTGAATTGAATTGAAAAGAGAGACTGAACTTTGTATTGTGATATGTGATTTAAAGAAGATTTGTTGTATAACCAAGTGAGGCATTGAAGTTTGTTTGCTAGTGAGGTACCAAAGTTGTAATTAGTGAGATTTATTGATTAGTGAGATCTAATAAAGTTGATCTTTAAAAGTGGGTTTTCACCCTTTAAGGGTTTTCCACTTCAAAATATTTGTGTCAAAACTTTGTAGATTGATGTTGTTGATCTTATTTGATTTTCTAATACATACTATATTGTAAAAGTTCTTTTGTTTTGAAAATTGGACTTGAGTTTAAATCATACTTAAGTGCATCATAACAAAAGCAAAAATTTTCATTAGTCACCATGAAATTTTCATTAGTCACCTTGTCTCACAGATAGTTCGAACAAAACCTCCCTCACAACAAGAACAAATTGATCAAGTCCCAAGGCCTATTATGACACAAGAAACTACAAAGGAAACCTCAGGGAAAAGGCCTCATAAGAAGATATCCTTACAAATTATCTTCATTTGAACAATTCAACAACCCTTTGTTTAGTACGACATCATCGATACCTCAAATAGACCCATATATAATACCAATATTAAAGTGACAACAAGAATGATGGCGAGCACGATTCAACCCAATATATTAAATTTTCCTCAACTAGGTCAACAACAAATGGACCAAGACATGTTCACATTTACCACATGAATGCCATACATACTACCCCTAGATGAAAACATCCAAACACAATAGGGTTCTTCTCTTTTACAAACAACCTCTTCAAGAATAGCAGCAAATGTCCAATCATGCCAAATGCAAACACAATCACACAAATATAAACAATTGACTGTGACACCACAAATTGATATGCCAACTTCCACATTAGGAATTAATACCAATGCACAACAAGGACAATCAAGTAACTATAAAGTGGAAAATTGGAGAACCTTAGCCAATTCTCCACTTGGATGTGGGAGGAATTTAAATAAAGTTCAATTTTCACTTGGGGGGACTTTGCATTCAAAAGAGGGGGAGAAATCTACTAGATCCAATCCTAAAGGATGCAAGGATTGAATACTAAATAGATTAGAATGTAATTAACGCTCTTTTGTAAGTTGATTAATTGAATTAGGATTAAATGTGGGAAATTAAGACAAAGTATGTGAAAACAGTGAGCTACAGATTTGGGATTCAGCTGTGCACCTAGATCTGAGAAGTTTGAGATGATTTGGAGCTACTCTGTGAAATCCAGTAAAAGTTGCAGGGACCGTGTCTTCGGATAGGGGTGCCCTCCTATTGGTCCTCCAAACTTTTCGCACGTTGAAAAGGGTTTTTCCGTCTCTGTGAATAAAGATTAATTCCAGAAGTACAGGTGCACACCTACTTCCTGAACACAAAAAGAAAGGGAAATGTGTTGAGGAATAGGGGTTTGTCTTCAGATCAAACCCTGGTTTTGGAATTAACCAAGTGGTTGAAATAATGTAAATGAAAGGACTGAAAGTAGAAATCCTCCTCTTTGAGGGGATGTTGAATTGAATGAAATTGAAATGCTTATACCTCCTTGTGAAGTTTTGCTTGCCTCCACATGGAATTAGGGTTTCATGAAGTAGAATGTTGATCTTCTCTTTAATGCTTGAAATCTTGTCTCTATTGCTACTCCAAAGCTTGAAGGAAGACTGAAAATTCTCAATTTCTCTTTAATGCTTGATCTCTTAGATGCTCGGATGCTTGATTGAATTTCGTTATATTCGATAGGATTTATTGATAGATGTCAAATGGGAGGGTAAATCCCTCTTATATTCTTGTCAGTGGGTTTAATTGACTAATTTTCTAACTTGGGCTGATATAGGGGGGATTTTCCCGCTTCAATTTGAGATGGGAAAAAGAGAGGAGCCTCAAATAGGTCCTAAATGGGGGGTCCTAGGGTGCCACCCCCTAGTCCTGCCCTATTTTGGGGTAGGATCAAGGTGGCTTTGAGGTGCAGGCTTGACAAAAATGCAGGTTTTGACTTGTATGAGCATATTCAAGTCCCCGATCAGGTCGAGGGGCACAAATACTAAGGTGAAGACCCAAATGCAGTCAAAAATTGTAAGGGGTGCAATTTTAGGATGTTACATTTAGGCCCCATTTTAGTGGGAGTATGAGCTTACGCAAATATTGTCGATAAAGTACAAGGAATTCAGATTGAAAGACTTTCACCACATCAAGGAGGCAAGATTCACTAAGCCCCCAGTGGACTTTAGGATCTTATGACTTCAAAGATAAGGTAAAAGGGAAGATCATGAGAGAGAGAGAACCATGACTGCAACTAGTAAGGTACTCTTACTATGAGTCATGAAAAGAAGCACCAAAAATTACAAAGCAAAGACAAAGTTCGCTAAGTAACTTTAAGTATCAAAAGAGAGAATCATGAGCGAAGTGTATGCCCCCACGTTAAAGCAATTTTGTATGCCTTATCAGGAGCAATTGCTTTAAGGTATGATACACCCAAAGAAGACAATCATGTTATCACAATAATTTAGCCCCTAAGAGAGGAAAAATCAAACAATAATGATCACAAAACACAAAACACAAGGTGGTTTCACCTAACTTTGGAATCAATATGCTTTTTATGATAACACATGTATATCATGTATATATATATGCATAGAATCATCCTCATCCCCCAAAGAGAGGAAACCACCATGGAAGAATGGAACACATGTCTTTTGAGTCAAAATGGGAGAGACCAAAAGAGATCTCAACACTTTGCATCGTCCTCAAGTAGACATCACTTGGGACAACAAATAGAAGAATAGGAAGAACAAATAGAAGAATGTCACAAACAAGCAAGAGAGGAGATAGAGAGAGAGTCTACAATGCTAATGGAGCTAATCAAGCACGTCGTCCTCCCCCCAATCTTGTTAATCATTATTTCAGGAAAATTGACAACACGCAAGATGAGCCACACCGAGAACAGTACATGAAGCTATCGCAAGTTCCAAACAAGGACCATGCTCTAATTATAAGTCACTTTGTTCGTTACTAGGAGCCAGGATTAATGCTTTAGAAAATTTTGTAGATAAGTCATTGTCAACATCAACATATTCATATTCATCATCAGAAATATTAGGATCAACATTTTCATGATTAAGAAAATTTTCACCTATTTCTTCATCAAGTTTAATAAGAATAGGATCTCTATTAGGAATAGAACTTAAACCATCATTTGTCTTAAGCATTTTGCGTCTTGGAGAATTAGGTTGAACATCATGTTTAGGAGAAAATGGAATCATGTCAACAATTGGTGTTTTGGGAGAAGAATAGTTTGGGAAGAAAATTCACGAGCTCTAACACGATGTCTCCGTTGGCGTTCTCCCGCACAATGGTTTCGTCTAGTCTTAGTTGAAGGTTGAGGAGGGTTAGGTTCATTAGGTATAGGCTTCGTCTCTTTTTTTAAGGAAGGATGAATGGGTTGAGGTCTTTTAGGTTGGACAACGGGAGAGGTCGGTCACTTCTCTCTATAAAATGAAGGAGAAGGGTCCGCACCATATAAAGGACGACTAGGAGGTGTAGGAAGGAGACCGCGTCCATCATGAGGAGGAAGGATAGGTCTAACCTTAGGAGGGAGAGTTTGTTGCTTAGGGGGAAGATTTTTTCTACCTTTGGGAGGAAGAAGAGCCTCATCCATAGGAAAAGGAATGGATTTTTCTTTAGGAAGAGGGGTATTTCTTTTCTTGGATGAAAGGATACTCTTCTCTTTAGGAGAAGGAATAGGCGTCTCTTTGGGAAGAAGACTATTTCTTTTCTTAGAAGGAAGAACAATATTATCCTCAAGAAGGGGTATATGATCATCAAGAGGAATGCTAAATTTTGGATTTCTAGGTTTACTCAAGGATAAAATCATTTCATTTTTCTAGTTTTGATATGATCTAAAGAGAGCATCACTTCTAGGTTCAAGAGGCTTGAATTGTTCAGACCAAAAATAATCAGGACAAACATCTCCAGTCTCATTGTAGGTTGAAATATGCTATGATTAACAATTATGATTTTATCATTGTGAGGAAATTTCAAACACTTGTGAATAGAAGCAATCACTTTCATGGAAGAGAGCCAAGAATGTCCCAACTTCGCATGAAATTGATCAGATGTGGGAATGATAGAAAATTTAACATCTAAGCATTTAGAACCAACATCAATAGGAAGTGTTATAGAACCAATAGCAGGACAAGAGAAGCCATCAAAAACTTTAACTATCACATCAATCTCATCGTATATCACTTGATGCAATTGCAAAGTACAAATAAATTCTCCAGTTGTCACATTAACCATGCAAGTAGGATAAATAAGGACTCCTCTAGTGGGTATGCTTTTGAATTTTGCACTTATGTATATTGGGCCATCAAGTGCCTTAATGGTCTCACTAGGATCAAATGTTATGCACAAATCCTTAGGAGGTTATTGTTGATCTACAAGGTTCACCACATTATTAATCACTGGGAGAGAAAGCAAGATGATCAGTTTCAATCACATTAGTGGAATGGGATGGTAAAGGATCAATGAAAATTTGAAGGTTTTGATTAGCAAGAGCTACGGATTTGTTTCCTTTATCATTCACACCTACCACAGATATAATATTGTTATCAACCAATTCTTGAATATTACTTCTCAATGAAAAATACTTTTCAGTATCATGACTAGGCTGACGATGATATTGACAAAAGATTTAGCATCAAAGTAAGGGGAAGTTGTCTTAGATGGATCAATTGGTTTGATTTGGGAAAGTTTTAACACATTCTTTTGTATTAATTTAGACATAATTCTATGCAAAGATTCATTCAAAGGAGTAAACTATTTTTCTCTTTTAAAGAATTTAGACAAAGGAGGCACACCTGTAGCACCTACGAATTGATTGTTTTTTTATGCTGTCATTGAATTTAATGAGTCATTTGTTGGGTTTGAAATTCACAAGCGGTTGTTGAGAACTATCGCCCTTATCACTCGAAGCCATGTATGGAGATTATTGTTCCAATTGACTCACAATCAGTTGATAATTGTGAAGTACTGCACACAACTGCGGAAAGGAAGTAAACTCAGCTAAAAGAAGTTTATCTCTAATGTCTTTTTGTAAATTAGCAATGAAAATATTTTGAATGTCTTGATCAAGCACATGAAAATAAATTTGAGAATACAAATGCTTATATCTACCAATAAAATCAGTCACTTTTTCTTTAACACCTTGTTTATAATGTATTAAATCAGTCAAAGTAAAGTTAGGACTAACATTATTGTGAAATTGTTGAATAAAAGCATTAGCCAGTTGTTGAAAAGAAGTAATAGAATAAGGAGGCAAATAACAATACCATTGCAAAGCTCTATCCCTTAATGTTCTAGTAAACAACTTTTCTAACAATCTTTCATCATGAGCAAAGTCCCTACACAAAGTTTGGATTGTTTTAGTATGAGTTAAAGGATCACCTTTTCCATTATAAAGTTCCAATTGAGGGACTTATACATGTTTAGGAGGGATGACTATAACAATATCATGGGATAATGGGCTTGCTACATCAAATGTGGGCACATTATACTTGGATTGATTCATAGAGGCTATTTGTTGTTGTAAGGAAGATATTGTTTGGGCAAGGCTATTGATTGTAGCTTCGGTAGAAGGATTGAAATTAGACATGTTTGATTGAGAGGGTGGAGTAATATTATTGAATGAAGGAAGAGATTGAGAATAAGGAGGCGGGACACTATGATAAGTGGGTAATGGATAAGATTGGGTAGCACATGGAAGACTCATGGTCCGATGAATGAAGGAATTTTAATTAAAGGAGTTGTCCCCTTGACTAATATTTATAGGTGGTGAATGTGATTGGGTAACAAGGGGAACACTCATGGTAGGAGGAATGAAAGAAGCGGTATTTCCCCCATGACTAACACTTGTAGGTATGACATTTTGTGTAGAGGTAGCCATGATGTTTGATGTGAAGGTAGGAACACTAGTCATAGAAGTTGTCAAAGGAATAGAATGATTAACTTGATTATGACGTTGTGTTACTATGTATAACCTAGGTTTTCAACACAATCTTCATAGGCATGACATTAGAATCAACAATATGAGCAATACCATGCAAGGTATCAACACCATGTTTATCACTTTGAATCATTCTCTTTAATCCTTCAATCAATGAGAGAGATTCACTATCTGGGTATTCTTGACTCATCCATTATTGAAGATTGTCAAATTGATTGTCCATTTTCGCCAATTGATCAACGATTACTCTAGTTAGTGATTCTTCCTCATTATGTGAATTGTCAAGAGGATAAATGGGAATATCTGAAGGATGTGAAGAAGCAGCAATATCCTCATTGAAAAAGCTAGCCAAATTAGGCTCCATTTCTGCGGTAATTAAACCTTGCACAACCTTAATTCTACAACTACTTCTAATGGGGATACTATAGGTAGGACTAATAGTATTAAAACTCATGCACTAGGCAAAAGAAATTAAAAATTAGGGCTTTAATTTTGAAAGTTTGAAAGGAGGGGAAATCAAAATTAAAATTAGGGTTGTCCAAATTTAACCGCTTAATTAAAATTTTGAGATTTGGAAATGAAGAAATCAATTTAATTTTTCAAATTAGGGTATGTGTAGAGAACCACTTAATTTTAAAATTCAAATTGGCAATGGAAATGTTGAAATTCAGATTTGTTTTCGATCTTAGGGTGACCTAAAATCAATAAAATTTAACAAATCTCTGGAATTGTACAGTAAAAACAAGCTCCCGAAATTTTAGCTGAAAAAGTCAGGACCAAGTAGGTAGCGACTTGGTCTGAACACACAGTCTGACCAACTTTTTTCCAAATTTTCAGGGAAGCAAGATATTGTGATTTTAATGTGAATTCTAGAAAGATATGAAAATTGGAGATGTCAAGATATGCAAAATTAAGCCTTGAAGGTCGAAATAGGACACACTTAGGATGTTTGACAAAAGGATTAATTGGAAGGACCACAAAAAGGGTACACTTAAGGGCCAACTTTTATGATGTTTAAAAGTACAAGAAGATCCTTTAGATTTCATTGAGCCAATTAAATGCTTAAAGGAAAATTTAAAATTACACAATATTAATATAATTTAAAAAAAAAAAGGGTTTGTTGCATAAACCACTTAATTTAAAAAATTTAAATTTGAAAGTTTGAATGTTGTAAGGAGGGAAAATGAATTTTGAAAGTAAAGCCAAGACTCAAATCTGAAAATTAATTCAATATCTACACAATCCACAATGTCAATTTTAAAATTAAAAATTAGGGTTTTATGATTGAACCATTTAATTTTAAAAAATATTGAAAATTGAAAGTGTAAATGAAAACTTGAATTGTAAAAAGGAAGAGTTCTCAAATCTGAAACAATTAATCCAATTTAGACTAATGACAAGCTCAATTTTGGATCTAAAAATTAAGGTTTTTGTGTATTTAACCTCTGAATGTTTTTAAAATTGCAAAGAAATTAAGCTTGTTATTGAAAATTTGAATTTTAAATTGCATGCACTCAAATCTGAAGACAAAAATCAGAAGCAAGCATAAGAAAAGTCAGGTTCACCAAAATGTAAAGTGGAAAATTGGAGAACCTTAGCTAATTCTCCACTTGGAAGAGGGAGGAATTTAACTAAGGTTCAATTTTCACTTGGGGGGACTTTACATTCAAAAGAGGGGGAGAAATCTACTAGATTCAATCCTGAAGGATGCAAGGATTGAATACTAAATAGATTGGAATGTAATTAGCCCTCTTTTGTAAGTTGATTAATTGAATTAGGATTAAATGATGGAAATGAAGACAAAGTATGCGGAAATAGTGAGCTACAGATTCGGGATTCAGCCATGCACCTGGATCTGAGAAGTTTGAGATGATTTGAAGTTGCTCTGCGAAATCCAGCAAAAGTTGTAGGGACCGTGTGTCCGGACAAGGGCTCCCTCTTATCGGTCCTCTGAACTTTCTGCGTGTCGAAGAGGGTTTTTCTGTCTCTATGAATAGAGCTTAATTCCAGAAGTACAGTTGTGCACCTGCTTCCTGCACATAGAAAGAAAGGGAAATGTGTTGGGAAATAGGGGTTTGTCTTCGTATCAAACCCCGGTTTTGGAATTAATGAAGAGATTGAAATAATGTAAATGAAAGGATTGAAAGTAGAAATCCTCCTCTTTGAGGGGATGTTGAATTGAATGAAATTGAAATGCTTATACCTCCTTGTGAAGTTTTGCTTGCCTCCACATAGGATTAGGGTTTCATGAAGTAGAATGTTGATCTTCTCTTCAATGCTTGAAATCTTGTTTGTATTACTGCTCCAAAGCTTGAAGGAAGATTGAAATTCTCAATTGCTCTTGAATGCTTGATCTCTTGGATGTTCGAATGCTTGATTGAATTTCGTTAGATTTGATAGGATTTATTGATAGATGTCAAATGGGAGGGAAATCCCTCTTATATACTTCTCAGTGGGTTTAATTAACTGATTTTCTAACTTGGGCCGACATACGGGGATTTTCCTGCTTCAATTTGAGATGGGAAAAGAAGAGGGGCCTCAAAATAGGTCCCAAATAGGGGGTCCTAGGGCACCACACCTTGGTCTTGGTGAGGACCAGGGCACCATGCCGTGGTCTTACCCTATTTTGGGGCAAGATCAAGGTGGCTTTGAGGTGCAGGCTTAAGCAAAATGCAAGTTTTGACTTGTATGAGCATATTCAGGTCTTCGATCGGGCCGAGGAGTGCAAACACTGAGGAGAAGACCCAAATCCAGTCGAAAATTGCAAGGGGTGCAATTTTAGGATGTTACAGTAACAAAGCAAGTACAAATATGACAAAACCTTCTAAGAAACACATTTATGCAAAATTGAAGTGCTTGATAACCTTCTTGGAAGACTTGGTTATTCACAACCAACCATTCAAGAGAAACAAATTGCTACTCAATATCAACAACAAATACATCTAACAATGTAAATAGGCACCCAATATCAACCTTAGCAACCACAAGTTAATCAACATGTTTTACCGACACAATAAATGAATCAACAACAACCCAATGTCCAGCAATATCAATCGAACCCATGAATTCAACAAGGGAAATAACAAATGCATACCACAATACCAACAACAATATGCACCGTAGTATCAACAACGAATACAACAAGTTCCTCAATTCCAACAAGTTGTTCAACTAGGTGCACAACAATAAGTGTCAACAACACAGTTGCAACAGCAGGGGCGACAACCACATCATCCTTTGCCAAAAATCCAAGTCCAGCAATCAATCGGACAAGCAACACAATTTCAACCCCAAATGTAATCCAATATTCAATATCAATCCCATTCAGACCACAATACAATTTCAAAACCACAACAAATAGGTCAGTATCAAGACACCACCATGATGCAATATGGAGACCCATACCAAGATATGTCAGCAACAAGTACCCCCCAATCAACCATTCCTAAATATCAAGAGCAATACCCATTTGGAGGTACAATGTATCGACAACAAGGTCTTCTAGGCATGAATGAAAAAACCCCAAGACAAGGACCTTTAGACATGACCCAACAGATTGAAAAATCGTCAAAACAAGTTGAAGTATTACAAACTAAAGGGATTAAAAGAAGTTATACCCCACGAGATCTATGTCCTAATCCCTTTGATAAAAAAATTTATATAGCTCCTTTTCCTATAAGTTTCAATGTGCCAAAGTTCAACAAATATAGAGGAAAATGAGACCCTAAGGATCATATTAGAGAATTCTATGCATCTTGCATGGAAGTTCCTTATGATGACACATATCTTATGTGTATATTCCCTCAAATTCTTTCAGGACAATCCATGGACTGGTATGCATAATTAACCAACAACATAAAGTAATGGAATGAACTAGCTAAAAAGTTCATTTGTCACCTCACCTTCAACATAGACAATGAAGTTACCATGACAAATCTATGTATCACTAAACAGAAGATAAGGGAAACCTTCATAACATTCTTACAAAGATGGTGAACCTTAGTTAGTTGGCGTCCACTTGATATCCTTGAAGAACAACGAGTGAACTTGTTCATTAAGAATCTAGTAATAGAATTGATGTATGAGTAAAAAATTAAAAGTCCTAGCACCATCGATAAACTTGTTAATAAAGGAATGAACATCGAAAATGATCTTATCCAAAAAGGGATCATTAAAATCTCAAAAGATAATAATAATAATCCTAGCAAATCAAATGATAAAAATAAATTATGGTCTCGGAACAAGAACGCCAACAATGATGGAGTTGTGGATGCAAGGACAACCGGCAATGCACAAACTAAGATAACTCTGAAAGAACCCAAACAACCAAACACTCAAACATATAGCCAAATTCAACAACCAACTCAACATAATGTGTCATTTCAACAACTAGCTCAACAACAAAACCAAGAAGCAAATACCATGCAACAAAATCAATAGTGTAAGCCACCTAGAACCAGAGACATGCCTCCCAAATAGTTCAACTACCAGAAATAAAAAATGAACCTGCAGTGAAACCAGGGTGGTGGAACGACAATCAATATTATGAATATCATTGAACAAAGGGACAAGAAAACCCCTTCTTGTTTCTAGTTGAAGCACCTTATACAAGATTTGATTGACCAATGCCTGGTTAAAATAAAATCTCTCACAACATCCTGCAACACAGATCATACTATGTTCAAGACTCCCCTACTTGATCATGGTAAGGGAAAAGCCTCCACTTCTACTCTTGACCCCAAAGGCAATGAAAATTATACCAATAATTCCCATCAATACACAATAAATTGTCTCTGAGTGTCAGATGATCATGTGTATACAATGAATGTCAATGATCAAAATTCCCAATGTGCAATAACTATCCATTGGTCTTAAATTACCTTACAAGGAGCTCCTCCTAGAATACAAGTAATTATCCAATAAAACCTCCTTGATGATTTAGGTAAGATACCCACACAAATTTATATTCTTTATTTGTTGTGCATATCTCCTACAAATAGAGCAATCCTAGACAAAGCCTTACAAGAATCTACATTTCCCACAAATATAAATATACTCAACCAATTTCAGGCTATGCTAGGACATATTTCTCTTGCTTGCCATGTTACTGTTAGTTAGATGAGGGGGGGGGGGGGTGAATCAGATAACCTCAATAATAATTACTCTAATCAGATTCAACCTCAGTAGCATTTACTTGATATGCAACTTATGACTGTAAATCATTCAAACTCATAAACAGATAAACATGAAACATTAAATCACATTTGACACCAGATTTAACGTGGAAACCCTAATAGGGAAAAACCACAGTGGGATTTTGGACCCACAAGAAAATATACTCTTCTAGAGTATGCTCGGTTAAAAGCAAATCCTATTAAAGATTACATACACATTGCTAGATGTGATCCGGTCAAGGGATTTCCCTCAGATCTGTTAGAATCTTCACTTTGTTAGAAGTGACCTTGTCACAGGATTTCAAACACTCATTCAGAATGTTACCTTCCAAGAGGATTTACAAATCAGATTGTTAAGTCCACTCGGTTAAGAGATTTCCTATCACTTACAAAAATAAATAACAGTAATACAATATATTTGCAACTTCACATCTAAAATGTTAAAGCAGATTCTATGTGCTCAATGTGCTCAAGATAATCTTGTCATAAGACTTATCTTTCTCCTTCTTGGGCTTCTCAATCTGTTCTTCAATCTTTTGTACTCGGTAATCACCTCTGTAGCATCACTATGCTTCAATTTGCCCGCATACTTTGTTCATCAACATTACTCTATTTATAAGCAATTCCCAACCACTTAATCTCCTTAAACACATTTCCCATGATTAATCTTAGCCATCAGATCTTCAAACTTGACTAGGTTCATTGTATCCTTCGATCTGAAAAATGTTTTATCTTGCCTTGAAACTTGTATACCTTTCTTGGTACTTGTGCTCGGTTAGGACCGTTCAATCTATGTTGTAGATCTTACTCTTGAATTTTAATTGTCATTGATCCTTAACAAACTTCTTGCACGACATTCCTATCTTCAATAAACCTCTAGTTCATTGGCATCCTTCATTTAATAATGCATACACTTATTTAATGCATTTTGTTACTGCTTAGTTGATACTTGATTAATACTGAACTTTAGTCAGTAGACATTCTCTTCTCGGTGACTTTTTCTTTCATTAACCGACATCGGTAACCTTGGAGTTTACCGACTAGCTCCTTGCTCGATAAAATAGAATAGTATCAAACCTTTACCCATTCTATTACATGAAATCTTTTCCCCTTCTTGTTCAGTCTTTGAATACACATATATAGGATATCAAAACAATCAAAACATCATAATCTCATCACTATCTAACTCGGTAATAGTTGCCCATTGAATAACTTATTACTCCCCTTCATTTTCACATTCTTTCTGTGTCACTTACCGACATCTTTATACTCATCAAAACACACTTTTTAAGATATGGAAACATCATACTGAATCAGAAAATCAATTGCTTGACATCAATGAAAAAATAATAATATTAAGACAGTGATCATCCTTTATCAATTATATCATTCATCTCCAACAACCTTCTCAATGCCAACAATCTCCCAACTTATTGTAATGCCAACAATCTCCCAACTTATTGTAATGCCAACAATCTCCCAACTTATTGTAATGCCAACAATCTCCCCCTTTGGCATTGATGGCAATACCAACTTGATTTATTCCAATTAATTCAAACTGTTGTTATTCTTCTCCTGTTATCCTTGAGCTGTAAACTTGTCTTGTAATCTTTTGTTATTAGTCTTCTCCCGTTTGAGCTGTAACAATCATCTCCCCCGTTGACAACAATTCCAAAAGTAAGACTAATCCATAATTACTCCCCCTGTGAAGTAATTTCCTTGCAGTTCAAACATATACAAATGTATCTCGGTCAGAGCTACTTGTCTTCATTCACTATTTCCTGCACAACTTTAGACATCCTTCTAAAGTGTGTAAATCAACATCAACTTACAAATAGTATTCTTTGGAGTCATAGAATTGATGATGTCACCGAACTCTATCAGTGAGTGTTAGATAGGGGTAGGACCCCTAACTTACTTTTGAGATACTTAAAAGTGTACCTTGGCAGTGGCTTTGTGAAGATGTCCGCGATTTGTTCCTTTGTGCTAACATATTTCAGCACAACATTCTTTTCTTGAACTTCTTCTCTAAGATAATGATACTTTATAGAGATATGTTTTGTCTTAGAGTGCATCACCGAATTCTTTGAAATGTTAATAGCACTTGTATTATCACAAAATATAGTTACTAGCTCGGTAACTGTCTCATTCATTCCTTCCAATAGTTGTTTGATCCATGCTATATTGGTACAATTCAATGCTGCAACGACATATTCAGCTTCAGCTGTTGACTGTGAAATGCATCCTTGTTTCTTGTTAAGCCAACTTACTAGTCTTTCTCCCAAAAAGAAAGCTCCACCGATTGTGCTTTTCCTGTCATCAATATTTCCTGCCCAATCAGCATCAGTATAGACTTTTAAGTGAAAATCATTCCTCTCTTCATATAGTAGACCATAATCTTCAGTGCCTCTCAAATATCTGAAAATTCTCTTGATTGTTGTCATATGAGTTTCTTTGGGATCTGCAGAAAATCTTGCAGCTTACCTATTGCATGTGCTATATCAAGCCTAATGTGAACTACATATTGCAACTTTCCAATCATAGATCGGTAAAGTGTCTCATCAATAGATGCAGATTCATCATTTTTTGATAGTTTACAATTAGTAGTCATAGGAGTACTTACAGGTTTAGAATCCTCCATTCCAAATTTCTTCAAGATTTCCTTTATATACTTGGATTGAGTGATGAAAATCCCATTTTTCATTTGCAGTATTTGTAAACCTATAAAATACTTTATCTCACCGATTAATGACATCTCAAATTCTTTGCACATTTCATTTCCAAAGTTCTTACATAAAGAATCATTTTCACAAAAAATAATATCATCAACAAATATGGCTGACATCAGTATTCCATTCTCATCATTCTTCATATACATGTTGTTGTTCTCACTAGTCCTTATAAATCCAATCTTTAATAAGTAAGAGTGCAACCTTTCATACCATGCTCTAGGTGCTTGCTTTAGACCATATAAAGCTTTGTTCAACTTACATACCTGATCTTTATTCTTCTCTTCAATAAATCCTTCAGGTTGTTCAATATAGACTTCTTCTTCTAGTATACCATTCAAAAATGCAGATTTAATATCCATTTGATATACCTTGAAAATTTTGTAAGGAGCATATGCCAACAATGTTCTTACTCCTTCAAGTCTTGTTACAGGTGCAAAAGTTTCTCCATAGTCTATTCCTTCTTCTTGAGCATAACCTTTTCAAACTAGCCTTGCTTTATTCCGAATGACCTCACCTTTTTCATTTAGCTTATTCCTGAAAATACACTTTGTACCGATTACATTTTTCTCTTTTGGTCTTGGGACCAGTGTCCATGTTTCATTTTTCTTGATTTGATCAATCTCTTTTGTCATAGCATTTACCCAATCTTCATTTCTTAGTGCCTCTTTTACTATACTCGATTCAAATTCAAATATTAGACATGTGTTGTGTCTCAGTTTGTTCCTTGTCATCACTGAAGCATCCTTATCTCATATAATCTGACTTGATGCATGATTTCTTCTGACATATTTTGCTAATATAGGCTTGGTAGGCTTTGTATGATCTTCTTCATCACTCGGTAACTACGTAATTTCTTCATTGGCTTTCTCGGTAAAACTTGTCAATTGAACATATACAAACTCTTCATAATCTTCTAGTTCTTTGGAGTTTCCTTCATCA
Source organism: Cryptomeria japonica (assembly GCF_030272615.1). Lineage (NCBI taxonomy): Eukaryota > Viridiplantae > Streptophyta > Pinopsida > Cupressales > Cupressaceae > Cryptomeria > Cryptomeria japonica. The sequence continues at coordinate 571,685,905 of NC_081413.1, forward strand.
TTCCTTTCTGCAAATTCAACAATTTTCACATTCGCACTTTCCACAATTTTGTTAGATGATTTGATCAGACATTTAAATGCTTTACTCCTAGAGGAATAACCAAGAAATGTTCCTTCCTCGCTTTTCTGATCAAAATTTCCATTTCTATCATCTTTGTGAACATAACATCTACTTCCAAATATTTTAAAATAACTTACATTTGGTTTCTTGTCATACCAAATTTCATAAGGTGTCTTCATAGTTCCTTTCTTCAGTTGTACTTGATTCAAGGTGTAAACTGCAGTGCTTATTGCTTCTCTCCAAAATATTTGAGGTACTCTCTTTTCTATCATCAAAGTTCTGGCACAATATACAATTGATCTGTTCCTTCTTTCAGCTATTCCATTTTGTTGTGGTGTCCTTGGTGCTGACACTTGTCTCTTTATACCATGATCATTGCAAAATAGGTTAAATTCATCATAAATGAATTCTCCTCCTCTATCAGATCTAAGACATTTCAACTGTCTTCCTGTTTCTTTTTCAACTCTTGCCTTATACCATTTGAACATTTGAAAAGCTTCTGATTTCTCTTTTAGAAACATAACTGACATCATCCTTGAGTAATCATGCACAAATAATATGAAGTATTTATCACCATAGTAACTTTGAACTTTCATAGGACCACAAAGATCAGTGTGTACAAGATCTAAAATTTCTTTAGAAGTGTAAGACTTACTTGTAAAGCTTGATTTTGTCATCTTACCCATCTGGCATCCTTGGCATATTGCATTCTTAGGTTTTTCCAAGCTCGGTAGACCTCTTACACGATGCTTCTTACTTATTTTGATCAAATTATCAAAATTTACATGACAAAACATTTTATGCCATAACCAGATATCTTCTATATTTGCATACAGACAATTGTTCCGAGTTGAGTCAAGGTGAAATGTATTGCCTCTTGTTTGAGTCCCGGTAGTAGCCAACTTTCCATGTTTGTCATGAACTTTGACAATTCCCTTCTGAAATTCTATTCGGTATCCTGTATTATTTAGTTGTGCTACACTCAACAAATTGTATTTCAAACCTTCAACCCAATATACATCATCACATTTAGCATTGTCAAGAAGTGTAATTGTACCTTTACCTTTCATAGGACATGGTGCATCATTACCAAATCTTACATGACCTCCATCATAATCTTCTGATTTAACAAACTTGTGTTTATCACCTGTCATGTGATGTGAGCATCCACTATCTATGATCCAAGAATCATTTTTATTTATGTGTGATATTAAGGCTTTTTCTTCATACCTTTCTTCATCTGATCCATCTTTGATAGCCACATATACAACTTCCCCTGTCTCAGTCTCATCAGATTTATCATCATTGGATTCCTCATCAGCTACTAGGCATGTCTTTCTTTCTCTCCTTCTGAAGTCTCGGTGTCTTCTGTATTGGTTGTCTTTCTGTCTGTCATCTCAGTATTCTTTCTTTTCATCATCTTTGTCAAGATAGTTAGAAGCCATATGTCTAATTTTATCACAATTAAAACATTTTAAAGGTAACTTCCCTTTATACTTACCTTTGCCTCTCGGTAGCCTTCTGGCCAATAATGCTTCAAACTCTTCTTGCTTTCTGATTTCCTCATATAGTTTGTGTACTTCTTCCATGTTTTTTTGAAATCTCTCACTTGCTCCACTATGATTTCCTTCAGCATACTTAGACATTCTATCATTATAATCTTCAGATTCATTGAGATGAAAAGAATTGAATGCAGATTCAACTTTGTTTACCGAAGACCCACTGTTATCAAAATTACTTAACTCAAAAGCATGTAGCTTACCGATAGTAGCATCCAAAGAGACTGGCATGTTTGGTACAGACCTCAATTCATTAATTGTAGAGACTCTAATGGCATAAGCAGGTAGAAGTGTTCTCAACAACTTACTTGTTACATCCTTTTCTTCAATAGTTCCTCCTGCTCCTTTGATTTGATTGATAGTTTCCTTTAACCTTGTACTGTATTGGATTACATTCTCACCTTCATTCATTCTCATGGATTCAAGTTGTCCTCTTAGACTGTCTGCTTTTTCTCTTTGAACATGTTCATCTCCACCATACACAAATGTGAGCTTATTCCACATTGCTTTGGCATCATTGCAACCTTCTAGATCATTAAACTCTGAGTCAGTCAAAGCTGATGTTATCTCTATCATTGCTTGAATGTGTTCTTGCTTTGCCTTTATTTATTCCATTGTCATAGGGTAGGTGCTAGGTACAATGTAATCATTCTCTAGATAATATGTTGCATATTCTCCAATTCTTGATAAGTGCAGCTTCATCCTTTTCTGCCATGTGGTGAAACTTGACTTGTTCAGCTTTGGTGCATTCCTTTTATACATCTTCGGATCTTGCCTCAAGTACCTTTAAACTTTTCTTCCAAAGTCCTAGCTCTGATACCAATTGTTAGTTAGATGAGAGGGGGGGTGAATCAAATAACCTCAATAATAATTACTCTAATCAAATTCAACCTTGGTAGCATTTACTTGATATGCAACTTATGACTATAAATCATTCAAACTCATAAACAGATAAACATGAAACATTAAATCACATTTGACACCAGATTTAACGTGGAAACCCTAATAGGGAAAAACTACTGTGGGATTTCGGACCCACAAGAAAATATACTCTTCTAGAGTATGCTCGGTTAAAAGCAAATCCTGTTAAAGATTACATACACATTGCTAGATGTGACCCGATCAAGGGATTTCCCTCAAATATGTTAGAATCTTCACTTTGTTAGAAGTGACCTTGTCAAAGGATTTCAAACACTCATTCAGAATGTTACCTTCCAAGAGGATTTACAAATAAGACTGTTAAGTCCACTCAGTTAAGAGATTTCCTGTCACTTACAAAAATAAATAACAGTAATAAAATATATCTACAACTTCACATCTAAAATGTTAAAGCAAATTCTATGTGCTTAATGTGCTCAAGATAATCTTGTCATAAGACTTATCTTTCTCTTTCTTGGGCTTCTCAATATGTTCTTCAATCGGATCTTCAATCTTTTTTACTCGGTAATCACCTTTGTAGCATCACTGTGCTTCAGTTTGCCCGCATACTTTGTTCATCAACATTACTATATTTATAAGCAATTCCCAACCGCTTAATCTCCTTAAACACATTTCCCATGATTAATCTTAGCCATCAGATCTTCAAACTTGACTAGGTTCATTGTATCCTTCGATCTGAAAAACATGTTATCTTGCCTTGAAACTTGTATACCTTTCTTGGTACTTGTGCTCGGTTAGGACCATTCAATCTGTGTTGTAGATCTTACTCTTGAATTTTAATTGTCGTTGATCCTTAACAAACTTCTTGCACGACATTCCTATCTTCAATAAACCTCCAGTTCATTGGCATCCTTCATTTAATAATGTATACACTTATTTAATGCATTCTGTTACTGCTCAGTTGATACTCGATTAATACTGAACTTTACTCGGTAGACATTCTCTTCTCGGTGACTTTCTTTCATTAACTGACATCGGTAACCTTGGAGTTTACCGACTAGCTCCTTGCTCGATAAAATAGAATAGTATCAAACCTTTACTCATTCTATTACATGAAATCTTTTCCCCTTCTTGTTCAGTCTTTGAATACACATATATAGGATATCAAAACAATCAAAACATCATAATCTCATCACTGTCTAACTCGGTAATAGTTGCCCATTGAATAACTTATTACTCCCCTTCATTTTCACATTCTTTCTGTGTCACTTACCGACATCTTTATACTCATCAAAACATACTTTTTAAGATATGGAAACATCATACTGAATCAGAAAATCAATTGCTTGACATCAATGACAAAATAATAATAGTAAGACAGTAATCATCCTTTATCAATTATATCATTCATCTCCAACAACCTTCTCAATATCATCAACCATCAAACTTATTGTAATGCCAACAATCTCCCAACTTATTGTAATGCCAATAGTTACTTGGACATCGAGAACGATATCCCTTGTGATAAATCCCACCATAATGATCCATTGCACTAGAAGTCTTCGCACATAATTGCAAAATCAGACGAGTCATGATAGATGGTGGAGCAAGACTAAACATTTACACTTTGAGAGTGGTAACAAGTCCCAGATAATCTGAAGATGACATAGATCCTTCCAAGAAAATAACAATAAAGGCATATGATGATGCATTACACATTTCCAAGGGATTCATCGTATTTCCTATCTGGTTTGGTCCCCCAACTGAGAACATATGACTATAAGTCTTGGACCTGGATCATCCTTACAACATGATTTTGGGTTGCCCTTGGATACATGCAATGAAAGCAGTTCCATCCATGTATCGTCAGTGCCTGAAATTCCCTTACAATGGATCAAAGATCACTATCCCCGTAGATCCAAACCTTTTTCAATTGTGTGCCAATCTCAAGGAAACTCTTAAACAACAAGTGCAAATTAACAGATAAGCTCCATCATCCACTAATAGCTATCAAAATGTGGATCCTCAAACATTGTCCAAAGGAAAACTCAAGATCCAAGACCAAGGATGTGGAGAGAATGCAATGGAATAATCATTCCAAATCAATAAGCTACCTACTTCCCCAAAGTCCTATGGAAAACTGTGTCCTCTATAGAAAGAACCCAAGGTTGTCATTCAATATCAACCTCCTATCACCTTCTCAAAATGAGGAGAACTCAACAAAGAAAACATTGAAGAGGACATGTCTAATTGGCTTTACAAAGATGAGGAAGACACACCACTTGTACAGGTTACCCCTTGAAAAGTATGAAAAAGGCTTTACTATCATGAAAAAGAAGGTCTACGATGTGCACAGTGGTCTTGGGGCAAACAAACAAAGTATCATTGAACCCATCCAGCCAAAGGAGAGACCTAAGAACAAAGGATTGGGATTTACACCATTACAAATTGGCTCCTCGAACGCTAAGTCAACCTTATGCAAAAAAGGAAGTACTTCTAATGATAACAAGTCACTTGAGGAAAACCCTAATGAAATTTATTCTAATGAGTGGGAATGGGACTCTTATTCCTCTAGTTCCTATGCCCTTGAAAATGTTTTCAATGACCCCAATGATCAACCTCTTGAACATAAACATGTAAATATCTCCCCTCTCATACAAACCTGACCTAGAGCTTGGATTCATGACTTTTGGGATCCCAGCACCTCATTAGAAGAAATTAGTATCGACAGTGATTCCACTAGCATCCATGTCATGACTATAACCTCTACCGCCACACCCATTTTGATTAATAAAATTATCTAATTTATTATTAATTTATTGTTTATAAATATTATAAATTAGTTGCTAATTAATAACTAATTAATTTAAGGAGGCATTCTAATGACAACAAAGGGTGGAGAGTAATGGAATGTGTGTGTTAACAAAAAGTCTTACCTTTTAACTTTAACCTAAACATGTAAATATCTCTCCTCCTATACAACCCTGACCTAGAGCTTGAATTCATGACTTTTGGGATCCCAGCACCTCATTAGAAGAAAGTAGTATCAACAATGATTCCACTGGTAACCATGTCATGACTATAACCTCTACTGCCACACCCATTTTGATTAATAAAATTATCTAATTTATTATTAATTCATTATTTATAAATATTATATACTAGTTATTAATTAGTAACTAATTAATGTAAGGAGGCATTCTAATGACAATAAAGGGTGGAGTGTAATGGCATGCATGTGTTAACAAAAAGTCTTACCTTTTAACTTAAAGTTGAAGGTCATTTACACATCAAACAATTATATCTATCCTCCTACCTCTTGAACATAAACATGTAAATATCTCTCCTCCTATACAAACCTGACCTAGAGCTTGGATTCATGACTTTGGGATCCCAGCACCTCATTAGAAGAAAGTAGTGTCGATAGTGAGTCCATTGGTATCCATGTCATGACTATAACCTCTACTGCCACACCCATTTTGATTAATAAAATTATCTAATTTATTATTAATTTATTACACTTTACCTTTTAACTTAAAGTTAATGACCCCAATGGTCTACCTCTTGAACATAAACATGTAAATATCTCTCCTCCTATACAAACCTGACCTAGAGCTTATATACAAACCTGACCTAGAGCTTAGATTCATGAATTTTGGGATCCCAACACCTCATTAGAAGAAATTAGTATCGACAATGATTCCACTAGTATCCATGTCATAACTATAACCTCTACCACCACACCCATTTTGATTAGTAAAATTATCTAATTTATTGTTTATAAATATTATAAATTAGTTATTAATTAGTAACTAATTAATGTAAGGAGTCATTATAATCACAACAAAGGGTGAAGTGTAATGGCATGCGTGTGTTAACAAAAAGTCTTACCTTTTAACTTAAAGTTGAAGGTCATTTACACATCAAACGATTATATTTACTAATAAACATAATATTTCAAACTTATGCAACACATAAAATTTCTCTACATGTATATATCAAATCAAATAGTTCCAAAGTAAAATAAAAACTTTTAAATAAATAAAATATCTCTAAATTGTTTAACATGTCTATGCTAGTTTATATAATTATATTGAAAGGTGTAACCTACAATGATAAAGAATGGAGTTTGATGGTGTGTTAACAAATATAAAAATAAATAAAAAACTTATATTATAGTAATATATTTATTTAAATATAAATCTTACATACATCTAAATAAAAGAGGTTAATAGATAATAGTCTTGAAACACCTATATTGAAATAGCTAGGAGATAAAGAAGATATTAATTTAGCAAAAAGTCATGGCTAGAAGACAACATGACTTTGGATAAAAAGGCTCATAAAATGAAAAAATACATACATAAGAAAAATGTGCTAAAATATTAACACCATTAGTCTTAGTCCATTAGATACTTGTGATCCTTTGGGATGAGCCTTGCTATTACTACGTGGGTTTTTCTTCCTTGTGTGAGTTGTGTTAACGTTTCAAGGTTTCTTGATGTCTTTTTTGTGCAAACTTAGATGGGCTTAGAACACAAACTAAATAAAAAAGTGTAAAATCATTATTTCCATGTCTTTATATTAAAAAAAATAAAATTATATGATAGACCTACATTTTAGGGATTTATTTTGAGATTTAAGCAAGATAAATCTTTCTAAATATTTTAGAGAAGATATTGCCTTGATGAGGCATGATAAGGCATGAAGTTGTCATTTTTACATGTGTAGTACATAGAAAGGAAGGAAGTTTCATTTCACACATGTGGGAGTATGTAGTTGTCATCTCACACATGAGAGACAATGAAATGTATGGAATTGTCATTTTATTTCTTTTTGTAATCTTATGGTCATCACATATCATAAATTGTCGCCCTAGTGAATGGGGAGGTGTACATGAAACTCCCAAAATTACTTCTCTTTGGCTTGGCAAAGTGAGAGTTCATTTTTTTTGCTCCTAAACTTAGAAATTAAAGTAAGATCTTTGAATATTTGGAGGACTATGGGATGAGATGGATTGTGCATGCTTGGAAAAGATAATCCACCATGTAGGAAAATCCTTACATCGCATTAGAGATACTTCAAAGTTAGGCCTTTTTCATTTGCATTGTGTTAGTTTCTTGCTCTTTTGTGTGTCAAAAATGATAAAATTTGAACTCTTGAAGTTAGATTATGAATAGGTCCATAAATGTTGTAGATTATTTTTCTTATGTATTTAGTTGTGAATATTGAGCTAGGATATCTCTCTTAATGGTGAATAATGTATATTTTCACTCATCATTTTCCATTAAATTATTTATTTACCTTGTACGTGATTCTACTCTTATTGGTATTTATTGTGTTGGCTTAAAATTATGATTTTCTATGTGGTACCCAATTATTGATTCATCTTTTGGACCAAATGATAACTAAGCCTCATATGACTTAAGGACAACATAATGGTTGAGTGGAGGGCACTTGATAATATTTGGTCTTTTATGAAGCTAAAGAGTGCAAGCCATGGTTTGAACTATTTCTTGAGCTACAACTCATTGGACCAGCTAGGACTCGAACCTAGGACCTTCCATTTACTATTGGAGTGCTCTACCAACTGAGCTATTAGCCCTTCTTTGCTAACCCATTGTTGGCTTGGGTGTGGCTTATTTCCAACACCCCTCTTAAGCCACCACACTACAAGTTTTGGGGCCTCATAGTGTAGCTCTGGTACAACATGTTGAGCTACAATTTATTTGGACCAGCTAGGACTCGTACCTAGGACCTTCCATTTGTTGTTAGAGTGCTCTACCAACTGAGCTACTAGCCCATCTTTGGTCCAAGTGTGGCTTAATTCCAACACTATTGATTGGTACTACTTATTTAAAACATATCTGAATCTTTTTTATTTTCTTTTTTTAATTTTGAGAAAGTTACATCTTGCAAATCACTAATATTATAATTTGGAATGTGGGAAAGACTTCATTGTATAGTCATAGCAAATAAAATCTATTTATAAATATATACATCAGTTATTCCATTTTTTCCTCACAATTAGTTATCAGATCCTTCAATCCAAATACATATGATATAATTTGTGAACTCTATATGTGTACTTATAGGAAGATTCTTGAGGGGTGTCCATATATGCATCTAATGTAAAAATGGACACTATTAGAAACTAACATATATGGATCTCCTTAACTTTGACAAGGTGATCACCACAAACACATTTCAAATGTTGATGTCCCATAGAGGGAACAATCATTAATTGTTAATAACAAGATCTTGCAATTGACATAAAATGGAATAATATGTTCAAAATAATATCTCAACCTCCTAGAGACCAACTTGGAGAGGCAGGCTAATGAAACCCAAAATATCAATTAGCATATTGTCACATCCCTTTTAATTAGCTTAGCTTAATCGTTGGATTATTGTACTAAATGCTTAAGAAAAAAATAATTTGGTAGATGATTTGATTATGTTAAGTATAGTCGAAGGATGATTATGCTGACAACTAATTGTGCAAGTGTGATAGGAATTGTTGACATTCTCTCATATTGGAGAGAGAGTATCATCAGGAAAAAAAAAATTAGTTGGGGAGGTAACCTGTCATAATGGAATTAACACACACACACACACACACACACACACACACACACACACACACACCTAGACTCATGTATTTAGGTTTCACGTGTGCAAATAAGCTTAGGTATTTCGATTTCAATATTTGAATAATTATATTATTTTATGAATAATGCATTAATATATTGTGTGAGACTGGAATAGTTTAAATAAATCTAGGCAAAAATAATAATCTTGAGGCGACACGACCCAACTAAGGACAAAAGTGTTACAAGCTAGGGTTGTTGTTGCACCAAAAGATCGACTTGTCAATGCCTGATACAACCACTAGACTTATAGAATCCATAGGAGGTTGTTAAACCATGTCGCGAATCTTCGTGAGGGACGTTGGCCCACTGCCAACAGTCCCCCTCTCAGCGTCACTCGTCATGGCTTGCGTGATTCTAACATGTGACCAAGCTCTAATACCACTTGTTACAAGCTAGGGTTGTCGTTGCACCAAAATATCGACCTTTCAATTCCTGATACATCCACTAGACTTATAGAATCCACAAGATGTTGTTAAACCATGTCACAAATCCCTATGAGGGACGCTGGCCCATTGCCAACAAAAAGTGTACTATTTGTAATATGTAGTTATATTCTGGTAAAATAGACCCCAATTTGGAGATTGACTTTTCTTCTATTTGATCATTATTATAATAATAATGAATAAAATTAAGATTATAATAACAAAATAAAACTAAGATTAAATAAATAATGCTATATTTTAATATTAATATTACTATAGTTGATAAATAGAATTGATAATATCAAATATATTTAAAAAATTGATATACTATATTCCTAATTTATTTTTTTAAAATATTAGACTCAAATTAATTTCTTCAACGAGTAGCATTCATGGAACATGGAGCCTAATCAGCCAACTAAAGACATGATATAATTTCTACTTTGTTTAAATTTGGGCCTCAACCTGTAGGAGGTCATACACATTATTGGAAGGTCATAAAATAAATTCTTTGCCCCTGTATTCATTTGTTGTTGTGTGTGAATATTGTTTATGGTGTTTCTCTCTACATTTTTTGAGTATTGTTAAAGACTATTGTAATGCAAATCTGAAAGAAATAAGTAATATCTCATATCTACAAACCTACAACTTTTGAGACAAAACATCCATGCAAACAAAATCTTGATATCCCCATAAATGTGTAAGTGTTTTTGACAAAAATATTGTAGTAAAAATTGATAAGAATTCAGTAGGGATTTTACACTAGGTATTAAAGGGGAGAGAAAAAAAATATTAAAGAAGATCGTTGATTAAGAACAATATCTAGTCCAAGAAGCAGCACTTTGTACTATAGATTAGGAAAAAAGAGAATTCATGGAGACCATGAGACCTATCAATCATGGGCAATATGAGCTCCTCAGTCTCTTTCAAATAATGTTCTTGAACCCTAACAAAAAGTGTATATACATAAACATGAGTTTAAAATTGGTGTATCTTAACAAATTGTTGCTTGATAAGATTCTAGTGTGCTAAGATGCAAAGAGAATTCCTCACATACTATTGGGTTTCTCACAAAACATTTTATGGGTCTTATTCTTCATTCTCTGCCCTTACTAGATCATGTTGAATTTTAAAATTTGGGCTAGACGTAAAAGTTATGACTATTTTAATGTTGTCTTATTTTGTTGTAATCAACATATTTAAAAATGTGATAAGTGATTATACATGATGAAATAATATGATTTCAATAGATATTAGATCATTACATATAAATGCTATGACTTGGAAATATGTCACTAAAACTATTTACAATATGGTTTTGTCTCCTGGGTATAGCTTTTTCCACCATGATTATAGTGAGGTGATTGAGACATTATATGTTATAAACATAATTATCAAATTTTTTTTGTAACACTCTCAAGTGCATAGCTAGAGTCATTTGCATTATCTTCCATAAAAATTTATTGGCATATGCATTAGATACCTGATGCATGAGCATATAAGTTTTTTTTCTTCCCACGTATTCACATAATGAATTATACTCCATTGTGAATTTTGGCCACATATGGCTAGATACTTTGTGATGGGTGAGGCTTCTCCAATGGAGAAGCATTATGGAAGCTTAATGCTTTGTGGCAAGGTGGATATCACCTCAATGATGCTCTCTCTTTCCATCCTCCAACATGACTAGATACTTTGTGATGGGTCGGGCTTCTCCAATGGAGAATTATTAGGGAAGCCTAATGCTTCGTGACAAGGTGGATATCACCTCAATTATGCTCTCTCTTTCCATTCTCCAACATGGCTAGATAATTTGTGATGGGTCGTGCTTCTCCAATGGAGAAGCAACGGGGAAGCTTAATGCTTTGTGGCAAGGTGGATATCACCTCAATGATGCTCTCTCTTTCCATTCTACTTTGGGTTGCAAAGAAGAGAAATGAACTATATTCCATCAAACATGTTGGCCACATATGGCTAGATACTTTATGTTGGGTTGGGCTTCCCTAATGGAAAAACATCAGGGAAGCTTAATGCTTCATGGAAGGGTCTGGATATCACCTCAACTCTCTCTTTTCATTCTCCAACATGGCTAGATACTTTGTGATGGGTTGGGCTTCTCCAATGGAGAAGCATCAAGGAAGCTTAATGCTTCATGGCAGGGTGGATATCACCTTGATGATGCTCTCTCTTTCTATTCTCCATCATGGCTAGATACTTTGTGATGGGTCGAGCTTCTCCAATGGAGAAGAAATAGGGAAGCTTAATGCTTCATGGCGGGGTGGATATCACCTCAATGATGCTCTCTCTTTCCATTTTGCTTTATGTTGTAGAGAAGAGAAACAAAAGAGGGCTAGTAATGTGAGTGTTAATATATTTACCTATCATATATATTGATTGAAAGAGTACATAAATTTTATATATTGTTTACTCTTCTCATGCAGATTTTGAGTGTGGTTTCTTGTACGTGTAAGCATGAATTTTTAACGTAAATTGTTGCATTTAATAGATATGCCAATATAGTATGGACTTAAACAATGTATATGATTGTGGAAGAAATTTAAATTTATGTTTCAAAAAAAATTCATGTCCTACTCCTAGATTAGCTCTACATTATCAGTGTGTTACTTGTTGATGTCCATAATTTATTAGTGCTTATACATATATGGGTATTACATATACCATTAGTCATTGTCAATGAGATATTTGAATACACGTAACTATATTTCTACAAATGATGATAATATAAAAATTATTTCATTTAAATATTAAACTAATCCATTAAATCAATGAGGATAACATCACATGGATGCCCATGTATAATAGATCATAAATATATAATGGTCCATAGTATTTGTTTTGAGGAATACCCTCATCATGTAGTTAATGAGATAATAATAGGTGGAGGAGAAAAAATTCTAGATCACGAGCCATTCATGCACAGGTATTCATAGGAGCACAAGAATATGAGCTAACATGTTATGTTACTAGAAGATATATATGCATATATGCACGTGCCATATGATTAGCAAGATACTAGTGACTTATTTAAAATCTACAATGTTAGATTGAGAGTGTGGAAGAAAAAGGACTTTTATAATAAATGTATAATTTTTGATTTGGTAGGGAAACCAAATGATTCCCCTTGCATCATTAACACCATCAATATGTGTAACATTAGTGTCTATCAAATCATGCACCTTATTCTTGAGAGCCACACAAATTAGTGTGATGACCATTAACCTTATAATATTTGTAAAAAATATTATTATTTATCCTTTAGGGAGCTTTTTAGATGGATCTAATCTACAAACAAGAGGAAGAGTGATCAGATTAACAATGAATAAGATTTGAAGAAAATTACAGAGGTTCACTTAATCTTGTGAAATTTATATAGTGCTTTTAACTATTCAAGTATACACTATCTTAGATTAGGCCCTTCACAAAATACTTTACAATTCATCATAAGAGAGATGATGTTTCATTTTAGCGCACAAAGATTAAAATTAAATGATGTAGTTATTGATAGTTTGATGTAGTTCTTGTATAACACATATTGGCAATGGATATGAATATATATATATTTTAATATTAAATCAAATATATTAATTATGATTGATGATATAGATTATATTTATAAGTTATTTTATATATCATAAATATAATATATAGAATATTTTTTAATAAGGTAAAGACATAATAGATTCAAAACAATCTACATCAATTTTAGTGTAATAAGTTTCTTCATCTAATTAAAAAATAATAATTATAGACTGAAAAACTCATACTTGCAATGGATATATGTTATGCATCGTCTTTTTAAGTGATTATATATGTCATTGATATAATATATAGAATATTTTTCAATAAGATAAATACATAATTGAATAAAAACAATCAACATTAATTTTAGTGTAATAATTTTCTTCATATCATTAAAAAATTATTATTATAGACTAGAAATTCATACTTGCAATGAATATGAATTGTGTTTTTAATATAAAATCAAATACATTGATGATATACACAGTAATTATATAAATAAATAATTGAATAAAAAATTAAAAACAATCTACGTCAAATTTATTGTAATAATCTTCATCTAGTAATTATAAATTCATACTTGCAATGGATATGAATATATTTATTTAATATTATATTAAATAAAAAAGAAAGCAGTCAAAATCTAGTTAAAAAAGGAGAGAGAAAATAGTTAAAGAAAAGTACATTACAACAGTCTAACGAAAACACAGCAAAGAAACTGAACCATTTTTTGGAACATAAAATACCTATATCCGCTTTACAGTTTGATTCAACAAAATCTTATGTTGCCGTATCAAAGATAAATGATGCGCCTGGAACATCTTCCCACTAAAATTAAAAGCAAATTGATTGTACAATGTACAACACAGATCTCCATGATTATTGCTTACTTGACTTGATGATGGAAGAGATGGTATAATTGTCCTGAGATCTGGAGAAGATATCCCAGAGGCTGCGTCCTTTGGGACCAAGTTCATAATCTGCAATTAAAAATCCCCAACTCAAAACGTCTAATCATCTCGTTGCAAGTACAGATTGCCCGGGACAAGTGACGAATTAATTTGGAATGACAGTACTCTCTGCATTCAATTTGACACAGAGATCAAATATTTCCTTAACGATTTGATCTGCACCTGTTCAATTTGTGTGGAAATGTGAACAGGGTGATTCTTATCCTGAATGTCCATTTTTTCCTTATATCTGATTTGCTTTGCTCATAGCCAGGGATTTGACAGCGGATGTGACCTGGTACTGCCAGAGTAATGATAAATTTGACCTTTTAGGCTGTTAAATTTGTTGTCATTTACATCGTAGATGCCATTGTATACAAATTGTGGAGATTCTCTGGAAAAAAATAGGTAGAGGATGGCTAAGCTGAGTGCATTGGAGAGGGAGAGGACTAAATTGAGAGAGCGGAGGAGGAGGGCTATAACGACGAAAATATTTCAGGGCTTGCGGAGATACGGAAATTATAGTCTTGCTCCCAGAGCAGATATTAATGAAGTTCTCCGCGCCTTGGCAGAGGAGGCCGGCTGGATTGTTGAAGCTGACGGTACTACTTACAGAAATGCGGTATGTATTCTTTGCCTAAATTTTTCTTTTTCGTCTTTTCTTTTAGGTTTTTAGTGGCGGCCGGCTAAATCTTTGTATTAAATATCAGGCTCGAATGCATGAAATTAATATGAATCTGAGCACGAGCATGAACGGCTACAGGGGCATGATAGTGCCTTTTACAGGTGCCGTAAACCCTAGCCACGCAGAAACGGAGGCTTTGAAGAGTAGTTCACTGGAGGCTGATTTCAGAGGTGGAGGGCAGGGGAATCCCCCTTATTCTACCGCCTGTGGTGGTGGAATGTTATCTTTTCCTGCTCTTTCCACAGGAACGCTCAATTCCAAGGGTTTTCGAAGCGGATGCTGGTCACTGGACAACTGTACAACGGCTATTGACAATCTGGCAGCACAACAGAATCACTGGGAGATTAAACAACAAAAAACTGACGGATCTTTGAGCCAGTCGGAGATTATGGAGAGCGGGAAAGGGTTTGGAAGAATGAGTAGTTGTACTGAAAGTGATGCAAGCGCCGTAGAACTGGCCACTTTAATTAAAAAAAAGATGATATCAGCGGCGCCTCGACATAATGAAGAATTCCTTGCCGTTTCAATGGCTGCGCCGCGACATTACGAGGAATGCCTTGCCGTATCAATGGCGCCGCCGCCTCTGCCTCCACCGCTCGCCATAACTTCTCCTCAGTACTGTGATGGCAGGGCCTGCGGGCTTCTGCATAGCGCAGTCCATTCTAGTGTCTCCATAAATTATCATGCGTGACAGTATTCTGCTCATTTTTTACCGACTTACTCTGAGAATTTTTTCACACTTTAACTTGTTTTTGACCGACTCACTGTGAGAATTTATTGACCCTTCTGATTCCATGGACTATTATTTTGCTATCGGAGAAAAGATGTAGATTTTTGGAATTGGACAAATTTGCTTTCTTTATCTCATTTCCTTCCTCTGCTATTTCTGAGTAATACGATTCTGTAAAGCTTTAACCGTCGTAGATGATTTTGTTCTAGTTAACGAAATTTCTTCTGTGAACGCCAATAAGACGATTAAATCCAGGGTTAACAAATTCTAACTAGTTTCTGTAAATGAAAGCTTGAATATTCTGAGTTTCTGAAGGTTATGTTCGTTGATCTGTGATTCATATGCAGATTTCAGAGGGGAATTCATCGTAAAGTATTTACAGTTTGCTGTATGTTATATACTAGGATAAGGACGCTAATAGAAATCTCAGAGCACGGCATAATTAGAACATTTTCATATAAGTATTCTGCTCATTTTTGACCGACTTACTCTGAGAATTTATTCACCCTTTTGACTCCATGAACTATTATTTTGCTATAGGAGAACAGATGCAGATTGTTGGAATTGGAGAAATTTGCTCTCTTTATCTCATTTCCTCATAAATTTGCTCTCTTTATCTCATTTCCTTCCTCTGGTATTTCTGAGAAATACGATTTAGTAAAGCTTTAACCGGCTTTAGATGATTTTGTTCTAGTTAATGAAATTTCTTCTGTGAACGCCAATAAGACGTTTGAATCCAGGGTTAACAAATTCTAACTAATTTCTGTAAATGAAAGCTTGAATATTCTGAGTTGACTAAGGTTATGTTCGTTGATTTGTGATTCATATGTAGATTTCAGAGGGGATTTCATTGTAACAGAAATAATTCTTCAGAGCATGTCATAATTACAACATTTTCATATATGCTATTTTCAGAGTATTATGATTTAGTTTTTCTCCTTCTCAGATGATTCTGTCTGAAATTCATGAATTTTCTTCTGTAACGCTAATAAAACGTTCAAATCCAGGGTTAACACATTCTAACTAGTTTCTGTAAATAAAAGCTTGAATATTCTGAGTTTCTGATGGTTATGCTCGTTGATTTGTGATTTATATGCAGATTTCAGAGGGGAATTCATCGTAAACTTACAGTTCGTTAAATGTTATACACTAGGGTAAGGACACTAACAGAAATAAATTTTCAGAGCACGGCATAATTAGAACATTTTCATATAAGCTATTTTCAGAGTATTACGATTTAGTTTTTAACTTCCTTAGATTATTTTGTCTGAAATTAATGAAATTTCTTCTGTGAACGCCAATAAGACGTTCAAATCCAGGGTTAACACACTCTAACTAGTTTCTGTAAATGAAAGCTTGAATCTTCTTAGTTGCAGAAGGTTCTGTTCGTTGGTTTGTGATTCATGTGTAGATTTCAGATGGGAAATTCATCGTAAACTTACAGTTCGCTGAAAATTATACACTGGGATAAGGGAACAGTGAAATTAAAAAGAATACAATTAATCTCTATTATTCATGAATTTTTGAATTTAAATTGTATTTTCTGAAACATTTTAGATCAAATTTTATGATCTATTTTTCTTTATTTTTCTTTTCTTACTTTCTGTTATTAGATGATGGATCATAAAATTTGATTAAAAGATTGGAAAAAAGGACTAAATCAAATCCACAAACAATACATGTTTTATCATAGATTGAAAATTATATCTCTGCAATCATAGATTGAAAATTATATCTCTATAATCTTGTTAAGAAGTTTAAATTAAAGGAAAATTAAAATTTTATGAATATTTTTTAATGAAGTAATTCATAAAATATGGTGTTAAATTTATTATTCTAGTATTTTTGTGTTGACTAATTGAAATTGAAATTTTGATGCATGAAGTTGAAATTAAAAGAATTATTTTTTTATGAATATTGTTATATGTAGTTCATAAAATATGATGTTAAATTTATTATTCTAGTATTTTTATGAACAAGTTAAGTTGTTATTCTTGATTTAGGGTTAAGAATTGAGAGGTATCTTTTAATAAGAGTCACTCATCTCTTATTTAGTATCTAGACAATAATATTTAATTAATTAAACTTTAACTTAGTTTTTTTAATAATCATAATTTTTTTAAATTGTAAAATGATTAAAAATATTTAATTATATTGTTAAAAAATAGTTATAATAGTTGATTTAATTAGAATTTTTAAATTTAAATATTACTGATTTGAAAAATTACTTTTAAATTGTAAAATAAAATTGTTCTTTCAAATCAATAAATAAAATTATTATATTACTTCATTTTTTAAATTGACTTGAAAATTATAAATAATACAATATGATAATAATGAATTAATAAATATTTTAAAAATTAAAAAACATTCTTTAGTGCATATCAATATAACAATATAAAAATAAATATATGAACAAATCAAATTTAATAATATAAATATAAAAATTATATAAAAAATTTGTATCATCATAATAATATATCGAAAGTTAGAATATAAAATTGCCATGTCCTATTAAAGACTACAGCACAACCAAATGTTTATATTATTAAAAATATGATATTTTTTAATTGAAAGTATAATTTATAATCCTCTCAACAAGAACTTAAACATTAGTTACATCATAGAGATTTACTATGTTATTAGCTGATAGAATTTCTTGGCTACTTAAACTATCATCGAAAATGGATCATCATATCTACCTACCTTAGCTGAAATTTCGAACCAGTGACGTGCTTTGCAAGTTCCTTATTTTTTATTTATTAAACCTTTTATTTTATTTGTATCATCAATTGTTGGTTATAAAATTACAGCCTATAAAAAGAGTCTAATGGTTTGTACACTGAATTGTTTCCAGGTTGAAGAAAATGCTTTAAATAAAATGTGCTTGGAAAATTTTAGGGCTTTGGGAATTTTGCTTTATACACATTGTGTTTTAAAGATTGCTTAGGTATTCGGCCATCATGATGATAGTCCTTAGTCATTTCATATCTAAAAAATATTTTTTTTAAAAGTTTGGAGGTATTATATCTTAACGACAATTTATGTTTACTATTAATCATTATAAAATAAGTCAATTCAGTGTAAGTAATGATTGCTAGAAAGATATATTAGCAATAATTCAATCATCAAAAATTAATTCAGTGTTTCCCCAAATTCTTGTTTTGTATAATTAACTAGAATATCTATATTTTTAAATATCTAAGTTAAGTATATTAAGAGATATCAAGTTTGAAAATATGGAATATTTATATATTCAATGATAAAGTATGAGGTGCAATTAATAAATTCAATAATAGATAATGTTTTTAATTAAATTTTGGTTAAATTTGAATTAATGATAATTAAAATGAGATAAAGACAATATAATAATAATAATAACATTTGTAAAATATTATGCAGATTAAAAATTTGAAATTACCAACTTAAACTATACATAACCCGACCCTTACAATTTATACACCCTTTACTAAGAATAAGATTTTATAATAGACATAGGAAGACCTCTGCTTTTACTAAGGATAAGATTTTATAATAGACTTAAAGAAGTCCTCTGCTTTTTTCAATAATGGTTGAAGACTCAAAGAATAATTAAAAGAAAATTAATATAACTGTAATACCATCAAAGGAAAAAGAAACACAGAGAAATTACTTCGCCATATATACAAAATACATTAAGATAATATTATCCACGTATAGTGTTATTTATGGTAGTTGCTGAAATGTAATTATGAAAGTTTGCTTTTAATGTTGACGGTGAGTACAGGAGCGGCGTTAAACGGCGGTAAGCGGCTGTGTTGCTTAAGTAGGAAGCTTTCGAGACTCAAAAAAAAATAATTTTTAAGGTTTTTAAATAGTATAATCATGTCTTATTATATATTTATATATTGATGTTTTTTTATTTAAATTAGAAATATTTAATGTGGTATGTTTGTGACACTTAATATTATATGCTAATTATATCTTTATTTCCATCTTATCACTCATTCTAAGTTTAATTAACCAATCAATTTGTTATCTCATTGTGCAATTAGGTAACTTCATAATTATCTCACTCTAATATTATTCATTATGGACAATTCAAAGTCTTCTCACATCTTTTTTTTTCATAATAATAATAATTTGATAATATAAACTAATAATATATTAAAACATAATTAATATAATCACATCTTGATAATAATTTAATATTAATTACAATATCATAATATAACAAGTGGCCAATACTTGTTTTTATAGCATTGTAGAATAAATGATAGATGAGTTATGGTATCCTAATTTGAAGAAAAGGTGATAATAGTTTGAGAAGTTGCATGTATTACTTATTTATTGATTATATTGATCAATTGATTTAGAGTTAGACCCTTATAATGTAGTTATAGTAATTAGTTGAAGAGATGTCACAAAGTGAAGGTATAGTTGATATTAATCATAAGTTAATTTGTACTTGGCTATAAATTATTATGAATATTTGATATAGAATTTAACACATTATATTAATTTTAAATTATAAATATGCAATAATATTAAATTTTAAATAATTTGTCAGTTTTGTAAAATTAAAAGTATTTACCATAAAGTGAAAGTAGAGTTGATATTAACCCTAAGTTAATTTAACTTAGCTAAAAATAATATAAATATTTGATATAGTATTTAAACCATTGTATTAATTTAAAATTATAAATATTAATAATGATAAAATTTTACATATTTGGTGGTTTTATAAAATTAAAAGTATATAATTATCAATATTATAAATAAAACTAAAAAAAAATCATGAAAAAAATGAATTTTATTATTATTAATAAATAATAAAGAATTTTTTTAATTATATGAAAAAATATGTGAATTAATGTTTCTTATATAAAATTTATGCACCAAATTCTAACTATAAATGCATGCATAATTGAAATTGAATTAGAAAACCATTAGCTTGCTATTGTTCTATTCAATATTCTATAGTATTTGTTTTTAATACTATGGTAGACATGCCATATTTTGATCCTACAATATAAATTAACAAATCATACATATGGAAATCGTAAATATATTATACTTTGATAGTTAAATATGTATAAGATATTTAAATATTTAACTACATTAAATTCTTTCACATAAATAAGATATAATTTTATATAATAATATTAAGGCAAACAAAAATAACTCTATTGCATATTTAACATCATAAAATTTTAATAGAATACCAATAACCTAATTCATGCCTTAATCTTGATGGAATTATCTTTATAATTATAATAATTAATAATAATAACTTTATATTATAATATTTAATAAATTTATATGATAATAGGAAATGGGGAGCGGGAAAGTCAAGCGTCCATGGCAAGTGAGAATCGAGTGCATTCTCATCATTTTTGTAAAGGAAATCATAGAGCACGTGGGAGGAGATCTCGACTTTCAAGAGGCCCCTCTCCTCAACCAAAAGCCTTAAATAGGTCATGTTGAAGCGATGGATCCACAAACCTCCCCAACTACCTCTCTAGTGTGAAAGAGCTCCCTTTCCTCCTAACAGTGGAAGAATTTCAAACAAGGGCATGCTCAAAGTCTTGTTCCCTACTGAGTCTCTAGGTTCTCGAGTGTCAAAACTCTAGAATTGAGCTCTCATAGGTGAATTTTGGAACTCGACTCCTCATTTGGACATGCTATTGACATGGTATTGTGTTTTTTGGGTAGGGGTTAATGAAGTCTTTTATATTGATCATGGGAATGACTTCTTCATTGTTGTGTTTTCTAACAAACATGACAGAGGTGTTTCTCACAACCAAAACATGGTTTCTGGATGGTTTTGGCCTCCACACCCAACTTTGAGTGCCTCATTTTAACCCGGTCTCTTCCACAATCAAATTTTCTCCTTTTTGGATTACCCTTCCTTCTCTCCCTTTGGAATACTGAGACATTGAATTAACCAAAAACCTGGCTAACCAAAGGGGTATTTTCATGATGCACGACCTACGAATTTTTTAACACACTAAGCTTCCCCTGCGTCTTTGTCTATTTCTAGATCCAAGCAAAGAGTTCCCTGGTGTTTCAAAAATCCAATCTCCTTTCAGGTTGTGAATCAAAAAGTTGTTATAGATGACCTTATCACAGTCCAAGATTATATTAATTGTTTGGGTCATTTTACTTCGGATTTCCTTAATCTAGATATTGAAGGAATCCAAGTTTGTGAGGATTTGATATTAAATGCAAACTTAAGCTCCCTCTCAAGAAAGCATGATGCCTTTCTCTTCCTAGAGACCTCCCCATGAGCCTTTCATCATTTGGAGGTTACTTAGATAAGAAACAAACCTCCCAAGTGGCTTGATCTTCTTCCCACTATGGCTCCAACCCTCCACTCTCATATGTAGCTATTAGAGCCAGTAACAATACTCAAATCAATATTAGGTTCCAAAGTGTGAATATTGTTAATCAAAATTTGTTCATTTCTCTTAAGAATGCGTGCGAAGTGCATGTGGCACCCTCAATCCATTATATGATCCCTCCTTAGTGGTTCATACTCAAATCTAATCATTGGAGTTTATGCCTCATCAAAGAATGTAGCTTAGTAATTACAGATATCACAAGCTTTACAAAAGCTTCTCATAAGGTGCTCCTTGATGGCTTTGCAATTCCTGATAATCTCTTGGGTGACCCTGGATTAACTTCTCATTTGAGCAAATATTCTTCCCAAGATGGGCAACCTTAGTTAAAGGCTCTATCCCCTTTGGAGAAATCAGATTGAAAGGGTATCTTAGATTTGGTTCATAAATTAAAATTCCTCGTGGACGAAGCTATTGGATCAACAAGATCTCTCATATTAGAGGACTCTCCTACTCAAGAACAATCTTCTCTTCAAGATTTACTTATAAACTCAGAAGATGACCATCATAATGGGTTTGAGGACCTTCCCTCACAAGTGCTCTTAAATATTAGGGTTCCTCTCCTATGTGCTATCCTCCAAACTCCCTTTGTGGATTCTTCCTCTTGCCCTTTTAAAAATGCAAAGGAAAAAGGTGGAAGGAGATCAAATAATAAAAACTAAGGGAAGAAATCAAAGCAAGAATCCAAACTACCATGGACGATAATCTTAGCTTGTGGAGAGCCCATCACTCTCCACGTGATGGGCTCTCCACATAAAGTATGAAAATTATAACTTGGAATATTAGAGGCCTAAATGATGGGCTCTCCACATAAAGTATGAAAATTATAACTTGGAATATTAGAGGCCTAAATGCCCCTAACAAAAAATGCATCATCAAATCCCAGGTTGAGGCTAGTGGAGTAGACATAATATTATTGCAATAAGCCGAATTCACTAATAAGGAATGCAACTAGCCCTTTGCAAAATGAAAAAAATGGAAATACATTGCATCTGCATCTATTAAGGCCTCGAGAGGACTAGCTATTTTGTGGAAGGATAGATTTATTTAGGTTCAAAAATTTGTAGTAAGGGCTAATTGGATCTAGATTCAAGTTAAACATTTCATCACATACTTCCATATGTTCAATCTGTATGGACCTAATTTGATGGGAAGAAGCTCTTAAAGTCTTGATCAGTAGCATGTATAAACATTTCCGATGATCCAATCATTATTAAAGGTGACTTTATTGTTATTCTAAATTTACAAGATAAAGTGGACGGAATAGTTCCCCCCCTTAAGATAGTACAGGACTTTAATGATTTGGTGTCTAATAATGATCTCAAGGACTACATTTCATTTGATGGCAAATTCACATGGACTTACAGAAGGTCAAATCTCCTTCATATTGTTAAGAGATTAGATAGATTCTTCATAAACCCTACTTGGATCTCTCTTCATGGTTGTTGTAAATCAGAAACTTTGCCCCTCCCTAGATCAAACCACTTCCCATTTCAAATTAGTTTAGGCTTTGGTATGGCTCATCATAAACCTAAGTTCTCCTTAAAGTTTGAGGAAATGTGTTTCAGAGATTCATCCTTCCTCCATCTCCTCAAATTCTTGTGGCAAAACTCCCCTTTCATCCAGGGATCTAGAGTATATCAACTATGTAAGAAACTTAAGAAACGAAAACCCACATCAAAGTATGAAACAAACGAGTTTCAAAAATATTTTTGCTTCTAAGGTGGATCTTGAGGATTAGCTATCCAATCTATTAATGCAAAAATTGTTCAAAATGGTATTAACATAGCTTCTTACCAAGAACAAATAAGAATCGAGCATGCCTATGAAAAGATACTCACTAGAGAAGAGATCTTTTGGTGTCAAAATTTGAGAACTTTGGCTTAAAGATGGGGATAGAAACACCAAATTATTTCATTCCTCATCCAAATTGAGAGTCATTTTTAATTCAATTTTTCAGATTAAGGATTCATCTGAGGTCCTCTTAGTTGAGAATGACAAAATACAACTTGATGCGGTTCAATTTTTATCCAATCTCTTTGCAACTCCTTGGGAGGGTGTAGATTCAGATGCAAATGATCTATGTGGTCTCCTACACAACATCCCTCCTTTGGTATCCAATCAAGATAAATTAGAGATTCTCAAACCATTTTCCCTTGAAGAAGTTAGGGTTGTGGTATTTTCTTATCCCTAGAAAAAGCTCCTTGTCTTGATGGACTAACTGCCCTCTTCTTCTAAATATGCTAGGATTTTTTGGGATTCGAGGTCTAGTTAGCTCTTGAAGAGGCTAGAAGGAAGGGAAACATCCTCAAATATTAAAACACAACATTCATAACTCTTATTCCTAAAAAGAGTTGCCTTGATACCTTTGTTGTTTTTAGACCAATTTCCCTTTGCAATACAATATACAAGATATTCACTAAGGCTATCCCAATCATACTTGCTAAGATAATTCCTCAAACCATCTCAAAATAACAAGGAGGATTAGTTCTTGGAAATGAGACTTTTGAGGGTGCCTTGATTGCCCATGAGGTTTTACACTCTATCAAATGACATAAATTGGAGAGTATGATTATAAAACTGGATAAGCTAAATACATATGATAGAGTCAAACGGAAAATCTTAGTGCAAGTGCTCCTTAAGTCTGGATTTTCAATCAAATGGAGTAGATGGATCATTTCATGTGTTTCAGACGTCAAATTTTTTGTCCTAATTAATGAACCATGTGGTTTCTTTTCTTTGTCCCAAGGAATCAGACAAGGTGATTCGTTATCTCCATATGTATTTATCATTTTGGCTAAGGCTCTTGGTCAGTCTATTGCTGCTAAGAATTGCCTTTGGTTTTGGAGAGGAATCAGAATTTCTTGCTCAGAGGTAGCCATTACACATATCCTCTTTCCTGACGATACAGTTTATTTAGTGAAACTATTATGCAAGAGGCTCAAACTATCAAATTGGTGTTGGACAAATATTGTGTTTGCATAGGTCAAAAAATTAATTCTACCATATTAAAGATTGTTTTCATAACTTCTCTTCAGGTGTTTCTCAGATATTAACTAAGTTTCTTGGATTCAAATAGGAGTTTCTCCCAAGTAAATATCTAGGCATTCCTCTCTTTGTAGGGAAAAACAAAAAATATCATTTTGGGATAACATTTCAAACTCAATTCAAAATAGCGTTTCTTTATGGAAAAATACTTGGCTTTCTTTAGTAGGTAGACTCATCATGATCAAATCTGTTTAGGCTACCATCCTGAATTACATCATGCTAGTTCTCCCTATTCCTAAGGGTGTTTTGGATGCTATAGAATCCAAACTCAAGAGATTTATTTAGAAAGATAATAAAGATCCCATAAAAACTTCATCTCTTATCTTGGGAGAAGGTATGTATACCCAAATATATCAGAGGATTAGGTATATACAACTTGGAATGCATAAATGTGGCCTTAGGTGCAAAGATGGTTTGGAATATGTTTTCTAACCACAACTCTGAATGGGCAACAATCATGAGAGAAAAATATTTGGACTTTAATGCCACAGAAAGAATTTTCACAACCCTAAATCCACCATCGGGTTCCCAAATGTGGAACTTCATGGTCAACTATAGAAAGATAGGTCTTCCTTTCTTAACTTGGGTTATCCATGATGGGAGACAAACCTCTTTTTGGGAGGAATCTTGGAATGGTTTTCCTCCTCTAAACAATATGGAATTATTATCACAATCAAGAACTCTCCTCAAAGAAGCTTGGGGTGACAAAGTGAGTGATTATTTCTTCATTAACAAGAATGTAATGGGATGATATCAACTTGCTAGAAAGATCTCTCCATTGCCTCTATTCCTATAGATCAAAGAAGCACTCTACAAAGGGAGCTCAATCAAAGATTTTTATATTTTAAAGACTCCCAAGACTGTCTTATTTGGTATCCTTCTCCTTCGAGCAATTATTCAACCAAACAAGGGTAAATTGTTATTATTAGGGATCATATATTGATTGCAAAGACAAGATGTTATTCTTTTTGTCGGTCTGATGCAAGTCTTCCTAAGGTAGGTTCCTTTGCTAGGTTAGTATTAAAAGGCAGGATACTAACTAGTGATAGACTTTCTCGTCTGGGTATTGCTCCTATATTCAATTGTGTGCTATGTATTTTAGAATCTAAAACCTGTAATCATTTACTCTTGAATCATCCCTTCTCATAGTCCTGCTAAATATGGATGCAAGGAAAATTGCATTGGAATGTGGCACTTCATTCAGATTTGTTAGAAGTATTTCTATCTTTCTCCTCTACAATATGGGTAAACGTACAAAGTTGGGTCTCAATCCCACGGAAGTCCGCGGGTTGGGAAATGAGCCTGCTAGAAACAGGTGCCTGTTTAGGTTCAGGTGCCCGAGCCAACAAAAAACGGGCATCCGTTTAGCAACGGGTGCCCGAAGCTAAACGGGCGTCCATTTTTGAAATGTATTTATTTATTTTTTTAAACCATTTTCCATCATTTTTACTGTTTGGAAAACGAGCAGGCGTTTCTGAGGAGCACGGGTACCCATTTTTTTCACCTCAGCTGACTCCCTGACCATTTTTACCTCCTTCCAGGTATTTAGTTTTATTTTTTATATTCTATTTTATTTATTTTTATTGTTTTTCATAAAAAAATGTTAATGTATTGTTATTTTTTAATTTTTATGTTTTAAAGTTTGAAAATCGTCTTTTATTTCATGTTTAAAATAGTTTTCAATTTTCAAATATTGCAAAAAACATGAATAGTAAAAACCGTAGAAAAAAAAAAAACATGAATAGTATTTAAACCATAGGAAAAAAACAAAAAACAAAAACGTAAACGAACAATAAACATTAGATGCAAAAAACAGACAATAAACCCTGAACAGAAAAATGAACAATAAACATTAGACGCAAAAATCAGACAATAAACCTTGAACAGAAAAACGAACAATAAACATTAGACGCAAAAAACAGAGAATAAACCCTGAATAGAAAAACGAACACTAAACCCTAAATAGAAAAAAATGAACAAGTCCCAGGAGAAATTTGACTATCTTGGTTGATTAACCCTAAACCCTAAACCCTAAATTATAATCTTTAATTAAAACCCTAAACATTGGATTAAGATTCAATAACTTGGCTATAGGACAATGTATTTTTCCATTGGATTGGATGATAAGTATAATAAACATAGAGAAAGGAAAGGATCAAAAACCTTGTAATAATTTATTTTACGAAAGGTTTAACCAAATCTTTATTTACAAATCAAAATAAACTCTAGGATTCATGAAAGTTACACTAGAAGAGACAAGTATGGAGGTAGGTAACATCACAATTTTTTTTATCTAAGAGGGGTTTTTCTTCAACCTAATTATGTTCATTATTAATGTAGGCTTATGAAAATGGATCTTAAGACTCCTTTTAATTATGGACATGAAAATTGTTAAGGTAGAATCAAGGTAGGGTTGTCTAAGAAATGTTTGTTGATTTCTCGAAAGGATTGGACTTAGTGACCTACTTGCCTCAAATGGAAAGCAAGAAAGTATAAATAGAAGGTGTACATCAAGAGTTTGAGGTATTGCAATCTTATTGTAGCAATATTAGTAAAGTGTTGGTTGGTTTGCAAAATGCACATGAAAATAGTAGAGTGTGTGTTGGAAGTGAATGTATTATATTATGTGAAAGCATTAATTGAAATAGTAAAATAAGAACCAACAAGAAGGGAGAGTTGAGGGTGGTGTCTATATAGGGTAGATGAGTTATGTATTCTAATATATGTCAAATTTTCTTGGATAGTTTTCATTATAAACCCCACTAAATTACTTAAAAATTTACACTTCTATATAAATTTATTTTGCCAAGTATATATTAAATTAAAAAACTGATTATATATTTATATGTGTATGTATCATTTTACATTTAGAATGAATTGATTCTAAAAATTTTATGATAATTGCTTGTATTTCATTACCAAATGTTTATTCTAATTGATATAATTGATGTACATAATTAAAATATATTTTGAAAATTATTTAATATGTAAATAAAAGTTGATCTTAAGTAAATAAATTATTTAATATGATATAATGAATTTCCTCTTAAGTATCACCATCGAAGGGTATGTGATCTTCATCTACAAAGGGAATGAAACAATCTACAATAGGATCCTCTAGGAATGGAGAGATATGAGGGTCTCCATGGATCTCCTAAAGTCTATTCCAAAGTGTATGGGGGAAATCAATATCCAGTGCAATACACATAGAATCATGATCTTGATACTAGATCAAATCACTCCTACATGGTCAATGATGTTACACCAAGATTATATATTTTCTAGTGTTTCTAGTTTAGGTATGACTCCATACATAAAAGGAAAATGATTACACCACCTAAAACTTATGAAGATACCATTTTAAAAAAGAATCATAGTTATCCCTTTCTAATTTTACCACAAAAGGATGAATAGAGAAACCTATGATACCTCCTCAAATAAAACCTTAAAAAATCAATAAAATCAATACATAAAAAATATATCAAACAAATTCATCTCATGTAAGACAGTCATTTTCAAGTGCCAAGATGTCCAAGTAAATGACTAGAATGTGAAATCACAAAAAAATGGTAATTTATTCAAGCTTCAACTTAGTGTAGTACTACTAGTTGCGATCACTAAATCATCCAATGATTCTAGAAAAGAACACAACAAAGTAGTACATGTATTGACAAGTTCATAGATATAACTTATGACTTTAACTTATGATTATTTTTATGATTTTGATGGAACTTATACTAATTCATCTTTAGATGTTAAAAAGTATTGTTTGAGTTGCATGGGCATTATGATGTTTTATTGATGTTTTATTTTGTAGAATTTTTCTTATATTTTGATTTAAGTGGATAGTATTTCTTAAATGATGCTTATTATTACCCACCTATTAATAATATTATAGATCTATGTGAGTTTCCTTTTTTAATATTTAAGTTGCTAAATTGTATTTAATTATAAGTTTTTTTGGAAGGTGAAATGTAAATTAAATAGTTTGTAATTGTAAATTTTCATGTTTGTAATTGTAATTGTAAATTTTTAAGTTTGTAAATTTTCATGTTTGTAATTGTAATTGTAAATTTTCATGTTTGTATATATATGCAGATTATTTTCACACGATGGATGAGTTTGAGATAGATGAGCTATTAGGTATAGTACCACCTCCACCTCCACCTCCACCTCCACCACCACCTCCACCTCCACCTCCACCAGATCAGTTGCGACAGACATTTAGGACAAATATTGATGCTTTGATTAGAGATATTCACACTATTAGGCATGAGCCTCATCCACCCCCTCAGTTGTTACACCTTGCAGATAGTATGCAAGGCATTGTACAGTCTGTGCAAGCATTAGATAGCGAGCTAGATAGCTATCATAGCTGGCGTGAGGGATTGCGTGCATTTTACGCAGATGGTCTCACATACAAACAAGTTAATGACTTAAAAATAACAAAAATAGATTTGAAAAAATATTTTGTGAACCCTAAGATGGGTGAAGAGATAGATCTAAAGAAGCCACGGATCTCTATTCGATGGTGTAGGCACCCGGGCATTGCTAGCCACTTTTGGGAGCGGTGGTGGATGGTCTTTGACCATCCACCACACTCCAATCATGAGGTCCCGATGTATTTTTTGAAGAAATTATGGGCAGAATTTGAATTGGGCAAAAAGCCCAATTACTTTAGTATTAGATCATTTCAGGGGGTTGGGAGAGACATGCCCCAGGATAGGCCAAGAGCAAAATTGAGCGACAGGGTTAGAAACTGTGTGCGCGATGATCCATTGGTTCCTCTTCCATCACCAGTTGTTCCAGCACCTGCCCATCATCGAGCAGTGGATTCTGCTCTAGGTTCATTGAGTGCCCTATCGGGCAATCTGGTACAGCAGTTGCGGGAGGCGAGGGTTGCCCCATGCTTAGCACATGTTTGCACGAGTTGTGGGGATGTATGTAGGGGTCCATAGAGTGAGGCTGCCCCTGGAGGAGATGGTGATTTTGATGATGTTGATGTCACCCATGGTGGTTACGATGATGCCGAGGAAGCTGCACATGCTGATGTCGTCTCTTCATATGTTGATCTCCTGTGGGTAGACGATGATCAGCCTACAGAGGTACAAATTTATTTGTATAATTTACAGTGCAATATTAAATTCCTTATATATACACATATGAACCATAACATGAGTCAATTTTTTCTGAATAGAGGATGGATCATACCACATCATTGAGGAACCGACAGCATGTTACCTCAATACCTAGAGATGTTGGTATTTATGGTATGCACTTTCATCTAGATACATTGTATTGATATGTACATTTAAAATAAACAATAATTTTTTTAATGTAATGATTTACATATGATATGTTTTTTCAATTTTGTAGGGTGCTTCATGTAGCACTGAGGTGGGTAGTTCTTCACGTGACCCATGGACCACTGAGGCTCAGCTTCATATACCACTAGTATGTTTTTCATCCATTAATTTGAAGTGTTTACATGCTTACTAATTTAAGTACAACTTTGATTCATGTTCGTTATTTTTTGCAATTGTAGGCTCTGGATTGTTTGATGGTGCATCACATGTACGCCTTCGACCATCAGTTACTTTGCCTACATCACATGTATGCTTTTCTGTGATAATCTTGTAGTATATATATATATATATATATATATATATATATATATATATATATATATATATATATATATATATATATATATATATATATATATATATATATATATATATATATATATATATATATATATATATATATATACTTTATAATTTATGTATATATACAAGTTTGATTCATGCTTTATATATGTTGTTCAAGTCCACACCACTACCAATATTGGTACGGCTATGGGGTTGAGCCAAATGCAACCATCGACATTATCATTTGAGGCACGATGATTACAAAAAATAATTTATAATTCATTTATACTATGTACCTAGCTTTTATAAGGATTATCAAAATTGATGTACAATGTTTTTTTTTTGCAGGACTTGGCTACGACCACTTTTCTTGTTCATGATAGTGGACCTCCACGTACCAGTGAGGGTATTATAGAGCACGGTCGTATGGTAATTTATTTTAAATTTTTTAGTATTTAATTACTTTATAAGTGAATTATGCAAGTAACTTCTTCTCATGTAAAATCTTTTAATAATGTACAGGAGGGTGCATACACTGATACTACACAGGAGGGTGGAGTCACTGATACTGCACAGGAGGGTGGAGACACTGATATTGCACAGACACAAGATGGTGCATCTTAGGACCACGTGCAGCAAGATGATTCATCTCAGCCACCTTCACATGGAGTGAAGAGGACTGCAGATGAGATGCACGCGAGTTCTTAGATTGTATATTTTAGATCATGTCATGTTATTGTATTGTGGACTTTTGATGATGACACTTGTTATGTTATCCCGGGACTTGTTATTATGTGATTATATATAGGACTTGTTGTTATGTGTTATGTGATTATATATAGGACTTTTTATTATGTCATTTCCTTGCTATTATGATATCAGGTCATGTTATGTCATTTCCTTGCTATTATGATATAGGACTTTTTATTTATGACTTGTTATGTGATCTATTTATGACTTTATATATTAACATTGTGATTGATCATCTTATAGTGCAACAGTTTATAATTCAATGTGCACAAAATAACATTAAGAATAAGATAACTAATACAATATTGTTTATGAAACCAAAATTGTATCAAATGTAGACAAATACAATGTTAAAGGGACAAAGAAAAACAATTATCATGATTAAATATTTAAAAGAGTTCACACAAGTATCGACTTATTAATTATAAATGAATCTCATAGAGGAATCATGATTTTCATGATTATATAAAAGGATTATTAATTATAAATGAATCTCATAGAGGAATCCAATAGATTGATGGAACTAAGGCTAACCAAATTATTAGGAAGCTACAAACATAGTATCGACTTTCCTCTTAAGTTGACCACACTACTTTACTAGTGTATTGATGGTTTATTAGTGCAGATAGTAGTGGTATGAAAAGCATGGACTTCATGGTACTAAAATAAAAAAGTACACTATAAATATAGATTTGTCATACAATGATAAATATAGAGTCAGGTCATATTTAAGACATAATTCTATCTTTGAACTTACAATTAATCTATGAAGAGATTACAATAAAATAAATATATCATAAAAAATTAGAATTCAATTGTAACACAATTACAATGTGCACAAAATAACATTAAGAAGAAGATAACTAATACAATGTTGTTTATGAAACCAAAATTGTATCAAATGTAGACAAATACAATGTTAAAGGGACAAAGAAAAACAATTATCATGATTAAATATAAAAGAGTTCACACAAGTAACACAAACTTACATACATATAAATTTGATTCAACCTAATGTACCATCTGCATCCTCTCTCTTCTGCAATGCGTCTATGATTGCCTCATGCTCTTCTACTGAAAGTGTCCACAATACCTTATTAGCGGGTCTACCTTTGTATCTTTCTAATTTGATGTTTGTTGCCACCACCAAATGAGAATAGTGTATAATCTTCTTTTCTAATTGGTAGTCTTCATAAGATGGTAAGCCATTCCTTCTTGTTAAGTATTTGCGTAGCCATGTACCAACCACCACAATAGACCCAATTGGATACTGAAAACCATCATCAGCTACTTGATCACATATCAACTTTTTCTTAGGTTATACACATCTAGCTAGCCAATACTCAACCTGCTCATCATTATCCTCAAGTGCAACAACAGCATATACACATGTCCTATAAAACAAATTTAAGTACAATGTGTAGAAATAAAACTTGTTAGAATTTATAATTCAAATATGTAATCATAAATTATATGACGATACATAAAAATATATAATTTAAAGTTATAAACAATAAATTGAATTAAATTACAAGGTTGTACGAGGTCTGAAACACGATCATAATCTTCTGATGCAAATGCATGATCGGGGTCTTCATTTCTTCTAACATCTTCATATTGTGTCTCAGTAGGTGTTAAGGATTTATGTTGCCATTCTTCGACCCATTCCATATTCTCGCATTCTTCCCATTCACCTACAACACAAAATTGACAAAAACATGCAAGCTCTCTAGTCCATATAGTCCAAGTGTTAGAATTAGAACTCTTAAATGAATGCCATCTAGCTGACCCATTTATTGTATCACAATCATATCTTGGAAGGATATTCTCCTCTTTAACTAGCCAGAAGAAACGTCTAATTATAGAGTTCTGACTTGATCTTGTGGATAAATTTGCACTACACCAATCCACAATTGCACTTGCATTTTTAAATTTAGCATTTTCCTCGAATTGAGTTGCTCTCTGCAAAGGGCTCTCTTAACACATGCACCAGCACCGTCATGTTCTCCTTTCCCGTGTCCAGCCTCAAAAAAACTCCAAATGTGTTCGATATTAGTTTTCTTATGAATCCTACTCAACCAATAAAACATTCTAGCATTCTTGAATTGCCCTGTGCAATTATCAGACCATATTAGATGTCATGTCATCTGAATTTCTCTCTCCCTCAAATTCTGAAAAAAGGTCTTGAAGAAAAACTGGACAAACTTAGATGAGTGTAATTTATTATCACTAATATAGAAATGGTACTCTCTCAAAAATTTGCGATCCTCTTATGTACTATCTAGTGCATGCCTATAGACAATATGGACAAAAATTGATACCTGCACTAAATTGTAGTATTGTGATTGTACCTCATCTTGTGGTGCAAGCGTGTAGTTCTCTGCAAAGTCAACAACCGAAAGTATACTACCAACAGGAAATGTATCCTTACATATTCGAAACTGACCATCGAGCCATCTAGCATTTTGAGTGTGTTTAACATATTTAGGTATGATGTTACTCTTGAATTCATTCATAAATGCATGAACACTAACTTTTTCAGTGATTAGATCGCATCGTTTTCCAACCTTTCCATCCTTCAGTGGATACTCAATAGTTTTAAATCTTTTAACATCAATTAATTGTTGTCCAAAATCATTTGAAAGATTTTCATGCAAACATTCATCCAACAATGCAAGATTGCCACATATATCACATACACCAGAAACACATGCATTGAAAAGGAAATTTTGTTCATTTAGTGGGTTGCAAAACAAACTTGAAATAAACTCCTTTATAGTTTCAGGTGGTATATTTATACCACATTCTAGGAACATTCCATTACTATGCATGGTAACACGTATATATCGAAATAGATTATAATGGTAGCGAAATTGAACATGAGTTTTGCAACAACATGTGACTCTTTCCTTGTTAATTCGAACATACCAAGGTTTACACTTTTCAAAAGACCTTTGACAAATGCTAATAGTCAACACCTTATCATCCAAAAAAAATTTATACAATTCAGTTTGAGTCATGTCCAATAGGTGTTTTGAATGTGGATCATGAATTTTTGACCCAACTCTTAATTTAAGAACATCTCTAACATTAGGTGATACTCTCGTATTATCGTGCCAGAATTTTTCGATCAAATTTTTGACTTCGCCAGTAAGTTTCATATCAGACCTTGGTAGTCTACCACTAAAAGTCCATAATTTGTTTGCTGGATCACTTTCAAAATTAACTCTTCTTTTTACAGCTCTTGACAAAGTTTTGCGATGAATATTAAGATATCCACTTATGTTACTCATAATTCTTTTATTAGAAGTTGTTTGACTTACTAAAGTTGTTGTTATTGCCCGTCGTGCTGCATTTTTATCTTTAGAACGACTTTTCTTTCCAATTGTATCAAAGGCGCTAGCAACAGTTGATACAACTTGTTTTAAAGACTCCTCCTTCTTCTTGGGTTTGACATAAAAGCCTAACTTCTTCATCACTTTTCACATTTTAGTCATTTTAATTAGTTGTACCATTGATTAACATTGAAACCCAAATTTCTTATTATAAAAAAAATGTCTAAACAATCTATTTGCATGTGTCCTAATCTGTCTCCATGAAACCAAGCCAGGAAGGTTGTCTAGTACATCACTTTTAATTTCAAAATTTTCATTCATTTGATTATCATTCAAACATGTTTCATTTTCAATTGGTGTTTCCATGTCTACATGCACATTATTGGTTTTAGTTGCAGGTGGATTTTCAATTTCATTTGGAGTTTCAAATTTGGTTTCAATTTCAGTTTCAAGTTGAGATCTAGTTTCAGTTGGGGTTTCAATTTGGATTTCAATTTCACTTTCAACTTGACTTCTAATTTCATTTGGGGTTTGATTTTCAATTAGAATTTCATTTAATAAGTAACCTGCTTCTACTAAATCACCAATTTCTTCATGAGAAAAAACATAGGGTTGTGAAGACATACATGTATCCAATAATGGATTAGAAGATGCACCTGAATTAAATGGTTCTATTATGTTTCCTTCGTTAGCATTTATGGTCTCATTGATGTTCTCCTCTTCTAAAATGATTGTGTAACTTGAAGCTCCTTGTCTCATTCTTGATCTTCTCTCTCGTTGACGCATTGCCTCCTCCCTATTTGCTGCAATCTCCTTAGTTGTCAGAACCTTCCTTTGCCTCTTCCTGCGTTGATTTGATCCCATGGCTACACCAAAATTTGAATTCGAATCAATCTCCTTACCAAATCGACAATAAGACAAACAAAGAGAATGATTAATCAAAATATTCTCTTTGCAGATTGTACCTGTCAGCCAATGATTGAAAAATCATTCAATCATTGGGATTTGTGCTTGTAGGCCAGAGTCTGGCCCAATGGATCTTTTCAGAAACGGGTGCACCATTTTTTAAAATTAGGGGCGGGAAACATTCCTTAGCTTTGTTTTTTGCTTCAAGATAGGCTTGGTCTCACCAAGCCTATGCTTGGACCTCCAAAAAAATGACTAAGGTAAAACGACATCAGATTTCTATCTTGGCCTAATTTTTTGAGGGCCTTTCTGATTGAATTTTTTGATGAAACGAAAACCCATTAGAGTTTTCAGCGTCCTGATTTCAGAAATGTAAATTTTATAGTGATAAGATTACTTTTACTATTTTTGTATTATTTATTAATCAAAAGTGGAACCTAAACCTAAAATACCAAGGTTCACTAAAACTTTAATAACTTTTTGGTTTTTAGGATTTTAGAAAAATAAATTATATGGCATCAATCTACATACAATTATTTTGAATATTAAAAAAAAAATTGAAAAATATGAAATTTTCATCAAATTATGGTGGTCGTACACCCGATGTTTTGAAAATATACTTTATTGTCAGTTAAAAATTAATAAAAAATATATATATTCAATAAAAAAATAAGCAAAAATATTCTCATCAATATTTGGTTTCTTAGGTATCATTTCCCAGAAGGATTTGCAAAAATTCATTTATTTGCATCAAAAAAGGGTGGTCGTACACATGCGTGGTATGGTCCTAAAACAGGGATTTTGAAAAATTGGTTTTTAAACATGCCTACTAAAAAGGGATTTCTACCATGTGGGTATTAAAATAAATTACATATTTGAAAATTAGACTCTGAGCACTACATTTTCTATTACTGAAGTTTTTTGAGATTCAATCTCTAAGTGCATCAAATTTTGACATCAATCGACATAAAATTTGAAAAACAGAGAAAACACTTCCACTTTTTGCCCAAAAGTGGGACTCGACTTCTTGCAGCCACCCATATATTCTCAGACTCTTCTAGTGGTTAGATGCTCGTGGTTTCAAATGCATTATTCAAACATATTTGTGTGCTCATTCCCTTGTGTGTCACTCATCTTCATCTTTGAGACAATATGTATCTTGTGACCCATTCAAATTGTAGGACTTTATTCTTTTGGAGTCCTTGTCTAGGTTTTGGATTGATACATTTTGTTGGTCACATTTTCTACTTATGGTCTAGTCAAATAATCTCACCATGCATCGTGCGATCCTCTTCAGATTTTCTTGACCCCTTCAAGTTGATGTTGTTGTTCAATCTTTAGTCCTTAGTGTTGACTATAGCTATGTTAGAAGTTTTAGTTCTCCACTCCTTACAGTTTGCAGGTTCCTGTGCTTCTAGAGTCCTTATCTAGTGCTTGAATAAGTATGTTTGTTGGTCACATATTTTGAGTGTGTGAGCTTGTCAAAGAATCTCATCATGCATTGTATAATCTGCTAGAGATTTTTTAATGAAAGTTGGATTTATTTTGATATGGTGTACTTATGCATCCCTCACCTAGATCCTCTCGTGATTAAAGATCGCATGCCTAGTACTTTGCCTCTTTCTAAGGCCTTCAGTGGCTTTGAATCAAGAAGGCCCTCTCAAGTATCTTAGATCTAATCTTTTGCTTCCATTTTGGGCTCCATTGTGTATCTTAGCAGATTTGTCAATCTCTCTGAAATGTTGAAATACTTTGGTGTGTCATGCAACTGTGACAATGAGACCCTAGATTGGCAATGCCATCAACTCTTCCATTCTGAGGATGAGTTAGTTTGGGAGGCAATATCCCTTATTCTCAAGCACAACACTGGTGGAGATGGCTCCAATATCCATGATGGTCAAGTTTTTGAGTTTTTGTTCACCTCATTAATCCAAATAGTCCCATTCTTAGACTGAGTCTGTATACTGGGTAGTAAATTAGTGGTTGGACAATATTGGCCAAATGTAGCTCAAGCTTTGGGTGGTATTGATGTTGATTTGATCTTTCAAGGGAGGGAAACAAATATAAAATGAAGGTGGCATGAAACCTCTTCAAATCTTGTGTAACCTATGATGACAATGCACCCATGAACATCTTCAATTCTAACACTGAGGATTTTTTTTTTGGAAGCACACAAGCATAAGATTCTAGATTTCTTTACAAGCTTTGAAAAAATTGTGGCCAATCTTAATTAAGGGCCTCCTTTGTTGGTTCCTCTCTTTCATTTTTTAGTGTTTCTCCTTAGTATTGTGTTCCTGCTATGTGTCTTTGATCTAATCAGTTGGTGTTGGACTCTTTCAATTCTCTCTAGGCCTTAGTCTTTATTAGTTCAAATCTTGAGGTGCTAGATGAGTATTCCTCCTGTCTAGTTAACTTTTGTTGCCTCAATGGTTGAGCCTTGCCCTCATATTTTGTGTAGTCCCTTCAGCTATTTATTTCTATCATGTATTTTCCCTACTATTAATATATTATACGGTCTATGTGTTTTATCCAAAAAAATAAAATATGATAATTGCTATTATTAAAATTCTTGATATAAAAGTTAAAGTAGATAAACTATTAAAACAAAAATAATATTAATTTTTATCTTTATCATATAATTAAAATCTTAGGACAAAATATATGAAAAAAGAAATTATTGTGAAAGGTTAAAAATTTTAATAAGAAACAACCTAAAAAGTTGCCTAAAACACTACATTAAGATAGTGGAAATCTAGGGACGCAGCTATTCTGGCTCCAAAATGGCCAAATTGTACACCGTGTTATTGACATGTTAGTCAATCATAGTTGTTGTTTGCAAAATCTAAGATGAAAAACGTGCAACTAACTTGTGTGTTATGCACATTGTACTGTCATTTTGGAGCCAGAATAGCTACATCTGAAATCTAGCAATAAGTTGTAAAATAATTAAGCTAATTAGCAATCTTAAAAATCAAGCATCTTAACTTCTAAAAATTGAAAATAAAAATCGAAAGAAAAAAATTCATAATTCTTATTGGTGGAGGAACAATTGAATAATAACAAGTTAAGAAAAATCGATTGCAATAGTACTAGCCTAACGACAAGTACAAATAATAATTTAATATTAATTACAATATCATAATATAATAATATAATAAAAAATTTAGTGGACTAATGAACAAATATGATATTCACCTATATCTCTAAAGATAGGTATGCTAGTAATTTAAATGGGTTGAATTGAAGGAATTTTTTTAATAATCAAGTATGTTTGAGATATGTAAAAGTGTTGGGTAAGTTATTTCTTTGGAAATGCTATATTTTTTTTGTGGGCATCACCTAAATGCAATGATTGTTAAGTCGACATTTCATTCTTATGAGAAACAAATTCTTCTAATCTACTATTCATGAAACATGAATTGAATAATTTATTTCAAAAATTAAATAATTAAATTTTGACAAAATATCATATAACCTTCTACATCTAAATAATAGGAAGATCATACATATGTTTATGTTGGTGACTCTTCCAAACAATAAACCCTTCGCTAGTAAAAATAGCCATCAAAATAAATTGTGCCTAATTACATGACGGATCAACATTTGCTTAAATAAATCTCTAAGTTTAAAATGTATTTTTCAATCTATTTGAAACCAAACATATTCTAAATTTTTTTAATTGATTAAAAACAATTTTAATGTGAAAAGTATGAATTTGGAAGAAAAATATTTTTAATATAGAATTTTTTTTAACATTAATTCCAATAATAATTGTCAATAATGTTGGATTGGATTGATATAAATTTATGTTGGATGTTGATTTGACATTATATTGAATATTAATATTAAATATTAAATTTGAATTAATTTTTAAATAGAAAATTCAACATTACATCCAATAGTGACTATCAAATATTGAATTGAATCGATTATAAATTTATATTGGATCTTAATTTGACATTATATTCAATATCAATATTAAGTCATAACTTTTTAAAAATGTGTATTTTTAACACTAAATATAGTAAATAGACATTACATCATTCATAACGAGAGAGTTCAAGCAATCTGTGACTACATCCCAAAAATAATTAAAAAATATGAGTTAAAACCTTGCAGGGCTTTCAAGTTGATAAGATCCTATCTACTGACTATATACTATATACATCATAGATACATCATTGACATATCATAACTAAATTCTACCATCATGAGTAAACAAAATATTATTTTCACTAAAATTGACGCCTAAAAGTTCCCACTCTCACTATAACTATCCCAATCAACCCAGCCAACTAGGAGATCTAAATCTGAAATCTCTTCATTAGAATCGACAACTTCCATGGAATAATGTTCTCCTATGTCCATATAGTATCTTAAACCTCATTTTTTGCTTTGGTTATTTAATGTTATTGGTTCTTTACCTTTGGACTTATCCTTACTTTTCTTTTCCTCATTGTACTCTCTCACAAATTCTTGGAGCCCCTTCACAAATGGTTTGTAGTCTTCATTGGTGTCCACCCATGTGTGACCATATGACACTTCTGATATGTTAACCCTTATTATACCATCCTCCAAGAGCTTTTCAAATTTGAATCTTGAGATATTCATTGTGACTGATGCCTACAATACAACATTGAAAGTGATGAGTCTTTTGTAGGATTCGGTAAGTGCCCGTCTAACCCCTTGACACTTATCCTCATTCCTAATTTTCCAAATTTGCCCTAAAATTTCAACAAAGAGAAAAAAGAAAAAGAGATTAATTTCCTCATTGATATTTTTTATAAATCCAAAAGTAGTTTTAGAATAAACAATGTTATCATTCCATCCTTTCATGTCATCGCAAAAGTGTTTCCAAATTTCTGTAGTTATAAAACAATCAAGAAATATATGCTCAATACTTTCTAGTTCCTTGCACACAGAACAAAGATCATTAAATTTCTCACAAAGTCCCTATAAGGTAGTCTCTATAGAAGGAACAACCATTTAAAACAAGCTCTTTTAGGTTCCACATAAGTCATCTAATTTCTAACAACAACATCATTCCATTCCTTGCTGCTAAAATCAACCTGCCAAATTTTATTAAGATGTTTAATCATATCATCATTACCGCATAATGAATTATAAATTAACTTAGCATTGGTCTTCATCAAAGTATTTTCATCAGTCCATTTATAGTGTATATGCCTCATCTCGTCACAGGAACAAGTCCTTCAAAGGCAAAAATGGGTGCAAAATTCTTTGAGGACATAATATGTCTTCCAACTTGAGTTAGGGAGGTCAAATTCCAAACTTAAAGAGGCCCGAGAATTTAATTGTTGATCAAGAAGAATGTCTTTAAATCATCTGATGCCTTTAACATACCATTTCTTAGCAGAGCATCCTTGTAGAAGGGCAAGAGGTTTGT
Organism: Cryptomeria japonica; assembly: GCF_030272615.1. Classification (NCBI taxonomy): domain Eukaryota; kingdom Viridiplantae; phylum Streptophyta; class Pinopsida; order Cupressales; family Cupressaceae; genus Cryptomeria; species Cryptomeria japonica. Next base: position 571,726,860 of record NC_081413.1, read on the forward strand.
CCTTGTGAAATAGATTACATTATATAGACCTTTCCCCACAAATATTACCATCTTTCACAACGACCCCATTTTGAGTGATGAGGCCCCTAAAGCTCTCCCAAGCTCTCCAAATAGTTTGAAATACTATGGATCCTATAGGGGAAACAGGGAACCCACCACCTAAGAGGTCATCAAGCGGAACAATTTTCCAAGATTTGGCTTGCTTAGGAGTAGACAACTTGATATTGCTCCTGACTAGTATATTCCAAGGTTCATCTCCTCCCAGTGCTTTGAAGATTTGTTTTGCTACTAAAGCAACACATTGAAGCTTGAGATCTTTCAAACCAAGAACCCCTCTCTTCTTGTCTAAAAAACACCATTTCCACTTGACAAAGTGTGCTTTCTTATTCCGTTTACCATATGACTACAAAAACTTCCTAATTTGCTTTTGAATATCATTGACTTGGTACTTACTAAATAGATAGACTGAAGAGTAGTAGACATTGTAGGATGAGAGTATTTTTTGGCAAATATAAGTCTTCTTGCAAAGGAGAGAAACTATTTGTTCCATCTATTAAGTTTATAATCAATTTTGCCTTTGATCCTTAGCCACATCTCCTTCAAACATGGATTGATAGAAAAAGGGATACCCAAGTATCTCACCTATTTATTGGGACCACCACATTGAAAACCATACTTAGCAAACCAAGAAGGGGAGGGGGGGTCCTCTCACTACCTGTTATTGAATAGAAAAATCTGGTCTCGGTCGCAAAGGAGCCATAAAATAGATTTGGAGATAGAAAATTTAGCACCAAAATCATCACAAAATATATCAAGTTTTTTAACAAGTGAATCTATATTTTTTTCTTCCATTACAAGAAATAGTGCAGTGTCATCTACAAATTGGATATTCAAGATATCCTCTTTTATTTACAAGGGTGATTCCTCTTACCGTGGAAGATATGGAGGATTCTCTAAGTAAATAATAAAGTGCATTAGAAGAAATGACAAATAATGCAAGTGCCAGTGGGAAACCCTACCTGATTGATCTCCAAACGGAACCTCTCTATCAATGAGCCATTGACATCTATTTGAGAAGTTGCATCCTCCATTAGTGTTTGTACTAGTTGAAAAAATGAGTTGGGAAACTCAAATACTTCTAGCATCATTAGCAAAAAAGGCCATTCAACTCTATCATAAGCTTTATCAAAATCGAAAAGTAATATTGTTGTATACTAATTGGTCTCCTTCCCCACTTCATAGCTTCTCAGGATGTCAACAAGTTTTCTAAGATGTATATTCCTTTAATGAAACAAGTTTGAGTATTACTTACAAATTTGGGTAAAATGTCCACTAATCTGAAAGCGATTATCTTAGTTAGGAACTTATAAGAAATATTTAAGAGAGTGATTGGTCTCTATTTCTTGATTATATTCTTATCTCCACCTTTAGAATAAGTTTGATTACTCCTCTATTACTCTTTGATCCTAGAGAACCTTTAGTAATGGCTTACTTGTATACTTGTACTAACTCTTCACCTATCCAATTGTTGTCTATTTGTAGAATTCAATGGGTAGCCCATCAAGCCCTAGTGATTTATCATTGCTTAGAACACTAATTTCCTATTGGACTTATTCTAAAGTGATTTCTTTGTCAAGTCTTTGATTGTCTTCATCAAAAAAATTCCTATGGATGAGACTCTTGCACTTTTCCCTAACTTCTTGACATATACTATTGTTGGCTTCTAAAGTGAACAATCTACGGTAAAATTCGAAGAATGATTTTTTGGTATCATCATGATCTAGTATTGTTCTTCCATTCTCCCAAATCTTATCTATTCTTTCCTCGAACTCTTTTTGCCTTAACATATTGAAGAAGAAATTTGACCCTTTATCCCCATTTTGCATCTAGTTTACTCTAGATATAACTCTTAGTCCTTGAATTCTTCGCAATTGTATTCTTCTTAGATTATTCTTAATCATACTTAAGTTATCATTGAGATCCTTCTATTGTGGATTATTTTGTAACTTATTCTCCACAAAGAGGAGTTCCTCGTTAAATTGATCCTCAGTCCTAAAATCTTTTGCTTTCTTTTTACCAATGGTTAGGAATAGGATTTTGCAACTAATTGTGTTTTGCTCCCACCTGTCTATTGACGACCTGTCCTTCATTTACTACTTGTTTAGCTATCTAATCATGTATATGGCACAATTTCAATCTTCATATTTTAGAATATTAGTATTGAGCAGAAAGATGCAATCTCTACTCTATCTAGACCTTATGTCCTCTTTAAAAACAATTTCAGCCTCGATAGGGTGATGGTCAAATATAGTATATGGATGAAATTTGATGTTTTACCCATTCTCATCCTTATTGAAACTAAACATATCCTTTTTACCATAAAATATAACGAGTTTGCAATAGATTCTTCTCCTACCTTGCTAAAAATTACACCATGTGAACCAAATGTTCTTATTCTCTTGTTTATTTTCTTCTAGTGGGTCAAACAATTTTATCTTATATTTCAACTTAGACCAATAATGCTTCTCATTGCTCTTCCATTCAAATTTTCTACCTCCACTTTTGTCATCTTGGTGTTCTATCATGTTGAAATCTCCACCTACCATCCAATGTACATAAGGCAAGTTATACATCCATTTTCATAGTTCTATTATGTTTTTGTATTCATTGGGGGCATATACAAAGCACAATCCCTATTTTAGATCATGTTTTACGATGATAATCCATACTACTCTATTGCATACGAAATATCCATGATTAATAACATAGTTTATCCATTTATTAGACAATAAGATGACTACTCCATTGTTGCCTTTATCTTGTTTAGTGGTGATTAATGTGGCATCCTTCCATATATATTTCATATTAGCATCAAGAGTGAACTATGTGACCTTGACCTCCTAGAGAAGGATTGTATCCTTGTTCTTGATAGAATTAAGGAACCACTTGACTACATATTTTCTATCTGAGGATTCCAAACCCCTTAAATTCTATAATATGTAGTTCATGTTTTTATGTAAATTTATTCAAATATGTTCATTAGTTTCCTAAAGCCTTCAAAGCACTTAGGTAGTTTATCCTCTATCTCCTTTCTTTTATGAATGGGAAAGGCACATCCTTTATTTCTATTCTTCCTTTTAAGTTTAATCATATTGAAAAAACCATACCCTGCTGGAATAATCTTATCATCGGATTCATATTTTGTTTTGGACTTCTTATTCCTCTTAATGACATCTATGTTAGGATAATTTGGAGTTTTCCCAACAAGATCCACAATAGATCTCCCACTAGACTTTAAGCTAGGGGTACTATTATATTGAACTAGAGCTTGATCGTTAGGGCTACAAGGGTCCTCTACCTTGTAATTGGGTTCCATTTGCAAACCATCTCCAGCCTTGTCTTGAAGAGGTTCCTCCATAGTTTCAATCACAAGGGGCGGCTTATCAAATTCTCCACTTATTGAACCAAAACAACATAAAGACGTATGGTTTGGGGTCTACACAAGCATGGTAATCTGACTATCCTCATTGACATGAGAGACCCCAAGGTCTTGCCCAATAAGGAGACCTTTGGGAGGGTTTTTCTCACCACTAATGGCCTCATTAGCCACTTGGTTAGATAGGACACTAAACTTATTAGACATATTTAGGTCAAACAATGTCTTAGAGAACGCTATATCACTAGGTCTCTACAAACTCAAACCAGAATGACTCTTGCTTTCTAATTCAACGATAATGGATTTAACCAAAGATCTTGATTCAACAATTTGGCCCTCCTTGGAACTCAACATCACCATATTACAATCATTATTATCAAGTGGATTATAGGGCACCATTTTATCATCCATATTAGTCCTCTTTAGATCAATATTATTTTTAATATTATCCAAAACAATTTGTTGTGCATTTTCCTCTTGGGCCTATTGTGTTTGGTACTATCCTAGGGACCATACACTCCATTTTTTTATCTTTTGAGGTTTATTGAATTTAGAAAAGTAGGGAAGAGGATCAACATAAATATGTCCACTTCCAAGGACTCCAAATGAGAGGCATTGCAAATAGAGACATTGTTAGGGCATGACATATCCATCGAGTCCTTCAAGGCCTAGTGAATGGCATTGGTCAAAGAACTAAGATTAGCAATGAGGCCAATCTTGTTTCCTTCTGACTCGTTATACTTAAAATTATTGTTGCCCATGTCAGGTAGGCTAGGGTTAGGTTTTAAAGCCACAGTCTTGTTAACACCATTGACCAGAGAGGGCCCTTTGGCAACCTCCTTAGATTTGCTACTAGTATTACTAGGTCTATTAGAAATAATATGGGAATTTTTTTCAAATGTGCCTATCCTTCCTACATAGATAACATGTGTTAATGTGTCCAAGCACTTCAATATCATATTTAAAGACTTTCTTATTGATATCAATTTCAACAGAGTTAGTGATTTCAATGCCTGGGTTGAGAGATACCAAAACCCTAGCATCTAAGTGAGGAAGGGTAACCCTTGCCTCATCTTGTCTCACTTTTTTCTCAAAGTCAAGAATTTAGGGCAAGAGAGACCAAAGGAATGGTGGAGCGTTCTTAACAACAATCCACCTAGGGCATGACAAGGCCATAACCTCATCACTAGCAACGACAGGCGTCTACTTAAGGGCCCTAAAAATGTTGTTTTCAATATTCCAATACTATTTGTTAGTAGCAGAGACTTCCACACTATTATTTTTGAATAATAAAAAAAAAGCCCTTCTAAATCATACAACAAAAGAAAATTTGAAAACACATTTTGTTTAACCATATATTTTTAAACCAAGCATCTAAAAATTTCCTAGCCAATACTTTAGATGAATCCACTGTGGCTTAAAAAAAATAAGAATTTCTTTCAATTTATTTTTCTCTTGATTAATAACTTCAAGCATTTCAGGCATAGGAGAGAGGGTAAGTTTGTTCGAATTATGACCAAGAAACTTACCTCTTTGTCCTTCTATGGATCCGTTGTCTCCTACATCACACACAAAATTATCCACAAAACTAGCACCTTCCAGCAGAGCCTTAGGTTTATCGACCAATGCATCTTTGAATGACTTAATTTTTGTGTTATTAACATTAAGTGCCTCTTCCTTTTGAGTGAAGGGATTACCATCCATTGGCCAAGCGGTACACCGCTAGCCTAGTAAAGACATCGTCACAAACGACTCACACAAACAAACAACCAAATACTAGTACTAAAACCACCACGATGATAAATGCTCACACAAAGGAACGAAAGCATCGAGGGGTGAGGACACTCACCCCCTGTCCCCATGCGGCTGCTTAAGTGCATTATTTGCTTAAATTTTATCAATTGATGTGTCCCCATGCAAATTTTTATTTAAGGGAATTGGATAAATTGGAATCTCTCCCTATTTTAGTGGAGCAGCTACTGCTTAGAAATTAAAAATAAGCTTTGAAAAAAAGGTGGGGCTGAAAATAAGCAGCAACTGCTTATTGAGAAAAATCATATGTGGCTCCACAAATTTCTTTCCCTCTTTTTTATTTGCCTCCAGTATTTTCTCCTAAATTTACTCCAAAATTATTACATACATTTTTTTCATCTAAAACTAAAATTTAAGGTAATTGCTTTAAAGATAAGCAGTAAAATTAAATATCTATGGGGCCACCAGCTATATAAATTGCTCCTAAAAATATTGAGCAGTGGCTACTAGCAAAAATAAGCTTAGCAGCTGCATGGGGACCTGCCCTTATAGGGTGAGAAACTCAAACCTGGGTGGAGGACACTAGCCTCCTCTACATATCCTACAAGAAAACCCTCTTCACACGGTCGAGGTCACCTTATATTTTGTTTTATATGCCTTATAATTTTTCTACATACTTTCTTATCCTTTTAAAAATATTTATTAAATTTAAACTTTTTTTTTCTAATACCTGGTAAAAGTTTCACAAGATCTGTGAGCACAATGGTCTAGCGAGGGTTTAAACTTTGGTGGCCACTTCACCAACGTAGTGTTTTAACCATGACACTACATGTCTGAAGACAAATTTAAACTTATTTTAATGAACATGAGAAATTAAAATTAGTCTAAAATTTATAAAAATATTTTTTCAACAATTTATTATTAAAAAAAAATATTTCTAAATTTTGATTGAATTAAAATATTAGATTGTTTTCACAATTTTAATATTAATTTTTTATTTTAGAATATAACATAATGCTTGAAATTTAATTAATTTGAAAGATGAAAAATATTTGAAAAAAAATCAATTATAATCTTTATAAAAAAATCATATACACTATTAATATTATAATAAATTCATATAAAAATTATAAACACTTTATTATACATATTATTCTTAATATCCTTATAAAAATATTTTGTATATTAATAAATATTTTTTTCTAAATTATTACTTTATTTCCTCAAAACTAAGTTATAACTACTTATTTATTATTGTAGTTCAACATGGTTTGATATAAAAGTTAGTTTGAATTATTTTTATAAGTAAATTTTATTGAAGCAAAGAAAAATAGATACAAATAAAAGAGTAGCAAATAGGCTATCAAGGAAATAAGAAAATCAAAACTATTCCAATTACAAACAACATATTAAAATGTGTAAACCAACCCAAACAACATATTACAAACATGAACAAAATTGTAGCATTATAGCAACCCAAAATCATACTTCAAACATTAGAACTGTAGCATTACAATGAACAAAATTAAATTTTAAATTATATTAAGCATGAAATATTCTAACAAACATGGAAAAAATTGAGTTGTGTATTTGGAGTTGTATTTAGGTTTGTCATAAAAGTTCTTTAGGGGAGAAGATCCAATAGTTGAACACCTTCCAAAAAGCACTTGTTGATTTAATGGCAACATTTTTTATAATATTGTTGTAACGTCGTAAATTGTACACCTTTATTAGTGTGTCAAATTTCACACTCCCTAGCACGTATTTTAGTATTTCTTATTCCCATATGCATTATAGGATCTTTATTGTGATCAATTACTATTTAATTCAATACGATGACTCTTATTCCACTTTATCAAATCATCACACTATTATTTGGGCCCTTGATTCTAGGTGTGCCCTTTATCTTTTATTATCCCTATTTATCCTTAATCCTAATTTCAACTTCCAAAACATATTTCACATATCTATACATCATTTTGTAAGCCACCAAGCTAGAATTAGTATTAGAACCCTGTTATCTTGCATTCCTAAAAAGTTGAGAAAAAGTTATCAAGATCGGGACATCCCACCCCTCCTGGTCCCATGCTTCTTGCCCTAAATTTTGGGAGGATAATATGGCAGCCCTACTCTATTCAAATATACCTCCATGTGAATATACATTAAATCTAGGTCGGTCTAATGGTGATTTTAATTGTGAAATCCCTATAGAAGTCATTCCTCTCAATTCATTTCAACATCTCTCAACATCTATCATTATTGCATTCCATCACTCTAATTCAAGAGAAATTATTCTTCCTCAAGAGAAAATCCAATTCAAGGAGCAACAAAATACATCAAGTCATCTTCACATTATTTTTAAATTATGATTTCATGATGGATTTTAAGTGATTTATCATGTTATTGCATCAACACATGGAGGACTAATCCTAAAAGCATTGTGTAATCACATAAATCTGTCCACTTAATTAAAATGAATATTTAGTATTTATTTGATTATTTAACCATCAATCAATAATTAATTAAATCAATATATTTAATTAATTCATCTTAACCCTCTTCTCCTATTAATTAAATAAATTATTCAATTTATTTGATTTAATTCACTTAACCAAATTCAGACCATTAATTAAATAAATAAATCATATTTATTTAATTAAATCTTCTCTCACATTTAAATAAATTAATATTTATTTAAATTCCCCCAAAATCCCACCTCTCACATTTAAATAAATTAACATTTATTTAAATCACCTTTATCCTCTCCCCATTTGCATTTTCCTACAAATGCAAGTTGCACAACTATTTTAAATAAATCATTTATTTAAATCACCTTTATCCTCCACCCACTTGCATTTTCCTAAAAATGCAAGTTGCACAACTATTTTAAATAAATTATTTATTTAAAATCCTATTTATCCTCACCCACTTGAAACCTTTAATGGTTTCCCTTAAAGTCTTCAAAACTTAATGGCTTTAAAGTCTTGAAACTTGATGGCTTCCTTCTATAGTCTTCTTAAGCCTTTAATGGTTTCCCTTAAAGTCTTCAAACTTAATGGCTTCCCTTAAAGTCTTCTTAAGACTTTAATTGCTTCCCTTAAAGTCTTCAAGCCTTTAATGGTTTCCCTCAAAGTCTTCAAGCATTTTAATGTTTTACCTTCCTTTTTCTCATTTAAATAAATTAATATTTATTTGAATATTTATCCAAATGCAAATTACACCATTTAATTGAAATAAATGATTTTATTTTAATTGAAAATACCAAAATTCCTCCCACTTGCATTTTCCTACAAAATCCACTTGCATGCCTAAAACCCCCTCTAGATTCTTCTAAACCTTTCCTAATTAACCTAATCCATCCCCTAAATATTGTCACATTCCTAAGCAAATTGGAGTCACTTCTCAAAGACTCCAAAGTCTTTAAAAATCAATTAATGCTTTGTGTGTTCAACAAATTAACCTCTAAAGTCTTCCAAACCACTTATGGCTCTTACATGACCATTAATGGTTAATTCCACTTGCACCCATGGTTAAGGACTTTGACCCCTAACTTAACCCTCATGTAACCCATGTGTCTATTCAAAGCATTTATTTCTTTGACTAGGGTAACCATCATGTCCCCTCAAGCATTTAATGCTCCTTATCTCTCCTCTCAAGCCTCCTCATGGTGACACTTGTCAACATGGGATTGGGTTGAAAGTCTCACATGGATTGAATATCTTTCAATCCTAACCCTTGTTAAGATTACTCAATCTTAACCCTTCATTTCCCCATTTCTTCTATAAATAGAACACTTCTCAAGCAAAGAGGAAGCATTAGAGTATTGTTGTTATACTGGCATTAGCATAGAGATTTTTCATAGCATCACTATCTACACTTGCATAGCATTTGTTTATCATATTCAACCATCTTGAATCTCCATATGGCATCCATGGATAGTGCTAAAAGCTGAGAGCTACACTCATTTGGGACTTGGAGAGGGGAGAAACAAGGGAGAAGCATCAAAAGGCATCATGGAAGCATCTTAGGGAGGCTCTTCTCCTTTCTTTTATTTTGTTAAACTTCTTTCATGCTTTTTTGAAATCTCTTTTGATATGTTTGGAATGGTTTTTTGTTCTTTGTTTTGTTTTTATGGTTGAAACTAACTTATTAACATTGAACTTTGTTGTTGCCTTGTCCCCATTTCCATGACATCACATTGCATCACCTATTGAAGGTATAATCATCTACATTCAAGCATTTCAAATTATATCTAGCCTTGCCCTCAAAAGGCAAGCTTTTCCAATTCAATTCAAGTTCAATTCATATTCCAGTTAAGGTTAATTCCAAACCCAATATTTTACCTAGGCAAACCCCTATCTACAACACCCTTTCTTTCCTCTTGTGTGCAGTTACACATACTCAATGGAGCCAATAAGATAAAAAAGCAACCCGGACCCAAAAGTGAAGCACACAACCAAATTTCATTAGAAAATGCCTAGAACAGGGCACTAGGGGTGTCATGGTCCTCGACTAGGGCATTCTAGGAGGTCCAAATTTGACTGTGAGTTTACAATGTCTCAAAGACCCGGTTTCAATCCCATGTTCATAAATTCAACTGTATGGACAATAATATGCCCCAAACATCGTTATTACATCAAATTCAGATAAACTATTAGTCAAAGGTGCACTTTTAGATTTCCTTTTCATTCCCATGTATGTTCTAAAGTTTTATTTCAATGTTAGGTAGCATAACCAGTCCAAATTTCTAGTTCATACATGTACCTTCTTACCCTAGATTTGGCATTTAGTTTACATCCTTTCAATTGAAATTTCAACTTAAACAAAGGCAATAGAATCCAATTAGTATTCAACCATCTTCCTAAAAAAATTGAGGTTAGATCTATTGAGTTCAGTTTCCTTTTAATGTGATGTATGTGAAAGTTAGGTCATTTCCCAATTTACAAAGTTTAACCTGTGAAACCCTAAATTTCTATGTACCCTAAATTTTGGTGAACCCAACTCTTTTTACATTTGCATTACTTCTGATTTTCATTTTCATATTTGATTCTTATGCACCTAATTAATTCAAATCTGCAATCATTTCTAAAACATATAGCTTATGCACTTATAGTTACATGCATTTTGAGGTCGAGTTCACCACCTTACATTTTGGTGAACTTGACTCATCTAACAATTTCATATCTTCTAATGTTAAATCTGATTTTGCATAATTTTATTGCATACATAATGTTAACATTTATTTGGTTAAATCTACCAATGGCATATGAGTGTCTTGTTTGATCATTTGATTAAATGGAGTTGCTATCTTATTTTGCTAGTTCAATCTCAAGTTTTATTCAAGATGTTCATGATGTTCCATTTCATGCATATGATGATAACTTAACTCTTTAATTTATAAATATCTATGATTCACCCTCTCCTAAAATTGGTCCCACCTATGAGAACACTTTGGTGCAAGAAGAAACTATGAACACTTCTTTCAAAGATCTCCCTCCCAAGGATGAAGCTTTGAAGAATAATGTTCATTCTTCTCCTAGAAAGTATCTTCCCCATGTGAGGATCATTTTGTGCAAGAGGATATTGTGGCTATCTCTCCTAATGATACCATACCTTCTTTTCATTTCAATTACCTTCCCTCTAGAGATGAAGCATTAATGAGCTATGTTTGTCCCTCTCCTAAGTTTTCTTAATCACAAAGATAACTTGGAGAAAAAGGATGATACCATTTCCCTTCATGATAATACTTTCAATTCTCTCCCTCCCAAAATTGAAACTCCAATGAATAAAGAACCTAACCAAGATCAAATAAACTCCATTCATGTTATTGAGAAGTCTAAAATTGTTGACCACCTTCATCAAGATGTCTCTCAATCTCAAAAGAAGCCATTCATTGTTGTTAAAGGTGGAGTGAAACATCAACCCAAATACCATACAATAGCTCACACATATAACAAGCAAGATCCTCAACCTAACATTGTGTTCTAGCAAAATGAGTTGCCTCCTATAGAAGTTCCAAACCAATGTGATCTTCTCATGATCGTTGTCCTTATCAATGGTAATGTCATAAGACAAACTCTAGTTGATAATGGTTAAGCTCTAAATGTGTGTAGTATTGACTTGTTATATAAAATCAAAGTGGATACTTCTCTTATTCAACTTGATTCTCTTCCTATTCATGGATTTAATAATGTTGGTAAACCATAATTAAGACCAATCACTTTGTCTATTAAGGTAGGTCTCATTGTTTTACCTACAACTATCCATGTCATGCCCAATACTCTCGCATATAACCTTCTTCTAGGTAGACCTTGGATTCATGCTATGCAAGCAGTTCCTTCTACTCTCCATCACAATATTGGGTTTATCTATGAAAATACATTGTATAGCATAGAGGCTAATACAAATTTGGAAATGGAATTAAAGCCTCAATCTTCTTAAATTTCTTCAATATTTTCCCCAATACAAACAAATACACCATCTCCTCCTAAAGATGTTTCTAAAGAGGACTCTTGGAGGATTATTGGGGGTCATTAGATTTTACACACTCCTTTATTGGAGAATATAAAATTCCTAATATTTTCACTAAAGTCTTGAAAGAGCCTAGTGTGTCATGTGTTCAAGATTCTACTAAATCCACTCTAATTTCTTCTTCTAACATATGTTTGGATGTTGATAGGGGCTCTTTAAAAGTCAATCTAATCTCACCCAAGATTAAATTCTCTCCTCTAGAAATTTCAACACCTATATCTAATTCTACACATGGATACAATGGACATGTTTTAGGATGTGTGCAACAAAGTTTTGAAGGTCATGAGAAATTACACTTTTCCAACAAAGACTTAGGTTTCCAATCTCTTCCTTTGTCGATATCCCTTCCCCCATCATCCAGTGCATCCATGTCTTCTTATTGCAATATTTTATATCAACAAAATAGTACTTTTTTTATCTTCCTTAAGTCAACCTAATTACTCGACCAAAGAAAAAAATAAAATGTAGAAAGATCTTGAGAATTCTTCTTTTTGCATCAGCAACATGGCCATTCTCCTAATGAATGTTGAGATTTGCATATTAAAATTGAACAATTAATTGATGATGGGGTCATTCATGTAACATATGACAATAGTTGGTGCTATATTTCTCAATATGAATAACATTTATGACCTATTATATTGCTCATCACTATGTGAGAACATAAGCTTGCCTACTGGGGGCTCTTTTTCATTCATGGTGGTATAATTTTAGGTGTAATCTAAAGAGGGGAAAAACCAGCAAGGTGGATTCAGCTGGTTAGTGCACAAACAAAACACTAAAAGATATTAAAACATGAAACATGCATAAAACCACATAAAAACATGAAGACAAAGCTTATACCTTGCTATTTTTACCTCTCCCTCGGATTGAGCTTGATGAAGTGGATGATGAGGATGCGTTGTTGATGCTCCACTCGATGTGTTGCTTGCTTGATTGGGATGTGAAATGCTCTCCAAGTGCTCAACAAGATAGATTGGATTTGATAGGATTATTGGATGGATTTTGGATGGATTTGAATTGAAAGATTAAGGATGCATGGATTTGACAGAGGATTATGAAGAGGATGAGAGAAGAAATAGGCAGCATGACAATGCATGAGAAGTGGATTATTTGTGAGGAGAATAGGCTCCAATTTATAGATTGGAGAAGGCCAATGGAGGGTCAAGATTGATTTGATCATGAAGGGTTGAGATTGATTTTAGATAGAATGCATGGATCAAGGGTGCCTTGGGAAAATAAACAGGAATATAAAATTCCTTAGAAAAAGGGGGGGGGAATTTGAATTTCAAATATGAGGAATTAAAAATTCCAAAGTAAGGATGCATTGAGGGATTCAAAGAAATTTGAATTTCTTTGAGAGGCTCAATGTTGATGTGACATGAGTGGGAATTAAAAATTGAGGGATAATGATAAGAATGATTATGAGAGATTCTAGAAGGATTAATTAGGTTGAGTGGGATTAGGAAAAGTGATTTGTAGGAATCACATGACTAGGTTAATTAATTAGAATTAATTAACTGAGTGGGTTTAGAGGAAATGATTATTGGAGGGGACTTTAGAAGAATAGGGGAATAATTAATTTATTTGATAAATTAATTATTGGACGATAGTGACAGGATTAATTAAATTAGATTTAATTGATTCTAAGAGGAATGAGGATAACACAATTAAGTCAATTAATTATTTTGATAGGATTAAATTAATTAAATATTAATTTTAGGTGTCTACATAATCATACTCCGGTAGCAACATAATAGCATTTTTATTCTTGACTCCATGCTTGGCGGGCAAGAATGGCCTTCCAATCATTCATTATTTATAAGGATTCACTTTTCCTTTGTTGAGATGCATCTTTCATAACTTCATGTCCTTTCTTGCATAGAATTATTCTTCATGCAAATACATGTGTGTTCCTTGTTTAGGACCTATTCTTTCTGGTATTGGTGTTTCTTCTTATGAATAATCTCTCCTTGGTGAATGTGTGCAATCCTTCATTAAGAATCCACTTTTTCTAGCAATAGGGAAGGTGTGTATTCTTATTCTCCTTCCCTTTTCAAAGATGGCATCCTTATTAAATGTATCCTTTATTTTTTGAGGTAGATATCTTTTTGAAAATATCTCTTCCTCTGTCAATCATCCCTCAAAAGGATCCCTTTACACTTGTTGCTAGGTATCTCTGTTACAACTATCCCTTCCTTACCCATAAGAGATGCCTCTTTAGCTTGGATTGCATGAACATTGTTCCTTAAATGATATCTTCTTGGTGATGAAGGTGTTTATCCTTGGTTCTCTCTTTTTACCTTAAGACATCAACATAGGGCTATGTTGACATCTTAAAGGGGTGCATATATGCAACCTTATTATTGCTATGTTCAATTCAGTTTCATCGATTGTCTTATGAACATTGTGCTTTTTTGGTTATCCTTATTCAACATTACAAGATTTTGTTATGAATAATGTGCTTTGTTTGGTTATCCTTATTCAATTTCGCAGGATTTCCTTACAAACATCATGCTTTGTTTGGTTATCCCTATTCAATGTTGCAAGATTTCCTTATCAAAATTGTGCTTTGTTTAGTTATCCTTGTTCAAATTGCACCAAATTTTAGGATGATTTGACTAGCATAACACAAGTTGCTATACCTTTCAACTCTCCTTGCCCCCTCATAGATCACCTAACATAACTTGCTAGCTTGTGTTGTTCATATTCCTAAATATATATCTCCCATGAATCCATAGCATAATGCACTTTACTAGTGTTGGATCATGGTCTTTTCTACTTTCAATTGGTGTACATCCTTGTTTCTATAAGTCCACTTGTGCTCTTGCAATAATATGCAGAGAATGATATTAGTGATTGAAACATTTTTATTGTCAAGGTCTCTTCAACTAGTTGACTTGGAACATTTTGTTTTAATACTAACATTTTTTGCTTTTGTGTATATTTGAAGGCTACTTGCATGGAATTATAGGATCCTATGCTTGAGGGCTAGCACATCCCTCAAATTTAGTTCTATCCTATCCCTAGCTTGTCTTGCTAGATGTTATATCTCTTCACTTCTAATCTACTGAGAGTATGACTGTAAGATCATACTCCGCTAAAGTGGGGGCTAAATGTAGCTATTACCAAATTTTGCACATGCCAAATTTAGTGCCCTAATGAAGCCTTTCATTCATTCATTTTGAAAAGGTCAAATCATGAACGAGAAATCAGAAATGCATTGTTTTTGTCTAACTTGTTTTCTTCATGTGCAGATACAGGAAATGTGAGACAACATGTGGATTAAAATGTGGCTCCCACAAGGGTTGAGCTCAACATGTTGTAGATCACAAAGATATTATGCTCCATTACATATGAAATGGCATGGATATTAAAACCTTAAGGCCAAAAGAAACTCAGAGAAAATGCAATCGGCCTGTGTAAAGTTTTTAATTGGGCGCCAAAGAGGGTTTTAAAAGGCTAGAGACCTTCCAAGCATTTTCAGTTGCCAGACAAGAAGAACATTTATCCCACATTGGTTGCGAGGAGGAGCATGTTTGTATTTAAAAGTAAAGTCACATATAACTATAGTGTCAAAGCTACGGGCTTTTGACAAGAAGTGGCTCATCGCAAAGTGGACCCCGCATGTGTGCGCATCTCAAGGCATCCTAATTTTGTGACCGGTTGGTGGGAAGAGATTAAAAAGCGAGCAAGTAAGGAAGATCAGACGCAGATCGCAGTGATCCAACGATTGTCACTATGTTGCGATGGTTAGATGCTCGCCAGTTATCATCGCGACTTGGCGACTGATGGCGTGGCGAGGCAGAGAGTATAAGACCAAGGGCAGGCCTGGCAGACAAGTGGCAGATAGGTGGCAGTCCAATGGTTGGTGACATGGCACAAATGGGTGACTTATTGAGCAGACCTTGGCCGCGATGAGTCTCGAAAATGTTTCACCGAAGGCTCAGTTTCATCGACATAATAATATCGATGAAACCGCAGGTTTGATGAGACTGGTAAACGGCTCGCCGAGGGAGTAGTTTGGCCGAAAGAGTGATATCCGACATAGAAAGACGCGTGGCAGGCACGACAGACAGGTAGTGCCCAGGCGGATCTCTGGAGCCAATCAGGGGGTGACATATGAAGCAAGTAAAGAAGATCAGCTAAGGTTAAAGGTCGAGCAAATTGAGGGAAGAACAGCGGTAGTCCGAAAGATCTAAGGGCTATTGCTATACCGCTATAGGAAGAAGCTCACCGGTTATCTTTGTGACTTGGCGACAAAGCACACGCAAGTAAAGGTGAGTGGCTAACAGGTTAAATATCGACCAGTTTGAAGAAAGATCAACAGTCATCGCTATACCGCATGATGAAGATGCTCACTGATTATCTCACGCGACATGGTGACTGATGACGTGGCGGTTAAGGTGGTCGTCTAAGTGGGCTAAGAACGAATGAGGATGCACCACAGGATAGAGAGTAGATGAAGAACCAAGGCAGACCAAGTCCAATGGGTCCAGGTCCAGGTCCAAGTGGCGAGACATGTGGATATCATGAGCAAACTAGAGGCTGACATGTGGTGATATCGTGGCCTAAGAGAAAGCCGCTCAGAGAAGCTAACGGGCATACAAATCAAGAAATATCAACGACGATCACCAAGATCCGACGGTTGTCGCTAAGGCACAAGGAAAAGTTGCATGCCCAGTTATCGTTGCGACTTAGCGACAAGGTGGGTCCAGGTCCAGTGGCGGTTAAGATGGTAGTCCAAATGGCAGACAAGATGGACCCACGAGCGAACCGGAGGTTAACCTGATGACTCGATGAAGAAAGGAATGCTAGTTACAGTCAAAAGTCGTAGTGGTGGAATGCAAGTTAGCGTCTAGGGATCCATGCAAAATAAGAAGAAGTCATCAGGTAGTTTGAGGTCCAGTTAATGCAGGCAATTATTAAACTCAGCTCAGAGAAAGTCTGCATGAGTCTTTCTCGTGATCTTAAGGTGATAAGGATTGTTTTTGAGCACCACATGGGTCAACTTTTAGTTGACTAAGAGTTTGAGAGCAAGTTTGCATGAGTTCTTTTTGCATGCTTTGAAGCCTTTTTGGGTGGCTTTTTATTTCTATGAGAGGATCAGTTTTTCAGAAGAGATTTTTTTTCAGTTTTTGCATGCTTCAAAGCATGCAAAAAGCCTTTTTGGGTGGCTTTTTACATGCTTTGAAGCCTTGCTAGAGTTATCTTTCCTCTACCTCCTGGAAGGTTTTTGTATAAAGTGAAAAAGTTTTATCTTTCTTCACTAGTTCTTGATCATTCTCTGGCTAGTTTTAGCAGAGAGTACATTCTTGTAGCTCATGTGTAGTTTCATGATAGAATACTAAATAAAAATTATCAGCTTATGCCTTATGTCTTTATAGTTTATTTTCTTATTCATGATTGAGAGCTAGTTTATTGTGTTATTTTTTAAATAACCTTTAAATTTTTTGTCTCATTTATAAGTCACAGGTTGTGCATTGTGATAAATTGGTTCATTCGGTTGATTGTGAAAGTTCTCTTTCCTGTCAATTTCTTGAAGTTTAAATCCTTTGCATGAAATATTTACGTGTTATGAACCAGAAGTCATTTGTGCAGATTGGTGTTTTTAGGAGTGTATCTTTGTCATTTTGAGATATCTTATTGATGCTTCACCTTGGTTTAGCATTTGCAAGTCATTCTATTTTTATTTTTAGTTTTCCTATCCCTTTTCTCAGTAAAGATTTAGAGTTATTCACAGGGAACCAACTCTTCATCTGGAGGTTAATTCTCACTATAGGCAACCCACAGGCCTGAAAATGATCCCATGTGTCACCAAATTGCTTGAGCTTTCAGCTTGTGCATTGAGGGTGCAATTTGAGTGACAACAGCAGCGTCGTAAATTGTACACCTTTACTAGTGTGTCTAATTTCAGTCTCTCCTAGCACTCATTTTAGTATTTTCCAGTCCATTACGTATTATAAGACCTTTATTGTAATTTAATATTTAATTCAATATTATGGGTCTTATTCCACTCTATCACATCATCACACTATTATTTGGACGCTTGATTCTAGTTGTGCCCTTTATCTTTTATTATCTTGATTTATCCTTAATCCTACCCCAATTTCAATTTCTAAAATATATTTCTCATATGTATACATCATGTTTTGATCCAATGAGTTAGAATTAGCATTAGAACCTCATTACCTTATATTCCTAAATAGTTGAGAAAATTTTGTTGGGACTAGGATGACCTACCTCTCTTGGTCCAGTGCTTTTTGCCCCAAATTCAAGAGGATAATAAGGCAATCCTGCACTATTCAAATCTAGCTCTATGAAAAAATACACTAAATATAGGCCGGCCTAATGGTGATTTTAATTGTGAAATCTCTATATAAGGCATCCCTCTCAAATTATTTCAACATCTCTCAACATCCATCATTATTGCATTCCATCATTTCGATTCAAGAGCAATTCTTCTTCTTCAAGAGCAAATACGATTCAAGGAGAAACAAACTACATCAAGACATTTTCATATTATGTTTAAATTATGATTTTATTATAGATTCTATGTGATTTATCATATTATTGCATCAACGGATGGAGAACTTATCCTAAGAGCATTGTATCACATATTGAAGGTATAATCATCTACATTCAAGAATTTTAATTTCAAATATAGCCTTGCCCTCAAAAGGCAAGCTTTTCCAATTCAATTCAAGTTCAAATTCTATTTCAATTAATGTCAATTCCAAATCTGTGGTTTTACCTAGGAAAACCCCTATCCACAACACCCTTTCTTTCCTCTTGTGTGTAGCTATAGGTACCAATGGAGCCAAGAAGATCAGAAAGTGAGCAAGACCCAAAAGTGAAGCACCCAACCAAATTTCAACAGAAAGTGTGTCGACTAGAGTTCTTAGGGTTCCATGGTCCTCCCAAAACATGTCCAAATTTGACTAGGAGTGTTTGTAGTGTCTCAAAAACCCAGTTTCAGACCCGTGTTCAAAAATTCAATTGTTTGGACAAGGAGATTCCTTAAACGCCCTCATTACATCAATTTCAACTCAATTATTAGGAAAAGATGCACTTTTAGATTTCCTTTTCATTTCCATCCATGTTTTGAAGTTTCTATTTCAATATTAGGTAGCACAACTAGTCCAAGTTGCTAGTTCATGCATGTACCTTCTTACCCTAGATTTGGCATTCAATTTACATCCTTTCAAATATATTTTCAACTCAAACAAAAATAATAGAATCTATTTAGTATTTAACTCTCTTCCTAATAGAATTGAGTTTGGATCTATTGAGATCACTTTCCTTTTAATGTGATGTATGTGAAACCCTAAATTTTCCTACCTTACAATTGTACCAATAGTTGTGACTTTAAAGTTGCTAGTGTTGATAATGACTACCCATAATTGAATGAAATATATTGCTTATATGTAAAAACAATAAATCGTGTGATGTCACATCAATAAAACATGACTTGTGCACAAGTATCCTCTCACTTTTTGGGGGGTTTTTTTTGGACACTTTGGCAGAAAGCATGCTAATGTGACATCATATTTGATGATGTAGCTTTTAAACCTTAGTTATAAGAGGGAACTTGCCAAGTAAGGTGTGATGAATAATGATGAACAACAAATACCCTAACTGGTACTGAGAGGGGGGGTGAATCAGTAAATACAAAAACTTCTCTGCAACTTATCAATTTAAAACAATGCTAACCGGTTGTCTTCATTACTGAACTTAACCATGGCAATACCGGTTAAACACAGTAAGACTTCAAACAATATAAACTGGTAAAAATTAACACTTCAAATACATTCAATACTTGATAACTATTTCACCCATAAACATATGCATATGGTGTATCAATAATACCATAACCATTAACTCTGCATGCATAATTACTCAAACAAAGAACGCTTAATCATCACATGAAAAATGCACGACTCATGACACATGAATTTTTCACGTGGAAACCCAAATGGGAAAAAACACAGTGGCGATGAATACCCACAAGCTTGTTTTGAACTCTTTTGAAGCTCGCTCTGTTAGGAGCCTAGTCCGATTAAAGACTTTACAATAAGGTTCTGCTAGGAATCGATCCTGTTAAAGATCACCCGGTTAAGGGATGGCTATATACCATGTTAAAGGTTGAAACCCTATTAAAGGTTACCTCGCTAGAGGATTTAAAGAACTCGATGAACTTGAGTCCCCTGGTTAGAGGATTTACAGTAAGCCTGTTAAAGCTACCCAACAAAGGGATTTTCCTTCTATTGAAATGGTTAGAAGACAACAGGTAAAACTCTGATCTGATAACAGAACTATAAGCTAAGGCAGATTATTTTTAGTTCCTCTACTCTGCAATCACACTCTGCAGTTTTCACTCACTCTACTCTGCAATCACTCTTTGCAATTTTCCATTCACTGATCTGGCAAGTATCTCATCACTTGGATACACACACAACTTTTGCCAACAACTTACAATAACAAACATCATTGACCTTATAGACAAGAATTAGGTCAGTAACATAAACCCTAAACCCTAAGCATCTTAGGTTTATAATTACAAGCGGTCCAATCCTGACCGTCCAAACACATTTCATAGAATGAAAGAATCTCAAACAGATCACAAGTCATTTTCCATCGTCCATTCTTCACCGCACATAGAAATCAGTAACCCATCACGTTTTCTTCTCATACTGCTAAGAAGAATGTTCATTCCTGAGGTAGACATTTAATGCAATCGATCTTCACATGCAAGATCCTCAAGGAAATCCTTCACGTGCACAAAACTAACGTGGCATCTCTATCTCATCCTTATTTCTTAGCTAACTCATCACAAAATATCATCGATTGCATCGCACAAGCTAGATTTCCAAATCGAAAACCCTAAAGCTGAGACTACCAACCGGTAGTCACACTTAGTGAAACCCTAACACCGGTTCACTACATCTCTTCAAACCGGTTCTCCAACTTGATCATTAATAACAACTTCTTTCCAATCTTCATACCAATTGACCTGTACTTATTGACATCAATGACAACATATATTATCATCATATGCCAACAATCTATCATATCATCATATGCCAACAAGATGTAGTAAAAAAATTGTGAGTGATTTGAAATTTCCACAAAATATTTTGAGAAGCGTGAAGTTAGGGTGCTCAACTACTAGACCCTATCTCCTATATTTGGATAGATCATATTGTCACATCCTAGACATAAAAAAAAATGAATAAACTTTTTTTTATAAGGATAACTTGTAAATACATTTTTTAGGGTGAATCTAACTCAAGAAGCACTCAACTATTAATAAATTGAAGAACGGGTTAAGTCTTTTAAATTATGATATTATTTTTTATTAGTAAAGCAGCTTAACTAGGGCGTTGACCCTTAACATAGTCAAAAACTATCAACATACAACAAGAAACATCAAGAGAGATGATGTTGGCAAAAAGAACAACAGCCCAAAGGCAGTTAGAAACAAACACGCTTAGAAACACCTTTGTGGCGTGAAATAGAGCAATCCGAAGCAAGATGACTTGTAGAGAAGCATCTCCTACAGCGGAAGGGGAGGCCTTCAAAATCCAGCAATTGTGACCAAGGCCTATCCCCCACCATAAGAACCACATCTCCTGGGAGAGGAGAGGAGATGTCAATATCCATAAGAAATAGAGCAAAGGTAGTGTGGTCCATTGAGGACGTAGCTTCATCGACCTTCAGGAAATGGCCAATAGAGTTATCGATAGCCTCATAACAAGAGTTCTCCCAAAAATGAAGAGGGAGATTGATGAACCAGACCCAAATTATGATATTGTTATTGAGGATTCAATTATTCAATTTGTGAATTAAATTTATTGATAAGAATAATGAATCATATAAATCCATATTTTATATAAATAAATAATTAAAAATGAATTATAACAAACATACGAATTCCTATACCTAAAAAAACAATTGATATATGTCATATAGAAAATGATTAAAAATAACCCCAATATAAAGTTGGGGCATAATTTGTTGCTTTTCTTTGGATAATAATAACAATTGAAAGAATGAAACAAATCTTATTTTGTGAAAAAAATACTTTTTCTTTAAAAGATCATAATTCCTAAAAAGAAAAAATAGGAAAAATTTAGTTTTTACTATGTTTGAAGATTGTAATTATTTTATTTCAATAATAAGAATACCAATATTTTGTTTTGTGAATGTTTCTTTGGCATATTGTCAAGGTTTTACCATGTGAATTTGTGTCTTGTTTTATTATATTTTATCTTCTTCATTAATTATTTGTAACAAATTTGTGTTGCAATATTATCTAATTTTGTACTTTTTTACTTCTGCAACAAGACAATTATTTTCGCAACAACTATGTTAGGATTCAATGTTTGTTTTGATTTAGTGTTTGTTTTGGTGCATCAAATGGTGAAGGTTTTGAATGCAAGGTTCAAGGTGGAGAAATTCAATGGGAAGAATAACTTTGACATTTGAAAGTTCAAGATGCATGATTTGTTAGTGCAACAAGGATTGCAAAAGGTGTTGGTCTAGGCAAGTCAAAGAACCCATCACTGATGAGGACTAGGAGGATTTGGATACAAGATGACCAATCACAATTTTGATACTCCAACTTGACCAATGCTTAGTAATCTAATTTTAGACCCAAAATAGGACACTCAAAAACACAGCCTATACTTGAATTTCTTTGTAACAATTATTTTCACTGATTCTTTTTTATTCTTTTGAGTGTGTACTCGACCATGTACTAACTTGTGACTCAACAACTACTTACTAGTACTTCTCGAATCTCAATACTATGATCTTAATAACACTTACATATAACTTCACACTTCTAAATTGTCATTGCCAAGTGATACTTTTCATGATAATTAACAACCCTTAAAATAAGCCTCAATTGAACAATCATGGATAGCGATACAACTCTTGAACAAATAAAAATTAGAAGATACAATTATCAACCTGAAGCAAAAGTAATATTGAAATGTACAATGTGAGTTTGTGATTCACAAATAGATCATTTTTGTACTCTTCTGCATGATTGTAGACAATCCACAATTTCTTTCATGTTGGAGTATGTGCAAGGTGGAAGGCACATCTATGTGCAAGCTTTGGTTGACAAGATAAAAGTTAAAAGATGATTATTTTTTTTGCTTTGTGGCAAATTGATTAGTTTAGATGTCATAATCCTAAACTTCTCTACCTTGATTATTCATTAAAAAAAAGGAAAATATTAATAGTTAATTCTATTTAATTATCAAGTTATTTTGAGACACGATTTTAACATTATGATTTAAATATTATCTTTAACCATTGCTATAATAATTATCTTTTCGATAGATTACATCAATACTTATGTGAATGATAAATTAATGTCACGATATAGAATATTCTTGTTTATAAGGAAAATCAAAATATGATATTGCTATAAGATTCAATTACGTAATTTTCGAGTCAAACTCATTGAACCATGTTTAATGAGTAATGGTTCCTACATCTCTCACAAGAATGGAATGGTTTAAATCACACACACTAAGCTTACACTTCTAAGCTTAAAAGTGTTGAACACCCAGAGTTCAATGACATTCTCTAGACTTAAATGTTACTTAATGTATGTAGTTTAACACGATATGAATGATGCACTCAATCTTAAATTATGTCAAGAAGCATCTACAATGACATACAAATGTCCTAAATTTGACATGTAGATGACAAGTAAATGCATGAGTGCAGCATTATTCAGCTCCATGTATTTCTTGACAACTAATAAACATGCAAGACAATTATATGATATCTCTCAACATTATTGTACGTATATTTTTTTTAGAATATAAATATACTAGTAAATTTCTTATTAAAGTGAATTTATTGTTTAGAGATTCAAATTTAGGGAAGACCGGTGCATGTTGTAACCGCCAAAGTTGTAAATATAGCCATCATAGCGTATTTGGGAGGACACATTCAGGGAGAAAGATCGATAAGAAAAAACTTTTTCCATATGCAAAGGGAGAGCTTTAATCACAGGCAGCAATTCGAGAGGGAAAGAAATGGCAAGAATAGATTTGTGGAAGGGGATTCGATGGATTTTACTTAAAGAAGAAGAGGAAAGAGAGGTGAAGATCGGAGGAAAGAATTTTTGCTGAATGTGATTCTTGACGGGTATGCTTCTTCTCAGAACCCTATGTTATTTGTGTGCAAAGGGAAAAATAATGCTCTTCATTATGACATCTAATTTACATTTGCATGATAGTTCCTTGCGTGTGTTTTGTAACAATACCATTTTTTTCATTGCTCGTAATCTCCTTTAGTGCTGAGGAATTCTATAGACCAGATTGTGTGCCCTAGAGATCTAAACCCTACCTCTACGCATGTCCTGCAAGGTCCTTAAATTCTCATTGAATCTCAAATAGGGTTCTCGAAAATCGTTTAATTGCAGGAGCTGCTCTTGTTTTCATATGAAATCTGTGATCTGGATAATATTGTCGAAGAAATCAGTGATGGATTACTTTTATTTGTAATTCTTTATGGTAGGAAATATTAGGTTTTTCTTTCTCTTGCATGAAATCGAATAGGTTGTTTCGGGGAATGTCTAAAGAAAGTTAGATTTTTTTTTTTGATATGATCTATTAATCACATTGTAGGAAATCTACATAAATTCTTGCGCATGTTTAGTGCAAACTATAATGGATTTCAAGACATCTTTTTCTTGAGATACTGTGCCAAACAATTCTGCCAGAAACGTGGCCTTTCTCTACTCCCGCGCTTCATTGGCCGCCATTGTGTAACTTTTCAATATGAGTTTCGCACTGGTCTTGCCTTGATTCAAGTTAATCATCCCTGTAATAAGTCGCTCCATACTTGGCATCAATTCATGTCTACCGCTATTGAGTTTTTCCTTCTTTTTCATGCTTTCATAATTGCGTGCGAACTTAAAAGTACTTAGTGAATGTCTATCATTAGGTACATTCACTAAGTACTTTTGAGTTGGTCTAGTGATGGAAAATTTGTAGTCTTAAAAAAAGTCACAAGCTCAAATCTTAAAGAGGTCATAAGCTCAAATCCTTGAGAGAGCAACAAAAGTACTAAGTGAATGTCTATCATTAGGTACATTCACTAAGTACTTTTGAGTTGGTCTAGTGGTGGAGAATTTGTAGTCTTAAAAAAAGGTCACAAGCTCAAATCTTAAAGAGGTCATAAGCTCAAATCCTTGAGAGAGTAAGGTATGTATACCTTGTTTGTAGCACAATTAGGTGTCTCCCAAGAGATACAGGGTAGTTACATATTACTATAAGCCATCTGTGCACCTATAAACAAATCGCCCAATATTGTGGACTATAAAAGGATCATTTCCATTTTCATCTAAAGCTTCTTCAAAAGCGCTTAGCAAAGTCAAGTTCAAATAGGGTGGTTCGATATCTATAAGTCATCTGCACACCTATAAACAAATCATCCAATATTATGGACTATAAAAGGATCATTTCCATTTCCATTTAAAAAATCTTTAAAAACACTAAGCAAAGTTGAGTTTGATATATATGTTTTTTTAATAAAATATCTAAATCATATCGACCTTTCATTTAGTAAATAATTAAAAAAAACTAAGCAAAGTTGAGTTTGATATATGCATTTTTTATAAAAATATCTAAATCATATCGACCTTTCATTTTAGTAAATATAATTTTAATAATTAATCTCGAGTAGTTTTTTAAAAATTGATGATAGATATGAATATGCATGATGGATATGTACGTAGAGGATAGAAATTATATTTATCTTGTTGTTGAATAAGGAGATTAATAATCCTATTTATTAATATTATTGGTTTGATCTCTTCTATATTCGCGTTCTTATAGTCTAGCTATTACTGCCTTTGATCTTCACGTTATTATAGAATTACTTTTGTCATATTGTTAATTCATAAATCGTAGGTTTGTTTAAATTGAATTTATTAAGACCTTTGTGAGAACCATACCAAGGTGCCATGTAAGGGAACCGTGCCATTAGTAAAATGATGAGGATTATGATAGAGTATGAGCATAGGTTTTGTTAGTAGGAGAAATGTCATTAAAAGTTAAGTCAAAACATTAGACTTTATTGAAAGAATAAGTATTTATATAATGGTTAGAATTAAACTTATCATCATAGCTTTTGGTTTCTTAGTAATTTATAAGTATGATTGAATGTTAATCTAATATTTGAAAATGTTTGAAAATGTTGGATGTAGTCTTTTGGATTCATTTTGTTCAAAACAGGCATATGCTTCAAATGTCATGAATATTATATAGAGAAAATATTAACACTTCTTAAAATGATTATAATTACTAACATAGATGGATTAAGATGTAATAGAAATTGATAGCTTTTGAATCATGTCAATGAAATTGGGTTACCTTTTAGGAATATAATAGAATCTTGATACAAAGCCCTTTTTATTTTAAAATTCTAATATTTATTTATAGTGATTGGTTAGAATTAAACTTACAAAAGCCAATAATTTATAAGTATGGTTGAATGTTAATCTAATACTTGAAAACGTTGGATGTAGTCTTATGGAATATCTTTAAATTTATTTTGTTCAAAAACAAGTATATGCTTTAAACATCATGAATGTTATATAGAGGAAATATTTTCTTATAATAAAATGATTATGCTTACTATCATAAATGGAGTAAGATGTAATAGAAATTGATAGCTTTTGAATTATATCAATGAAATTGGGTTATCTTTTAGGAGTATGATTGAACCTTGATACAAAGCCCTTTTAATTTTATTGATTTTTATATTTATTTGTAGTGACTATTGATATTTGACGAATAGCTTAACCATAATGTTTTGAATAGCTAAGAATGTAAACTCTCACATAAACCTCTAGCTAGGTTAAAATGGTAATACTTTCTAGTTGTGGCTAGATTAAGATATGACAAGTAATCGGTATTAAATCATATGGATAACAATTCTCTTAGCATATTATATAACTTGGGTATTGCTTGAGAGCTTGAGAAAAGCTAGATTCTAGCATTAACAACATATATAAGATCCAAGTCAAGGGAAAGAGTTACAAATGGTATTCTTCTACTTACCTTAATCTATTCATGGTGTGATATGTATTGGGTAGTTATGTATTAAGATTATAGATGATTGATTATTAACAATTTGTATTTTGATTGATGTCCCCTCTACTAAAAATGGATTGTTGTCTCTTACCCCGCTAGCTGCTTCACCATGTGTTGACACAACCTTTGCTCCATCTGCTGGTTATGGTCATGTATCTGCGACGGTTGCTGCTCCATCTTCTAATGCTCTTTCTCCCAATCTAGTAAGATAGGTGTTGGGCCCTTCGGACTGGTCAAGTGCGGTTGCTAAAGTTGAAGGGTGGATTATTGTTAAGGGGAAGCATTCAAAGACGTCCAAGCCTTCTTTTGATATGACTCTTCGTTCCCACAAGGCCAATTGTAAATCTTGAGGGCCCTTGTAGTTGGTTGTTTGGGTTGGCTTTCATGGCCCTGTCTTTGGTTGAGTTGCATGTTGTCTTTAGAGGCAGTCTCTGTTTTTTTGGTTGTGGCTCTCTCCTCTTGGTTGAGCGGTCAAGTTCCATCCCTTGGTTGTAAAGGGTTTTGGGTCCCTTCAAAGCCTGTTTTCACTTAATCAAAAACAATTTGTATTTTGATGATGAATATCATAGTTGATTTCTTGGAAGTCTAGGGTAAGGCATTGGATTTATATGATTAATGTATAATAATAATTACTTTAAAGGTTCCTAAAACTTTGTTTGATTGAATTTTGTTGTCTATAGATGGACATGCGATGAATTTGCTTATTAAGGAAATGTTTTCAATCCAATAACATTGGATATGTAATTGTGATTGAAATATTATTTGACTTCAAGAATCGATGCATGGTTGTATTCTTGTGACTTCATTCATTATATTATGTGAGATTTGATGGTGGAGGAATGAAGAAGGATAGATTTCCAACCAAATCTATCTACCAGTAAAAGACGAAAAAAATGTTTTGGTTCTAATTAGATAAAATCGAGATAGGCCCGAATCATTACATAACGACCTACTAGGCTAGCAAAGCAGAGTCTCTTGAGGGGTGAAACAACCAAGAGACAAAATATTTTAAATTGGAGCTAAGAATCGATGAGAAACAAGGATCCCAACCCTAGAAAAAAAACCTACTCTTTTAGCACAAATGAAAGAGGGGGAGAAGAGGTACGAGGGCCTTTCCTTCATCTATTGACAATTGCCCAGAAAATGCAATCCTTTGAACTCCCACCAGGAGGGGGAAGAAGAGGAGGTCCCACTATAGGGAGACCAACAATTGTTGAAAGGGGAGTAGAATGAGAGGGAGAGAAGCAATCAGCTACAGTTGAAGAGGGAGTGATAGCCAAAGAAGCAACAAGAAGAAGAAATTGCGGAAGGAACAACAAGTTCTTTAATTGGGCACTCCTCATAATCTTGGGAAGGGGCATCCACAAAAGGGGCCAAGTCCTCAACTGTCAAGTGTTCCTTGGAAACATTCTTCCACCAAGTAGCAGGCCTTCTTCAACAACCTAAAGAGCAAGCTGAAGCCAATTGTCCAATACCAAAGCAATAGTGGCATTGAAAAGGGATGCCCTCATAATCCACAGGTTGATACCAAGGCTAATACCCTACCTTCAAAATCACCTCACCATTAAGGGCCAAGGAAAGATCAACATCCACCAAAAAATGAGCATACATAGAGAGCCCCATACAAGAAAACTCATCAACCCTCACAAACTGTCCAATAGAGTTACCTATGGCTTCATAGCAAGTCGTCTCCTAGAAATGGAGAGGAAGACTCTAAAGCCGCACCCAAACAAAATGCACATTCAAAGGTTCAAATAGGGTGTTGAAGGTAGGAGACCAAGGCTTAAGAGAAAGACGATAATCATCCCAAGCCCAAACACTATCCAAAACTAGATTCCTCTCCTCCAAGGAAGATAAGGAGGCAATAAAGAAGCCTTTGGCACAAGGGTAGTGTTCAATCTTTCCCACCCCAAGGGGCTACCAAGATTTCACAACCCAAGCATGAATATCTCGAAGAGAAGGCCAAAAACCACAAAATTTGTAGACCAGAGCAACCCTCTTGTAGGACTCAACATTTTCTTCTACCTCCTACCCACAAACCACTAATACGATGGGGGTCTTAGAACAAGGAAGAGGACTAGGGACACTTCAGGGGGGAGCACTAGAGGAACAAGCAATTTGAGCAAGACTCTTAAAACAACCATACTATAAGCTTGAGGACTAGCTCCATGAGCCCCCAAACCCACACCAACATGGGTAGCAACACCATCCATGCCCACACTAGGAGCCTAGCACGAGCCTAGGCAATTGAATCTCTGACAAAAGCAATGGTAATAACACCTGCAAAAACTCCTACATGGGCAAGGGCAGGAAACCCCTTAGCACAACTAGATTTAGGGGTCAAAACATAGGCCACAACACGAGCAAAAACCCCACATGTAGAAACAAGGGTAGTTGTTGGAGCAAGGACAACACAAGCGAGGAAAAATTCAAACGAGAGGTCCAACGCACCTAACCATAATCAATATCAATGTTTATGTAAAAAAAAATGTTGTGGTTAAAGTTTGAACATTGATTAATTTATTTTTAGTATATGTTGTTAATTTGATCATTATGCCTTCAACTCTCAATCATATCATGATATCATTACATTAGCATTTAGAATGTATATATATAATGTTACACAAATTTCATTACTCCTATCAGTTTTGGATTGCTAAGCATTCTCGTGCAATGTCATGTATTCTTCATGTCTAATATCATAAATCTAATATCATGTCTCTATTCTTATATATTTGAACATGTCACATTAATTTATGCTTAATGATATGTATTTTGTGTATTATTTAAATTTAATTTTATGGAGGTCCTTTCATATATATGTAAGGACCTCCAAAAAGTTTAAATCAATAAATTACATGATTGCATTTATTCACACATAAATAAGCATAATTAAATTGATTTATTCAAATGTATATTAATAAAGACATGATATTTGATTACAACAAAGAGTTTGAATAGACAAGCCCATAGATCAGACAAATTAAAAGGAAAACTATTTCCTTTACAAAAATGCATAGAATACAAAACTTAAGACAACCCTGATAAGTACTCCTGGCATTGGATTTCCTTCGAGCACACCATGACCAAGAACATCATCGAAGCACTTTTCCACCGAATCACAAAGTTTTACACTTCCCAAAAAAAATTTCCAATGTGAAAAATATATGATTTTGCTCGAGGATGCTTAGCAATCTGAAACTAGTAGAAGTAACAGAATCTGTGCAGTATGATATATCTACATTCTAGATGCTAATGTAATGAGAGTTTGAGACATAATAATCAAATTAGCAACATAGACTAAATTATATTGATCAAACAAGCTTTGGCCAAAGCATCTTTTTGTCATTTGTCGATAAATAAATTTGGGTGGAAATTTATCCTTCTATGTTCATCCATATTTAACATCGCTTGATCCCACATAAAAGATATTGAATGCACAAGATGTACTAAGCAAACAAAAGAAACAATTTTTTATCTATCCATCTATCTAAAATCATTTCATAGATTTGAGTAACATCTCAATCACATATATTCCAATAGTAAACATAACCCAAATTAATCTCAAACACAAAGAAAACATAGTAACTTCATCACGTTTCTGTAAGGAACATCATATTAAGTTGATAATTATGCAAGCATGTAAAACGATTCATGCATATTATTCCAAGATATCAATTTAAGCATATGAAATTCTCAAAAGAGAGCATACAATAGCTAGTAACTCTAAAAAGTATATTCAAAACATCTTTAAATCAATCATATAAAAGCTCACAAAAGCATATATAAACATGCGATAACTTTATCTTTGCTATAAATTGTAAATCTCTGTAATTGAAGATATATTTCTAATTGGGTGCATGCATACAATATTCCCTAGTTTTTCTTGTTTTTTATTAACCAATCTTCTCGCTAAAATCAACAGTAATCAATCTTCAACTCAAATAAACATAACCAATTTCCTATTTTCAAATGATAAGATAATCTTTGAACAATCCAAAAGACTATAATAATATTTGATCATTCTTATAATTGCTAGGAAGCCCTACAAAATTTGCCAATCTTGATATTTTAAGTACTTATTATTCTAATTGCGTGACTAGCTATCTATGTAATGAGTTGAGAATCTAAGTCTTTCACAGAATGAGATACACAAAAGGTTCTATTTTTTACTATCATGCACATTATTCCAATAAAAAAATATTATCATAATCAAATATTTAACAAAATATAATAGGATTTTATATTTCAATATCCAAGTTGATTATATGTATTTATCAAAGTTTTAAATCTCAGAATCGCCATGGACTCGGCAAACCAAAAAATTGGACTCGGACTCGGACTCGTGAAAGACACGCGAAAGACTCGGCAAAAAAAAACCGTAGTTTTACAAAAAAAAACATAAAGAAATTAATGCATTTAGAGAACATAAGAGCCATAATTGAAGCTTTACACATGTCATATGATCTCCAAACACTGAATATTTGAAATTTCATCATTCATACTCATAGTTTCAAACTTTAAAATGTATAATAGCAACATAAGTTTATAAATGTTTACAAAATTACATATAATGATAGATCTAGATCTTGAGGGAGAGAGGAGAGACTAAGATAGAGAGTGGTAGAGAGAGGGGATAGAGGAAGAGTGATAGGAAGATAGATAGGTCTAAAATTTGGGGCAGATAAAGTGAGTGAGATAGAGAGGGGGAGAGAATGCTAATAGGAGCCTACTGATTATTGAAATTTGACTAAGTCTGAAAATTTAAAAGATCTTCTAAAACCTAGAATTTGCATTATAATTCCCAGTGATCTGAAACCACCCTCAAACATCCTGTCAATATATACATGAAATATAACTTAAAGTATAAGTGGCATTTCAATATTGAAATGTCACTTATACTTGAATGTTATATTTCATGTATATATGTTGATGAGGAGAATGAGATTGACTTGAAAAAAAAAGATTTAGATCATTTTTTGACATTTTTTTCCTGGGTTGCACGAGTCTAGTCAAAAGACTCGCACAAGTCCGTAGCAAGTCCACTAGTTTTTAAACTATGGTATTTATACTCTCTTCTCATAAAAGATGATAATTTAACTATTATTATTTCGATCAAAAAAAATATGTACTTTCCATAATTTCCTATATTCCATTCATGTTATTCTATCATAACTTATCCATTAATATGAACATTTTGTCTAGATACCAAGTATGTCCTTCTAACTCATTTCTCTTTATTGTTATTTTCAAACCAAAACTTGAAAATGAGAATATGCATATTGCATTAGGCTTTATTGCCATTAGATACAAAAATTCATTCTATTAGTGTGGAAGCATAGTCAACTCGAAACTGGCTTAAACAGACGCCTATGGGGTGGGTTTATATTTTAGATGATCTATTGGTTTAACTAAGCGAGAGCTTCCATAGGTATAGCATGGACAAGGAGTGTGAAATTAGAAATCCTCCTAAGCATATGCAACTGACACAGAGGATTAAAATGAAAAGTATGGTTCAACCAAGTTCTAGACTCAAGTCGACTCACAAGAAATTTTGCAAAAGGATATTTATTGAAGCAGATCTGAGACTTTGATGCGAAGGTTGGAGAAAATTATCTTTAATATTTTGTAAATTGCTAATAGGTTGAGCATGCAATATTGGATGTACAAAAGGTTCCTATAAATTCCAATAAGCTCCCCAAGTTTGTAATCTTTCAAAACCATGTTCTAGATTATCATATATTGTGGTCTACTCTTGCCTATGGTACCCAAATGGGTCTTAAGAAGAGTTGTAGGTCATTGCATAGAATTAACAGGTTAACAGATGCAAGAAAGGCCAAAGGGTCTTAGCTTCAAGCCATGGTAAGCAAGCATTCAAATCAAAGCTATATTTAGGGTTAGCCATACATGCATTTCAAATATAGCAAACAAGAAGGCTAATCTATTATGCATTAGAGGAGTGGCATGCCCATGACAGATCGCAACTTTAATATATTAAACTCAAATGTTGAACTAATGGAAATTACTAAGGTTGTCCTTGTAAAATATCCTAGGCAATGAAATAATTAAATATGGTCGACCAGGAATAGGTTGTCATGGCCACATAAGAAACATTCCTTGCTTGAATGAACTGACTGAGGCTTAATGAGAAGATGACGACTTAGTTTTAATTAAGGTTAGGCAACGATTCCATAAAATGAGCAAAGATAAATTAAATTAATAAACACAGTAGGGTGACATTTATGAAGGGATGCATCCCTTGCAAAGGCAATAGACTTGGTGAGAAGGTGTGACTCCTCAATTGAAGATATAAGAGGGAGGACAAATTCAATTAGAGAGGCATCTAGAAATGATAAAAAGTTAAAAAGAAGCTAAGCAATTGCTAATTAAAAAATAAGGAAAAGAAGAACATAACCTGATCCAATACTATGGAAAAGAAGAGCATAACCTGATCCAATACTATCAGCTGTAATTAGTATTTTATGTGTGGAAATATGATACAAATCTATGAATGCAATATTGATATCTTGCTGAAATATTCAGGGGAAGAATTGGAAGTCTAAGTTGAATTTAAAATGAAGGCAACCATCTATGATATTTAATTACTGAAATGATCAGAAATTATTATATATATCTTCACTTGTCAAGGAAATCAATCAAAGCATATTTGGATTTATGTTTATTTACATTGCACCCAACAAAGACATGCATTACACACATATATGTATGTGTATCTATAGTAATAGATACACATAGAGAGATATGTGCCTATATATATATATCACATTTAGCAAAAATTGTTGTTATTAATCAAAGGAGATAATTAAAAACAACCATCTTGTGATCTATCAAGACTTAATAATAACTAGGCTCTTATAATTATTTATTAGTCAATTTAATCTCCTAAAAGCAATCTTGAATGGGCTAGTGAGGAACCAAAATTAGGGGAGTATGTCAAGATCCGTTCTAGGCTATTAATTTTTAGATTAATTTATTTTATTAGATATTGGAATAATGATGACGCTTGACATTATGTTTTTGATTAAAAAATATGTTATTTAATGATTAACGGCATTATTTTTGTGTGATGTTAATTATGTTATTAATTTTTTATATGACAACTTGACATTTTTGTTGAGTATGAGGTGGATGTAGGATCAACCATCGAAGACGAACATATGACTAAGGAGGGGTCTCCTAGTCCATCGGCAGTAACTCACAAAATGAAAACCTGTGCACACACGCAAATAATAATAATTATTAAATAGATTAATTACATTAAATATTAAAATTAAAATAATAATTAAATATAATTGGAGCATATGATCTTTGAATATTAAAATATTGAATTTGAAATTTAAAACATTAATATAATTTGAAATTAAGAACAAATGATGAACTCCCTGTAACCTAAGAGTGTAAACTCTTCGATTTCATCAATTTGGGGAGTAAACTCAGGTTTGCATTCTTTTTCTCTCCTAACTGGCTATTTTTCTACCTGTGACTCCAGTCCAACTCTTGATTTGCATGAGTTTTACAATCATCTTCTCACATAACTAGTTTTTCCAAATCAATTATTTCCACTTGAACTCCCCATTGACCCTTTCTTTCACCAATCTAGATCCATGCATTATGGATCTAATTCTCAGCCAAGTAAAGTTTCAAACCAGTTGAGATATCATTTGAGGGACACAGGAAAAATATGGGAAATCGATTTGTTTTGAGTTTGGGGTGGCAATGTAATTTTAGAAGGGTAAAATCGATTTTTGGGGGCTTCCTTCATATCGTACCCCTCTCCATTCTTTCCTTGTGTTTCTACTGGCCTACAAAAGGGGGTTGGGAGATCGAATTGCTTGAGAAAGGAAAGAAGAAATTGAGCCAGGCAGATTGGAGGACCACGCCACTATTCTCCTTTTCATCTCCATGATCTGGCAGGGTAACCTTTTTCATTATTCAGTTTTCATCGCCTTCTTTGGTTTATTGTTTTCATCTGCTGAAGTTTTCTAAGCTCACTTCTAATTGATCAGTAAATGATTTTACTATTATCGTTGTAATTCTTTGATTATGTGTTGGTTATGTTGCCTCGATCTGTACGTACTTTCACCTTAAACATTCAATGCTGAGCCAAATCAAAATATGATGGGGCATCAACTCTATGCAAATAATTAAAACTTTGATTTGTGAAGAATTGTTTGACTGAGCATTAGCCGACTCATGGGGTGGGAAAACAAGAGGGCCTTTGTGTTTTGTTTTTGAGATCACCCCTCACAAATATCAGTGTCTCTTGGGTAAATCTGGCATAGTCAAACTCATTGTTGACTAACCTCTCTTTCTCCTCTACGGATTTGTCCAAAGTTCATTCACTTGGTTGCTAAGAATATCATGTTTTTGAAACATTTTTGTTGTTTAGTTGAGCCTGTTCAACCCCTAGCATAGATAATTGGGTGTAATTTCATTTCTTCCCTTCACCACTGCTAGAAACCATTGAATCACCAGTTGTCAAATTCATACAAGTTGCTGACAGATGTCTGATCTCAGACCATTTTCTTTGACAGAATAGGTTGATTTTTCCCAGTTAACATATATTTCATTTTTGTGCTTTGGTTTATTTAATTATTATTATGGTTTGCTTTGATCAAATCACTGACATTGACCAATTAACCAAATTTGATGTCATTCTCTTTATCTATAGTAATTATGTAAGGTTACAATGAAATTTGTTTTCAATCTATTCATTTAACTCAGATCTTGGGAGTATTACTTCCATAAATGAGAATGAGTAAGAAAGAAATATTGAATGTGAAATAACAAATAAAACTAATAGGGAAGGTTAATGTTATCTTACTGTCTATGATGGATGTATCAAGAAAGATGTGCTTGTTCATGGGATAAAACAGGTTTTTCACCTACCCCAATAGAGTTAAATCGGCCAATAATTTAATTTATTCTCCCCGCCATAACACATGTAGGTAAGTTCAACAATTTGGTTGTTAGATGCAACATGCATGCACAAGTTCCATTCCCAATAGTTGGTTTCAATTTGCTAGAATACTCCTTTGTAAGGGACGAGAGTTTATCATGAGTACCGAGAAGCGTAAGCTTCATTTGGTTAGGCAGATAAAACACCTAGGTCATATGTTCGTCTTCCAATTGCAGATGGAGGTGAGTCTGATGGTAATAAAGACGCTACATCCGGAGATAGAGATTCATTTTTATGGTATTATAAAGTCCTATGGACTAATGTATATTGTATTTTATCATTATTTTAATTAAACGATATGGTCTCATGAGTAAGATATATGAGCTATGTATATGACCTATGTGGTCTCATGAAATAAGTTATGCGGTCTACTATTGTAGGTTAACTATAGTTAAAGTCTCAACCCAAAGTTTGGACATTCACTTTGTGAAGTTACTATCTCCATAATTGGAGTTCATTTGATTGTCAACCCAGGGACGTATTACTTGAAATGGGTCTGCACTATATATGCACTAAGTTCCTGCGATAGCTACCCTGCATTACTGCAACAACTAAAATTTATTTGGAAAAAGTAAGCAAGAATTAAAACAACTGAATGGCTACAAGAAAACTCTGCATTAACATAAAACTCACTTAAGAAATGCTAACTAAGCCCAAAGCTGTCAAACAGGAATTACTCTGTTTGCTTTGGTTGTAGGAACAGTCAGTGGATCTGTTTCTAGTGGCTGCAGGAACAGTCAATGCAAGGACGTCTATTGCAGTGGAAAAAGAAAACTAAATTTAACAAAGGCATAGGAACACTCACCAAGTGGGCCCCCTTGGATGAGTGTATCCAGGCTTACAAAATAACTCTAAGTGCTCAGAATAACATAACTTTATTCATTGTTTCTCAAAAGTCGATACATTATTCAGAATGAAAGGAAACTCAAACACTCTGCAACTTTATTTCTAAATCTTCTGTTCTTTTTCCGTCTCTTTCTTTCTTTCTAACCTCAGAGAAGAGTCGAAGACACTTATTTAAAAGAAAACAACAACTTCCTATAATTAAGATCACGCTGATGAGAAGAGGTGGATAACATTCATGAAGGAGAACAGTTAGAGTTAAGCCACTAAAAACGTGGATCTACACCAAACCACAGCCAAGAATATAGCGTGGCGATATTACAAGATTAATGCCCACTAAAGTGAAACATAAATGAGTCTTGCGCACCTTGCTACTCCTCTGTCGTTCCTCACGCTCATTATCCTCTTCATTGATTTGAACTTTTAGTCATCCTCTTGAATATCTATAACCGCCTTCGACATGACAGGACAACCTTCTCCGCAACATCTCATTTATTCCTACGATTGAAAAGAGAGAACATACAAGCATATACATTTTAATTAATCATAACACCTATTCATTTCACACATGGTATCGCCTATGACAATTTGTATGGCAACAGGAATAAATCACATGGTTGTAGGAATAACTGGCAAAGACAAAACATGATTTAATGGGTTCAGTTAACATCTGAAATGCATATAGTCAAACTTTAATACATCAATACCATCCCATTATACAAATCAAAACGTGACAAAAACTTATGAGTTCCAGGAATAAAAGGAGCTAATATCTCAGCTCATCATGCCTCCCAACTTAGTGTCTTGCTGATCCTCCGACAAGAGGAAAGTTTCTTATTCAAACACTAACTCTCAAGTCACCAATAGTTCCCTGACTTGTCCCTCCTGAAACCAAATTCCAATAAAATCCCTTCATCTTTTCTAGTATGGCCCATCTGGCTTCTTCTATAGCTGCCTCATAGGGTTTGTTTGTAATCCTGCATCCTGCAACAATGGCCACATTAAGATAGGGGGCTGGAAGATCAAGGGTAGCCAGTCATTGTTTTTCATCCTACCCAAATGGATGTATTTAGGGGCTCTCTATATAGTTGCATGAAAATTCGGCAGTGAATGAGGTTCACCCTGTTTCAAGTCCTCTGGCAGATTATTCCAACGTTGAATCAGACAGTCAATTGCAGTTGCACTTTCATTCTCAATCAAGTGTTCATATGCTTAGAATATTTCCTCCCTCATTGGTAATACTTGACTCCTTACATTTGGCCTTGCTAATAACTTTTGTCAATCATAATAAAGAACATGTGGGTCCTTGGCTTCAGTCTTGAGTGGCAATGGACAATCAAATTCAAGATTCTTATATGCTTTGGCCTG
Source organism: Cryptomeria japonica (assembly GCF_030272615.1). Taxonomy (NCBI): domain Eukaryota; kingdom Viridiplantae; phylum Streptophyta; class Pinopsida; order Cupressales; family Cupressaceae; genus Cryptomeria; species Cryptomeria japonica. Next base: position 571,764,895 of record NC_081413.1, read on the forward strand.
AGTTCTCATGCTAATTTCATTTTGCACCCATGACATTAATGCTTTTATGTGGATATAATCGATGTATAACAAGGGATTTCACTCACTATCAAAAGTCACAACATAGTTATGCAAATAGAATTCACAAAATAAATTTTTAACAGTTGTTGGAGAGGTCTCATAAGCATCATAAAATTCTTTCAGGGTGTCTAAAGAAGGTTTAAGGTCTTTAATAATGTGGTTTAGCGTAAAACTTAAATACCACTCTTTTAGATGCAAAGCATAAACCCTTGGCGGAGCCCTACATTGCATTAATTCAAGGACCATATTGGTAATTGTATCAATCTTAGCTTCCAATTCTTCAATCTAATTATCCCTCCTTTCAATTTCCCTCTGTTGCTTATCAATAATTTCATGTAACCTAGCCCTCTCTATCTCCCACTGCCTATGAAATGTTAATGCAATAGATAAACTAGTGAGAGATGATGGAGGTTTGATAGTTGTTACCTTAGGGCGTGGAATTTCTTCAACAAGTTCTTCAAATTGTTCTGCCACATATGCCAGACTTGAAAGTCTGTCAACGCCATGTTCTTCCTGGAATTTAACTTATGTTGGACTCCCACGTTCCTCTTCTGATGTTTCTACTGAAATGACCTCTATTGCATCGCCTGTTGGATGAACTTTCTGTGTACTACATCGAGTCCTTCTTGCATATACCTTTGGAGTAGCTGCAGGAACGGTTTCTACTAGAGGCTTTGCTACAGGAGTATTTCCCTTCGGCTTACGCCTCTTGGCTGCCGGAGAAACCTGCATTGCTTGTGGTTGAACAATAGTTTCTTCTTCTGCATCAATTGTCTCTACTTCTTTCCCTTTTCTTTTAGAAGATGTCGCTCCTCTTTGGAAATGAGTGGAGTGTTGCTCAATGTTTGTTTCCACCACCACATCTTCTGCCATAGTCAAAGCTTCTTTGGCAATGGGAGGTTCATTTCCTGCAAAAATTCTAGGATACGAGGGCTCTCCTATATCCTCCTCTTCGGCTGCTAATTCCTCTGCAACAGGAGCATCTTCAACCCTAAATTGCAGTATATCTTCAAATACCCCCATGCCATTTGAGAAACATCTCTAAGAGAACATTATACTAACAATTTTATCAAACCATGATAACTGACAGAACGATTCCCATTCTTTCGTGTTTCTTTGGCACTTATGGAAATAAGGTGGTATAGAAATTTTGGAACATTTACCCTTCGGCCATGTCGTAAATGACTAAGCAATTTGAAATGGACCAAATGTAAATTTGAATTCATTCCATTGAAGGTAATGTATTTTATTATATACCATGCCACCTGGGGCCATTCTGCTGGAAGAGATACTCATCTAGCTCCTTGCTTATCCACCATCAGAGGTCCATCTGTGGGGTGTGTAAATTCTTCTATGGCGCTTCTTGCATCCTTGGATTCAGGAAATAGCTCTCCTTCCTGCAACAACCCAGTAACTTCAACTATTTGTTGTTCTATAGCAATAACCTTAATCCTTTGACAGAAGCTTCCCCTTTATTAAATGAATGCATGAACTCGGAAGCAATTTCTTCATTATAACTTGTTATTTTCAGAAAGTAATCAATCCACCCATGTAGCCACAAATAATGCTCACACAGGGCATCCTGTAGCAACATGTCATGGATTACAAGTTCATGGCGGATAGGATCTCCACCCATTACTATCTCAGCTCACAAAATAATTTCCGCAGCTGAGAATGAGGGTCGAAGAAATGTGCAGAACTGAAAATCTTTGCTTGAAAATTCCTTACTTCCAATTTTGGCGGCAGAATGCATTGCTCACTCCTACCAAAAAAATATTTCATTAAAAAGAATGATGGTAGGCAATCAAATCAAGTTACGGACAAGGACGGATAATTACTAATCTTGGAAATCGAACCATAAAACACCCCCCCCCAACAACTTATTTTGACATGTGTTCACACGTGCGGAAAGGACAGAGGGAAGTGTATGCAGATTTGAAATAGGCAATAATCACATTAAAATAATAAATGCATAATTAATAAAAAATAAGCTATGTACATTCCTGCAGTCGTGCGAATAAATTATGCATGAAATGGTTAGCCAAAAGAATGGTGAAATGAAATGATGTGACGTGAATGAAATGATAAATAAAGAAATGAAGTGGGATGACGTGGATGGAAAAATTATTAATGGAGAAGAATATTTCCATGAGACATGGAAATATCTTTATGAAATGATGCTTGAAGAATTATTGAGTGATAGAAACGTTCCTTGCAGAAGCTGCAAGAACTGCACCCTGAATGCTTCCTCCAGTTGTTGCAAGAACTTTTCAATTACTGCAGGAACTGATATTTGATCTTGACTGGTGAATTGTTGCAGGTACTGTTCTTTGGTTGTCGGCTTATGATATAGGCATAGTTGATGACCATTTACTAAAAGCTTGAATCAAACTGGATCCATAGTGGTCAAGTGAACTACTCCATTTTAAAAAACTTATTCTATCTCATATGGGCCAAACCATCTTGTTTGTAGCTCTCCTATAGTATCCTTATATCTAGAATCATACAGCAACGCCCAGTCACCTGCTTGAAATTTCTTCTCCTTTATGTACTTATCATGCCACTTCGCTCTTTGATTTTGAATAAGTTATGTTTGTTGGATAGCCATCTTTCTCAACTCATCCAAAGCATTCAATTGTTGAATATGGTTCTTTTGTGCTTCAGAAAGTGTCATATTCAATTGTAGAGTTGTTCTTAGAGTTTTGTGTTCAAACTCAATAGGCATCATTGTTGCTTTTCCATACACCATTTCAAAAGGTGTAAAACCAATTGGTATTTTCCATGTTGTTCTATATGCCCAAATGGCTTCAGGAAGTCTTTGAGACCAATCTTTTTTATGAAGAGCTATTGTTTTAGTAAGAATGGTTTCTAGATCCCTATTTGTGACTTCTACTTGACCATTTGCTTGTGGATGGTATTGTTCCTGATATTGTATCCATTAACCAATGTTGCAATCAATGTGAAAGTAAACTATGGTCCCTGGTCTGAAACAATATCCCTTGGAACTCCATACCTGGTAAATATTTCTTCATAGAGAAACTTAGCCACTTTATTATCTCTTGCACGTTTCATAGCTTGTGCTTCCACCCATTTGGTTACATAATCAGTACATACCAGAATAAGGATTTTCATTGGAAGGAGGATCAATTGGTCCAACAAAATCTAGTCCCCCTTTATCAAATAGTGCAACTAATATATGTGGATATAATGGCATCTCATCATATCTAGTAGGCCTACCCATGTGTTGGCATATGTCACATTTCCTGGTGTATTGTGTTGCATCCTTATATAATGTTGGGCAATAATATCTTGTGCTCAATATTTTAAGTGTTGTTCTCTTAGCAACAAAATGTCCTCCACATGGCTCATCATGGCATGCATGAAAGATATCATATGTTTCATCCTCTCTAACAAATCTTCTCATGACTTGGTCAAGTCCAGTATAAAATAAACAATCAACAATCCATCAGAAGTTAAAGCTTTTCTCAACCAACAATCTTTTTTCTTTGGGAGAGAAATGAATTGGTATTTTATTAGCAGCTAAATAATTGGCAATATCAGCATACTAGGGAGTGTGTGCTTTTATAAGGAATAAATGTTCATCTCGAAAAGCATCATCTATGGTTGCAGGATCATCTTGCAATTGAAGCCTAAAAAGATAATCTGCAACCTCATTGGACTTTTCTGGTTTATCAACAACTGTGATATCAAATTCCTCCATCAACAGTAACCAGTGAGCCAATCTTCTTGTAATTGAAGGTTTATTCATCAGATATCTGATTGCAGTATGATCAATATGTACAATTATTGGATATCTTGTTATATAATGCATGAATTTGTTGAGTGCATATATAACTGCTAACATTTCTTTTTCAGTGATAGTGTAATTAAGCTTAGGCCCTTTCATGTTCTTGCTGATATAATAAATTGCACTTTCCAAATTATCAATCTTATGTCCCAAAACTACTCCTATGGCATAATTTGATGTATCTATATGAATATGGAATGGTAAGGACTTTGGACCTTTAAGAACTATGTTTGGGTTAATGCTTGTTTGAGCTTCAAGAAAGCTTCTTTGCATGAGGAAGTCCAATTAAAATCCATATCCTTGGTCAAAAGAGAATATAAAGGGCTTGCAATTTTGCTGAAATCTTTGATAAACCTTCTATAATATCCAACATGACCAAGGAAACTTCTGACATCTTTTTGCTTTACCAATGCAGTGATATTTTGAATGGCTTCTATTTTTTCAAGGTCAACTTGTATTCCATTTATAGAGATATGATGACCAAGAACTATACCTTCTTGCATCATCATGAAGTATTTTTCATTATTCAATGATAAATTGTAGTCTTCACACCGTTGCAAAATTTTCTTCAGGTTCTTCAATGCTTCTTCAAATTCTGAACAATAGGTTCTAAAATCATCCATATAAATTTCCATGTTGTCTTGTGAAATATCTGAAAATATACTTATCACTGCTCTTTGAAAAGTAGCTGGAGCATTACATAATCCAAAATGAAGAACATAATATGCATATGATCCCCAAGGACAAGTAAATGTAGTCTTTTCTTGATCCTTTGGGGCAATTTGAATCTAGTTGTAGCCACTAAATCCATCAAGAAATGAGAAGTATTGCTTCTCTGCCAAGGAGTCTAATACTTGATCCACAAATGGTAATGGAAAATGATCCTTTCTGGTTGCCAAATTCAAAGCTCTATAATCCACACATACCCGCCATTTTCCTCATTTCTTAGGAACTATCACTAAAGGTGATACCCATTGACTATCTGAAATAGGATAGATAAATCCAGCATTTAACAATTTTTGCAATTCTTCTTTAACTATTTCTCTTAATGCAGGATTGATTCTTCTTTGTGGTTGTCTAAGTGATCTACAGTCTTCTTTTATGTAGATACGGTGGGTACAAACTGTAGGATCAATTCCATGCATATCCTTGTAATCCCATGCAAAAGCATGTTTATGACATTTGAGCAAGTCCACAAGTGCTACTCTTTGAGTTTCTGTAAGCTTACTGTTGATATTCAAATATCTATTTGAATCAACTTCCACTTTGATAGTAAGATCAATCTAAGATACTTCATTAAAATGAGAAGTGCAGACTTCCTGCGGCAACAGAGTATGCAATATATTAGTGATTGCAGGAAAGTTTGATTCTGAAATATTTGATACTAACTCCTGTGACTGTTGCTCGTCTTAATTCATTTGTCAAAATTTTATAGAGAATTGAGTCATCATCATGAAGTTGGATGAATGGTCCTCTATTAATCATCATAAGGTGATTGATAGAGTCAACTCCTTCAAATTCTTCTCCCAAGTTAGGCCAAACGGCTTGTTGTTGATCAAATTGGGGCTGAGCAGGAGAATACATAGCTAATGTTTTGGTAGTATTTCCATCTGAGATAGTCATATCCCCTGACCGACATCCAATATATGCATCAGCTGTAGCAAGCCAAGGTCTTCCCAAAATCACTGGATATCCTCTCAATGTGGTCTTAGGAGATAGGATTATAAAGTCTACAGGATTTACCCAAGAATCCAAAGCAACAACTATATCTTCAATCATACCGTTAGGTCGAACTGTAGAACTATCAGGAAGTTGTAGGACTGTAGGTGTAGACTAGTTATTTCAAGCCGCTGCATAATATCCCTTGTCATAACTTTAATGGCCACTCCCCAATCTATCAAAGCATTCTTTATTGGAGTGTCGTTGATGACTATATTCACAACAGGACTACCAGGATCAGCATACTTAGGAATTGAAACTTTTCCTAACATAATATCAGCCAATTGACCCATTACATGCACTGTTTGCGGATCTTTTTTTCTTTCTACCAGGCTTCTTTAAACATGCTTCCCTAAGTACCTTACTGTATACAGAGACATCCTTAATAGCTTGTAACAATGGGATTTTACAACATACGTGTTTCAGCTAATCTATAATATCAAAACTTTCTTCCTATTATGGAAGAGTCTCTTTTTCTTGCAACCTCTAAGGAAATGGAGGTATTTGTTGATTTTGAGGCATTGGAATTGTTGGACTAGAGATTTCTTGTTCTTTTGGTATTTCAGTTATAACTGGTGGGGATGGATTAGGCAAAGTTGTCCCAAATCTTAGGTGAATATCACTTATAGATAGAGAATAGGTTGGGGAAGTCGCCATGTAAGATGCAACTAGCAGAAAGTAAGGAAAAATCACTAACCTACTAACATGTGTCCATCGTGTGCATGACTCATTGTTTATGTGTTTGCTTTGATAAGTTTTCTTTTATTTCCTTTATGAATGCTTAATGCTTAGGATGGATGGTTATGATTGATAGATTTCATATGCACACTAACTATCAATTTTGATATAGTATTTCATATTTTTACTTTAATTCCATTTCTTGCATATGAATGTTAAATCTTGCATAATGGTAATGACAATTTGTATTCATTTGTATAAATGTATATTAGACTTTAATAGGATTTAATTATGATGGTTTAATTAAGGTTAGGAATAGCAAGTCCTTACCTTAGACTATCATAATTAAATCCTATTAAAGTCTAATATACAATTATATAAATGAAAATAAATTATCATAAGCATAAATGCAAGATTTAACATTCATACATAAGGAATGGAGTAAAGTAAGAGCTAGATGTTAACGAGTATGTATGAAGAAAGATCATGTCAAATTTTATAAATATTGCAACAGAAATTTATCAATCTTAAATAAACATCATCATAACCATCCATAAGCATTAAGCATTCATTAAGGAAATAAAAGAAACTCATAAAAAAAGCACATAAGCAACGAGTCATGCACATGATAGTCACATGTTAGTAAGTTAGTGGGTTAGTGGTTTTCTTATTTTCTGTTAGTTACATTTTACATGGCGCCCTCTTGTCGCATTTATGTCATTAGACCTCATAGGTCATTTACACAGCTCATATAACTTACTCATGAGACTATACCGGTCATTTACAATAGTGATACAATCCAATATACATTAGTCCATAGGTCTTTACAATATCATAAATATGAATCTCTGTCTCCAGATGTAACGTCTTCGTTGTCATCAGACTCACCTCCATCTGCAAACTTGAAGACGAACATATGACCCAGACATTTTATATGTCCAACCAAATGAAGCTTACACTTCTTGGTACTCATGATAAGCTCTCATCCCTCACAACGGAACTTCCTAATAAACCGGAACCAGTTGTCGAGAATGGAACCTATGCATGTATGTAGTATCTAACAACCAAACTGTTGAACTTAGCTATATGTGTTATGGCAGGGAGAATAAATTAAGTTATTGGCCAATTTAACCTTATTGGGGTAGGTGAAAACACCGTTACCTGGTTTATCCCATAAACAAGCACAATGACCCATCATAGACAGTTAAAATTACCCTCTCGGTTCGTTTTATTCAATATTTTTTCTTACTCATTCTTATTTATGGAATTCAATTTCGTAATACTCCCAAGATCTAAATCAAAAGGAAAGATTTAATACTGATTGAAAACAAGTTTCATTGTAACATAACATTAGATCTGATTATTTAGTCAATGTCAGTTATTTGGTAAATAAAGAGATCAAATAATAACTAAAATGAAATATACGTTAACTAAGAATCAACCTATTCTATCAACCTGTATGAATTTGTTAAATGGTTTCCAGCAGTTGTGAAGGGATGCAATATAAAATAAAGAATCTCTTCCCTATTCCCACAATGTGAGTGAACTTAGACTCAGTTAGAATTGTTAATTTTAGGATCAGACTGATAAATATAGATAGCAAAATCAGATAATCAAATTATTGAACACAAAGAACACCAAAATACCTTGGGAAAACCTCCCTCTTGGAGATGAAAAACCCAGCCAACTAAATCCAGATCTTTATTAGACAAATCAGTATGAGACTTTACAATTGTACTTCAACACTTGAAGTATTCAGAACAGTAGGGTAAGCACAGTAGCATAACACAATAAGAACTTATCTAGAACACAACTTGCAGATAATGGAGAATATTCATTGTCTTTCAAGTTCGTTGACGCTAGAATGAAGTTGTTGTCATTAGGAATGACTTCGTTGTTCTTGATGGTATCTTTGTTGTCCTTAAGTATATCTTCGCTGACCTTGGAGTGGTGTTTGCTAACCTTGGGAGAAGGTTGTTGTTGATAGGAATATAATATCCGTTGACCTTGAAATGATGTTCGCTGACCTTAGGAGAAGGTTGTTGTTGAATGAAGAGTGTATATGTTGATTGATTAATTATGTCATGCAAATGACTTTCTTATATACTTGACTTGTGCTGTCAAGTCTCAAGTCGGCCTGCCTTGTTAATTTAATAATAATATTATGTATATCGTCTAAATAGGTCTTGACCTATTAAGACGTTATTGCTTGATTGCCTTTACCACATGCTACATGAGTTTGGGCCCAACCCAATTACATATTTGATTTTACTGCCCAAATTGGGCCTACCCTATCTACAAGTTACATTATACATAGGTTTTGTCCTATCCATAGCAAGATAAAATTACAAGTTACATGTATTTGCCTTCATGTTACATGTGTTTGGGCCCAACCCTAAGTGGTTCGGATTGCACGAGATAATACATAAGAATTTTAATTGTCATTGACAACATTAAAATCTAATTGTCAAGTATCCGAGCTAGCTACAATTTTCAACACTCCCTCTTAGCTAGGGAGGATAGCTGCCACTTGTCATGATCCATTCATGACCTTCATATTGCATTGCCCGCAAGGATGAATGTAAAAGCTCTATAGAGTGTACCTGCAATAAAAACACATAAATATCATGAACTCATTTCACGATGTCCATCTTGCATTGCCCGTAGAGAGTGGAAGAGGTCTTACACCTCAGCCTTCTCCCAAAGAAGGATACAATGTCACCTTGCATTGCCTGCAGAGGGTGAAAGAGGTCTTACACCTCATCCTTATCCCAGAAAAGAATACAATGTCACCTTGCATTGCCCGCAGAGGGTGGAAGATGCAAACTAAATTGCATCACTAAGATTGAGACTTCCTCTCAATCAATGTTGTGTTCTCCACAATTCCAAGCTTCTCTATGAAGTACTCAAACTTCACTTGAGCTATAAGCTTGGTGAGAACATCTTAAACTTGTTCATCAGTGCTGATATATTTCAGTTGGATGGTACCTCTTTGTGTCATATCACGAGCATAGTGATAATGAGTTTCCACATGTTTCTACCTGTCATGAAACACAGGATTATCAGACATTTTAATAAAACTCTTATTATCCCAATAAATAACAGTGGATTTCCAAGGTTGTCCAAACAACCCAGCAAGAAGTTTGCGAAGCCAAACTGCTTCTCTAGTTGCCACACTTGAAGCATTGTATTCAACTTCTGCAGTACTCAATGCAACTGAGGATTGTTTCCTACTGGCCCAAGAGATCATAGTGGAACCCAAGCTGAAACAAATTCTTGAAATAATTTTCCTGTCAATAACACTTCCAGCCCAATCAGAATCAGAGTAGCCTTCCAAATTGATCACTGTGTTGATTTGATACTTTAGCTCATAGCCAACTGTTCTACGCAAGTAACTCAAGGTGTGTTTGGTTGCCACCAAATGAACGTGCTTTGGTTGGTTCATGAATTGGCTAAGTGCACTCATTGCATAGCAAATATCTTTAACTAGATACATCAAGGATCCAATCAACTGCATGTGCTCTGAAGGATCTGCAAAATCAAAATTAACTGCAGAAATACTCAACTTCTATAGATTTACGATCCATCATATCAAAGACATATTTTCTTGACTAAGGATAAGATCTTTGTCATACTTCTAGTCTTGGACAATAATGCATTAGGCCTAGATCCTTCATTCCAAATTCAGTGATTAATTATTTCTTACATCTAATGATGAGACTATCTCCAATAGTTAAAAATGAATCATTCACATATATATGAGAAACAAAATTTAGCAATTCACTATTGAATACTTTTAGGGTGAAGATTAGAATCAGTATCATTCTTGCAAGATCCTAAACTAATCAAATACTTGTCAATCTTCTCATACCAAGCTCAAGAAGTTGAGGTCGTGAAGAGTTTTTCTTTACTCTGCACACATAAGATTATCTATCTTGATTCTCATAACCTTCTAGTTATTCAATATAGACAACATTAAGAAAAACAATCTTTATATCTAACTTCCAGCCTGCAACATTAACTATAATGGTTTTAATATTAGCATATCCAGTAGCAAGAGCAAATGTTTCTTTCTAACCATGAGCTACACGTCTAGCTTTATATTTTCTCAAAAACTTCCATATGGAACTCCCTCTAGATTCTTAATGTAAGTCTAAAGAAGATTGCATAATATAAGAATCAATCAAGGAAGGCAGTCATAAATCAAAGATGATAAATACCAATCTTTTCCTTACTTCACTTTTACGAAACGGACCCATAGCACAACCACTATGATCAAGGCATACCTTCAAGTGAAGAAACCAAGCTCCCCCTTAAGCTTAAAGGCATGGTAATTCAAGAATCTCTTGAAGAGAAAAATCAACATGCTTAAATATCTCAATAGAATGAATTGACATGTAAAGTAACTTATCTTTTTTACTACACTTCCACCATTGACAACATATGCCAAGATTGCTCAAAAGGATATTGCCAGATTATGATCAACTTCAACCAGTGTAAAGCTACACAATATTCTAAAATTGTTTTCCATAGTTTGAATAACAAAGAGTTAGCTATATTCAGAAAACTAAGGCAAGAGTATGACTTCAGAAAACATTTTACAAAATCCATAAACAAGGTATTTAAGCCAAATTGTCTTTCCAGCCAATGCATAAAATCAAATATAAGTATCAACCACTCAAAAGGAAACACGACGTAGTTGAGCACAAGCATATGATCAAAAGTCAACTTCGATAAGTTAGATATCTCATTCATCTTAGGTTTCATCATCAAGAGAATACTTCAAAGAATGTAATATGCAGTATTCTCAAATTGAAGAGATCATGTCACAATGAATATTATGTGAGAAATGAAAGCCATGACAGAAAATGCATTAGAGCTAAAGGCAATCCTCTATACAAGAGGAGCAGAGCGAGGTTATAATAAAAATATAACAAGGAACATGAGAGCCTTTTATGAAGAGCTGAAGAGAACCAAGTGTTACATAGTCACAGCCCTACATGACAACCTTATCCAAACATAAAACACTCATAGAACATAAAATACAGTCCATACGATGTTAAAAGATTTGATGCAAATCAAGAGACACACCATAAGAGTATATAATGCTAGACCAGCAAGACTATTGAGCATTTCAAGGCTTAGATAGAATACGATGCATCAGAACTATGCAGCAAGTATCATAAAGGATCAGATCATAATGTGAAGATAGTAAGGTCAACATTGGGCATGGATATTAAATAGGATGACTAAGACATCTTACCTTTACATGTCTACCATACCAATGACTAAGGTTCCATGTTTCAGAATCTCCTATAAATTTATTCATCTTCCTATTTGTGTTTGTTGTTATATTCATCATAATACTCCTAGATTTACATTTGAATACACATGCTGAAGTTTTAAATGCCAATGATGTATTTGGATCAATGTATCAATTCGAGTCATTACATATGCATAGCAAGCCACATCAAATAGGTTGAGAGATAAACATAGGGCATAACTAACTTCAATAATTCAAACTGGATTAGAACAAATTCGTAACACAAAAACAAGGCTCGAACGAGGGTGATTGTTACAAACCTTAGGAAGAAAGTTATGCAATACTAAGATCTAAAAACAAGTGCACAAACCGACATATGAAAACACCCTCAGATGAAGTAGTTAATTGAGAATAGAGGAATGAGAACACCTGAAATCTTATTTTTGCTATCGTCCTATCGATGCCTTCAATTTATCAAGCAGATATTGTTGTTGAACTTTCTGATTCAAGGTAGACTTCTTGAATTGCTTTAGCTCATCCAGATCCGAAGGCTCAGTCAAATCCTTATCTTCCACAAACTGAAATAACTCTAGTTCTTCAAGAGCAAGGACACAGACCTTCCATAACGTAAAATTTAAGGCACCTTCAAGTATGTCCTCTACTTTCAAACCTGTAACCATCTTGCAAAACTAAAACAACAAACTGAAGGTGAAGCACAACTAATAATTTGATTATTTGGAATGAACCTAAAGCTCTAATACCATGTTAATTTTAGTATCAGACTGATAAATATAGATAGCAAAATCAGAGAATCAAATCATTGAACACAAAGAAGGGAAAACCTCCCTCTTGGAGATGAAAAATCTAGCCAACTAAATCCAGATCTTTATTAGACAAATTAGTATGAGACTTTACAACTATACTTCAACACTTGAAGTATTCAGAACAGCGGGGTTAAGAACTTACAATTATACTTCAACACTTGAAGTATTCAGAACAGCGGGGTTAAGAACTTATCTAGAACACAACATGCAGATCATGGAGAATATTCATTGTCTTTCAAGTTTTCCAACCCTAGAATGAAGTCGTTGTCATTAGGAATGACTTCGTTGTTCTTGATAGTATCTTTGTTGTCCTTAAGTATATCTTCGCTGACCTTGGAGTGGTGTTCGTTGACCTTGAAATGATGTTTGCTAACCTTGGGAGAAGTTTGTTGTTGAATGAAGAATGTATTCGCTAAGTGTCTATGTTGATTGATTAATTATGTCATGCAAATGACTTGCTTATATACTTGACTTGTGGTGTCAAGTCTCAAGTTGGCCTGCCTTGTTAATTTAATAATAATATTATGTATATCGTTTAAATAGGTCTTGACCTATTAAGATGTTATTGCTTGATTGCCTTTGCCACACCCTTCATGAGTTTGGGCCCAACCCAATTACATAATCACTCAAAATACATATTTGATTTTACCACCCAAATTGTGTAAATGATGTTCAATTTACATTCAATATGCAAGTTATATTCTAATATCTCATTTTGTTGTATTTATTATTGCCTTATTGTATATATCTAACTATCTTCTTGCTTGTGGCAGATGAGAGGAGCATTTAATATTTTCTATGTCCTATCTCACGAATGCCACTCACTATAAGTATATAACAAATGGGGCACAGTCAAGCAATGCCTTGATCGGTCATGACCAATCAAGACATTACTTGATCATGCCTTTTTGTTTATACTAACAAATGCATGTTTTACCGTAAATGTCAATCAGTGTGGAGTAGGATTATAACCGAAGTCTATCAATGTTTGCCCAACGCTAACAGCCGATAGTTATCGGTGTGTTAGCCTTGACAATCGATAGCTATCGATGTAGACTAACACACCGATAACTATCGGTGACCTTTATATTGCCACCCGATATACATCCCAATATATTATATGCAACCCGATATGTTATATACAGCCCAATATAATATATGTTAATCGGTGTCATCATTATTTATGTTAATCGATAAACATCTAAATACAAGATTTATTAGATCAATGAACATGAGCAAAATACATAGTATGATTATCAATAGGTTGTTTATATGCAAATGTAGAATGGCTATCAAGGATGGATTAATTGCTTGATGGTTTTTATCATAGTTATTGATATGATAAATGATTGAATGAGAGACTTCATTTATCTCTCATTCAATCATTTATCTTATCGAAGCTATCATGCATTAACACTCCCTCTTAGCTAGGTAAGATGAATGTAGACAATATATTCAAGCATCACAATTCAATTAATAGTAATCATTTTAGTCATTCATGGGAAATCATACCACCTAATCATTTGGTATGAAGTATCACCTAAACACGTGATACTAAAGTTCATAACATCAATCTTGTGATTGACAGGATATCACCTAAGCATGTGATATCAGTATTGCCTACACACGCAATACTTAAGGATAATCATATGAGAAAGATTAATTTCTCACCTTATCTTAGTTGTGATAAGTGCACTAACACTTTATACAAGTGTTTTATCACAACACAATCATGGCCTATCCATGACATACCAGAGATCCAACATGATAACTGGTTTGGACATTATAAGATCGTCACCTTATAATGACCCCATACAAGTTTTCACTATCTTGAGAGATCGTCACCTCTTAGATGTGAACCCAGGGGATAGAATCCAAAATTGTCCTAACATGACAAAGAGGTTTACACATTAAACATCTTATAGGTATGCAAACATAGATTACAAAGCAAATTACCTTTTTGTCATGCCTAAGCCTTTTCTGAAGTGATCAACCTTCACTCCGGAAAGGGGTTTGGTCAGAATGTCTGCAATTTGATATCCTATACAAACATATTCCAGTTGGATTGCATTCCTATTTACCATATCTCGCACATAGTGGTATGGAATCTCAATATGCTTGGATCTGTCATGAAACATTGGGTTTACTTTAAGTTTTATGCAGCTCTGGTTGTCACAGTGTATAACAGTGGGTTTTATAGGTTCTCCAAACAATCCCACAAACAACTTCCTAAGCCATACTGCCTCTCAGGCAGCCATAGAAGTTGCAATGTATTCTGCCTCAGTGGAACTTTGAGCTACAGAAGACTCCTTCCTGGTGATCCAAGATATCATAGTTGAACCTAGACTGAAGCAACACCCTGAGGTGCTTTTACTATCTATTACACTTCCAGCCCAACCTGAATCTGTAAATCCATGTAAGTCTATCTCAACCTTCTTGTATTTGAGACCAAGGTTTAGAGTACCTTGTAGGTACCTCATAATCTGCTTCACTGCAACCAGGTGTATCTCCTTCGGTTCACACATAAACTGGCTTAGAGCATTAACTGCATAACAGATATTTGGTCTTGTATTTACCAGGTACATCAGGGACCTAATCATCTGTCTATATTAAGTAGAATCAGTGGGTTGTGACTCTGTTGCTGCTTCTTTAAGTTTATATAAGTTGGTTTCCATAGGAGAGGTCATGGGTCTACAATTTAGCATTCTTAATCTCTTCAAAATATCCAAGGTGTACTTTCCTTGGTTTAGTATAATGTCGTCAGAATTCTGCCATACTTCCGATCCTAGGAAGTAATGAAGGAGTCCTAAGTCCTTCATATCAAATTCTTTGGATAGATCATTCTTGCATTGTTTTATAAGTTGATCATTTCCTGTGATTAATAAGTCATCAACATATAAAATCAATATTAGCATATCACCTTTATTTCTTTTGTAGTAGAGATTAGGGTCTACATCATTTTTGGAGAAGCCTAGTCCTGAGAGATAGGTGTCTATTCTTTCATACCAAGCCCTCGGAGCCTATTTGAGCCCATAGAGAGCTTTCTTGAGTCTACACACATGAGACTCTGTGTCATGAATTTCAAAACCTTCAGGTTGCTCTAGGTAGACTTCTTCTGAGATCTCACCATTTAGAAAAGTTGTCTTAACGTCCATTTGGTGTACCTTCCATCCCTTTGTTGTTGCAATGGCTAATACAAATCTTACTGATGTATACCTGGCAACAGGTGCAAAGGTCTCTTCATAATCTATTCCCTCCCTTTGTGAGAAGCTTCTAGCTACGAATCTGGCCTTGTGTTTTTCAATACTGTCATCTGCAGCATGTTTGATTTTGAACAACCATTTAGATGAAACCACAGATTTCTTGGTTGGCCTAGGAACAATCTCTCAAACATTGTTTTTCATAATGGATTGATACTCTTCAGACATGGCATCCTTCCATACTTGATGTTGAAGTGCATCTGATACATTGTTTGGTTCAGCTTTAGAGAGGTCATTCATAAGTACAACATAGCTAGTGAATTTATTAGGCCTTTTGCTTTCTCTGAAGGTTCCTAAGGGAGCAGCAAACTTCTGAGCTTCTTCTACAGTTTTGGTGGCCCCTAGTGGTCTTTTCTTGAGGTTTTTTCTAGGTGGACTTAGAGTTTCATTCAGTTTCCTCAGGATTCTCCCTCTGAAGCTTAGAAGTAGGATCTCTATCTAAGCTGGGGTTGGGAATATGGACTTCAAGATCTAGAGAGCTTTGGGCTCTTTTGAAGGCTAAGTTTTCTTCAAAGATCACATCCCTACTTAGTTCAATATTCTTTTGACCAGGTATATATACCTGTAGGCTTTGGAGGTTTCACTGTATCCTACAAAGATTCCCCTTTTTCCAGAAGGCTCTAATTTTAATCTTTTCTCCTTAGGTACATGAATATAAACAGGGCATCCAAAAATCCTAAGGTGACTTATATCTGGTTTTGATTTAGTAAAGACTTCCTTAAGGGTCTTGTCTTCAAGATGAGAGTGAGGACATGTGTTTTGAATGTATACTGCAGTGCTAGTTGCTTCTTCCCAAAGATTGATATTTAGATTCTGATCAAGAATCATAGCTTTGGCAGCTTCAACGATTGTCCTATTTTTCTTTTCTGCTATCCCATTTTGTTGAGGGTTGTAAAGTATTATTAACTCCCTCTTAATCCCTGAATTTTTACAAAACTCTTTAAAATAATTCTGATGTGTATTCCCCCCCATTATTAGTTCTTAGGGTTTTAATTTTGTTTCCTGAGTAGTTCTCTGTTAATGATTTGAATTCTTTAAACCTATTAAGGATGTCTTCTAATTCTTTACATTTCAGATCCAGGTTTTCCTAGAGTAGTCGTCAACAAATATTACATAATACGAAAATCCCCCCAATGAATTTACAGACATAGGTCTACATACATCAGAATGAACTAACTCTAAAATTTTACTTGTTTTCCTAGTACTACTCTGAAAAGCACCCTTAGTATTTTTACCTAGGGCACATCCTATGCATGCCCCTGAATGATATTGCTTTAGCTTAAGTAGACCTGTGACAAGGTCTCCCATTGATGATAAAGCTCTAAAATTTAGGTGGTCTAATCTTCTATGCCAGATTTCATTAACATCTGTAGTTTCATGAATTAGGGCTAAGTTGGGCTCTGTGCATAGCTCATATAGGTAGCCTTGTCTTTGACCAATTGTATTAGCTTTCTTGATGGATGAGTTCTTTGGCCAAGCCAACACTTTGTTGTCCATGAAGGTCACTCTGTATCCGTTGTCCTCCAGTGCTGATATGGAGACAAGATTCCTCTTAATGCCTGGAACATATAGCACTCCTCTAAGTTGTAATGATACACCCGACTTTAGTTTGATGGTGCAGTTTCCAACTCCTTTGACAGGGTTTGTGGAGTCATCTCCGATGGTTACCTCTTCATCATTTTCCTCTCTCATGAAGTCTAGTACTTCTCTAAATCCTGTGATGTGTCTGGATGAGTCATTGTCGATCACCCAGGAGTTCGCTTTGTTTGATGTTTGATGTGTGAATGCTTAATAGAGTACATACTTCTCGGAGTCCTCTTCCCTTTTCGATTTTCCTGATTTGGCAAATGTGGCTTGTTTAGCTCTTTCAAGACATTTGGCAACATAGTGCCCAAATTTGTCACATCTGTAACATTGAATTTGAGAGAGATCCTTTTTGAAAGAGTTCTTGCTATGACGACCTTTTCTCTTCCTGAATTGCTTCTTCTTGCCCTTTCTGTCTGAGTTCGTAGTTAGAACTTGAAGATCTTCATCTATATTCTTTTGTTTGATTCCTTTCTTATTTTGCCTTGATTCCTCTTAGAGACAATCAGCCTTTAGTCTATCGAATTTTGGAAAGTTATCCCTTGCACTGATGCCTTGGACGAACGTTTCTCAGATACTAGGCAACCCATCTAAAACAATGAGAGTTAATTCTTTGCTTTGGATCTCATATCCAAGGGTTGGTAGTTCATCCCTTAAGGTAGATATCCGCATGAAGTAGGCATTGACTGATTCTCCTTTTATCATGGTTATATGATTTATCTCTCTTTTTAGAGCCAAGGTTCTACTGGCATTGGATATCTCAAAAGCGTCTTCAAGTGCTTTGAACATGTTGAAGGTTGATTCGTGTTTCTTTATGATGGGCATAATATTGTTCCTTACCCCATCAACTATTATTTTGATAGCCTTATCATTTCCTTCTCTCCAAATTGCTTGATCAGGTTCAGTCTCAGGTTCTTTAGATTCGGTCTTTACAAATGATTCAACTTTGTTATCTTTTAGTATCATTTGAATTTTGAATTTCCATGCGGAGAAGTCATCACCTCCTGCAAGTCTGTCTTCAAATCTGATAGCGCTAGCCATTGATAGGATTGTGATGTTGAATATATACTTGATTTGAATTTTACGTAAAATTGAACAACCTCAGGTTCGATTTAACTATAGCTCTTATACCATGTAAATGATGTTCAATTTACATCCAATATGCAAGTTATATTCTAATATCTCATTTTGTTGTATTTA
Source organism: Cryptomeria japonica (assembly GCF_030272615.1). Classification (NCBI taxonomy): domain Eukaryota; kingdom Viridiplantae; phylum Streptophyta; class Pinopsida; order Cupressales; family Cupressaceae; genus Cryptomeria; species Cryptomeria japonica. The sequence continues at coordinate 571,783,291 of NC_081413.1, forward strand.
TTATTGCCTTATTATATATATTTAACTATCTTCTTGCTTGTGGCAGATGAGAGGAGCATTTAATATTTTCTCTATCCTATCTCACGAATGCCACTCACTATAAGTATATAACAAATGGGTTACGGTCAAGCAATGTTACTTGATCGTGCCTTTTTGTTTATACTAACAAATGCATGTTTTACCGTAAATGCCAATCGGTGTGGAGTAGGATTATAACCGAAGTCTATCGGTGTTTGCCCAATGCTAACAGCCGATAGTTATCGGTGTGTTAGCCTTGACAACCGATAACTATCGGTGTAGACTAACACACCGATAACTATCGGTGACCTTTATATTGCCACCCGATATACATCTCGATATGTTATATGCAGCCCAATATAATATATGCAATCCGATATATGTTAATCGGTGTCATCATTATTTATGTTAATTGATATACATCTAAATACAAGATTTATTAGATCGATGAACATGAGCAAAATACATAGTATGATTATCAATAGATTGTTTATATGCAAATGTAGAATGGCTATCAAGGATGAATTAATTGCTTGATGGTTTTTATCATAGTTATTGATATGATAAATGATTGAATGAGACACTTCATTTATCTCTCATTCAATCATTTATCTTCCCGAAGCTATCATGCATTAACAAATTGGGCCCACCCTATCTACAAGTTACATTATACATATAGCAAGATATAATTACAAGTTACATTATACATAGGTCTTGTCCTATCCATAGCAAGATATAATTACAAGTTACATGTATTTGATCCCAGCCCTAAGTTACATCATTTGCCTTCACGGGCCCAAAGTGGTTTGAATTGCATGAGATAATACATAGGAATTTTAATTGTCATTGACAAAATTAAAGTCTAATAGTCAGGTATCCAAGCTAGCTACAATTTTCAACAAGAATGAAAGGAAAAAAAAAAATTATTAGTCAATAATAAATTCAAACGTAATGTCTAACCTATGCTGCGATTTCAAAGAGAATTCAACGATAGAATTCATAAACAGAAGAACAGCAATCCCTGTATCCAGCATTGGACCAAGTGCATATGCTTGGTCAGACTATAAAGGGAAGTCGACTTGCAGCTGCAGCTAAAAAAAATGCAGAGGGAGTAAAGGGGTACGATAAGTATTAATGGAGCCCTCATAGCATTCGACTAGGCTATAAAAGGTAAGAATTCTTTGAAGGGAGATATGGGGTGCGATTTTACCCATATGGGTATCGACTATGCCTGCCAACAAAACTTTGCCAGCAAACAAAATATGACCCCAGGCGATTAATATGAGATCTAAGCTCAATAACATATGAAAGGGCAGTAAATGTCATTGCTGGAGTGTAATAAGGAATTATTTACAGCGCGATATGCTTCCTAGAGTCTAATGGTTCCAATTGGAGTAATAGAAAACATCTTCAGCAAGCAAAAAGACCAATTGATGCTTAGTAGACATTCAATGTTTTCAGGAAATTCAAAAAGAAAATGGAAGTCAATAATCTATTTCTCAAAAAACCTATGGTGTTTTACTAACTTCAATAAATTTTAGAATCAAACCAAGTCCTATCCTTATTATCCTAATCAAACCAAGACCTGTCCTTTTTGTCCTACTCGCTCTTCTTTTTATCATGATTAGGTGCCATCGTCAAAATAAGATTTGGGAAATAAGAGGTAAGCTAATTAAACAGGAATTTTTTTTCTCTTATGTAGTCTGCAGTGAAAAAGCAATGGTTGTAAAAATGGCTATAAAGTGGAAGCCAAAAAGAAACGGCACTTTGTGGGGAGCCAAACTGAGCACATATATTGGAAGGTAAGAATTAGAACAAGCTTCTTTTATATGACCATTTAATCCAGACTTCATTAGTTCACAGCATATCCAGAATTTGAAGACAACGTATTAATCAACTCTAATGAAACTAAATAGTAATAAATAAATCAGAATTTGGCTTCAAATAATCATTAGCACAGCTGATGATGCCAAATTGGCAATGTCAAAGGAAATCACGTTGTTCAGTTTTGGAGTTCACTAATAAAGAATGCATAATGCATGCTTCTCTTGCAAGTATTCTCAATCTTCCCGTTGGTTGATGAAGACATGAACTGACAACTTTAAGGGAGTTTAATTCAATTAGCATTGTCTCTGACTGATTGAGAATGCACAGTTCTTTTAAAAGCATTCTCAAGTTAAACATTCCTGTTGCTTGCTCAAGACAAGAACTGAAAACTTCAAGGCAATTCACCACAGTCAGCAATCACACAGGGCTTTTTTGGTCGATCTGCTCGGTCTGTTTGTTGACTTTCCAGCTTTTTGACAACATCCATGCCCTCAATAACATGACCAAAGACAACATGTTTTTTGTCCAACCATGGTGTCTGAATCAATTGATTGAGATAATTGTCAAAACGTATATCAAATCATTGTATAACATAATACATGGATTAAGTGAATACAAAAAGGCAAATCAAGCTATATCATTAAATTATTATATATCTACAAAAAAAATTTAAGGAAAAAGAGGTCATTTACCTTGACGGTACAGAGAAAGAACTGGCTTCCATTTGTGTTTGGACCAGCATTGGCCATACTTAGAACACCAGGTCCAACATGAGTTACTGAAAAAAAAATTAAATGAAAAAAAGCCTTTTGGTAAGGGGAAAGATTTGAAAAGTCAGCTTAAAAAAGATGAACACAAGATGTCCTCAAATACTTTTAACATTGATAACAACTGAAAACAAGACCAGGCAGACATATACTAAAACTTACATTTGAAATTCTCATCATTAAAGTTCCGGCCATAAATACTCTTTCCGCCAGTTCCCTGAATCATTGTTCACAAGAAAGTTATATTGTCAGAAGTGTAAGAAAACTTGAAAATTCTCTGCAATGGCATGAATAGAGTCAAACCGCACAAAATTCTTTTACAATTCTTGATGCATAATTACAAACTGTTTAGAATCATTATATGGATACCAGCTATGTCTCAAGTCATTATATCTAATTAATAATATAATCATAAAGTTTTGTTTCTGTCATGACTGCAAGAAACCCTACTTGTGATGTAAGTTGTGATCAGCAACGTATCTTCCAGGAATAAGGTTCTTTACTTCAATCAATTAATAGGTAAAATTCTCCAGAAAATGTTAACAAAGCTAGCTTCTGAGACAAGGTGACACTTTGCATTGAAAACACTGCCACTGTTTGCAGCCTTTTAACTAGTATTATCTTTATCAATTTTGTTGAGTTTTTATGACTCTGAGCTGTAACAATGTTGTTTTGGTGTGTAAAAGATGGATATTGATGTTAAGACTGACACTTTGTAATCTTGATCTGCTGTATATTATTATATAATTCAAGTTTACAGTTTGTATGATCAAGAAGACACTCAAACAAGACTGAAAACTCGCACTCACCCTTCAAAAGATGAAGGCCAAAGACTCGAACATGAGGAAAAGAATCATGCATACAGGGAATCAGAGTTGGAGGAAATTGATGGTGGCTCTAAAAAACCCTCCAAAACCCCTGACATTGAAAAACGGTGATATGAGACACATTTGTCAACTGAGGAAATTGCCAAACAGAATTGATGGCAGTGGGATGTGTCAAACAGATTTGACAAGTGCCAAATGTGCAAACAAACATATCCACCAGATTATCCACCCAGTCATACAAAATAGGAAGACTAACAGCATAGAACTTAAGTAGTGGTATTCCACCTCCCAACGATGATGATAATATGGCATATTGAGTATTCTGTGTTGTATCTGTAACACGATTTAAACATAAGTATGTCAATTGGGCGCTTGTGATGGCATCTAGAGTTGAATCTCAAGTGGCAGCAGATATTCCAGATTAGTGTAGGAAATCATTGCCATTGTTAACTAAGCTACAGGGCAGGGAAAGCTGGAACCAACAATGTAGAGGTTTGAAATTACTGGTTTCAGTTTACTTGTGTGGACATAGCACCAAATTACTGGAGATTTCTCCAATGTAATTTATTAATTTGTGTCCTTGTTGTGCGATGCTCACTTTGTGTTCTGTAATTTCTTATTAGTTCATTCCTTTTGCACTGATTTCATTTTTAGCAAACATTCTAATTCTATGTCAAGCTAATTTCAAAGATTGCTCTTGGTTTATAGCAACAATTAGAAGTAATCAGTAGCATGCACTTAAGAGAACTAACATTCCTCTCTTACACAATTGAATCATTAATGGAAAATAGGGGTGTGAGTATTAGTTTTCAGCAGTGATGGCATAAATTTCTGCATGTACACACTAGAATTAACATAAAGATTTGAATGTCAATGGCAGTCCATAGATGTGGCACACAACAATGTATGTTGGTCTTGGTAGCAATTTGCATAGATCAACACACAAGCAAATTTAAATCCCTGTTGAAGAATTTTACATTGAAATTTCCAAGTTAATTATGGATCATATTGCCATACATTATAATGACATTTACATGTTTAAACAATTAAAATTATGGATTCAACAAATGATATTTTATATTTTTATTTTTTTTTTTGTCAAGTGGGGTGTGCTCAAATGTTGGACCACTTGGTACTCACGTTGGAGATGAAGGCTTAAATCCCCCCAAGGCCACCTTAGTGCTGAAAGGTGGCCTTAGTGCTGAAAGGTGTGCTGAAAGAATATCTCAGTGGTTGTTTCATGAGGTGATTTGCAACCAGCGAGTGCTAGAAGAGGATGTGGCTAGAAGGGAGCCAGATGCTGCTGGATGTGCAGCAGATAGAGCTGTAAGGATCCAGCAAGAAGGCAGCCAGATGTTGCGGTTGCACAACAGGTTGTTTGTGGCAACAATAGTTGCTTTGATTTCATGCACAAGATTTTGGGCCCTTTCAAAAATCCAAATGTGTCCAGTTCATAGCTCTGGTCAACATTTACCAGTAATCTAAAAATATATGATTTTTTAACAGTTTTGCCTTCTTTGTCTGATTTAAAAACCTAGCAGTGCTGCAATACAATATTCTGGTTTCTAGCAAAGCAGCAACATTTATTCCTAACTAGCAATTTCTAGCATTTTGGATAAGGCTCATACACTTAACCCAAAAAAGTAAAACAAACTTCTGAATTCAACGTTTTTTAAATATTGAAAATTTACATGACATTGAATAATAACAATTTTCGACTTTAAATCATTTAATGACGAAAAATTGCTTTTCTAACTTTACTTTTTAAGGTTTGTCTTTATTTTTCTTTTCGTTTTCATTTCTGTTCCCTCTTTTTTACTTTTGTGTGCTCATTGATGCTTAACACAGCCCTCCAAAAAGTACCATTTTCTGACACCATGGAAAGTGGTTTCTAGGCACCAAAAACACTACAGAAAGCAATGAAACAAATGTCAACTGCAAATTGGTCTCGGGCCATTGGAAGCATAAATGGTACCTAACCAAGGTGTTTCTCACGCCATGGGAATAAAAGATTAAGCAATACTAACATAAGCATTTCAGAAGGTAGAAGTATCTATAGTAAATACAGTGTTATAATATTATGCTAAGCTTGTTTCAATGAAAAAGACCAAGTTGCAAGCAAAATTGAATATCTATATAAGCAACTGTCGGTGTACTGCATTAAGGAATCTGGATATCTTTAAGAAAGAACCCATTGAAAACTGTCTAACTTGATCCAAAAATGAAATTATTTTTTTTCATGCTAACAAAACTGGTAAAATAATTTTAAAATTAGCAATGTGAGATTAGTGACAAACTAAATCCATCAAATACAATAAAATCAATAACAACAATAAAAAGGTATTTTAACAAAATGATATTGCTTGAATTACAGCAACACAAAATTATTATAATCCGCACGCAATTTTTATGCAAGACATGCAATTATGGCTGCGATAAAGTTAAGGATGTAGATCAATCATAACAGCTCACTTACATCGCCCCTGTCAAAATCTCCACCCTGTATCATAAAATTTTGTATAATCCGGTGAAAAGCAGATCCTTTGAAACCAAAGCCTTTCTCTCCTACACATTCCAGCAGCAGACATCTATATTAGAAACAAACTTCCTCTCTACTTCACAAAATGGATTGTTCCAAGAAGAGATATAATCACAATGGTAATACCAATATGTAAACAGTGCTTGGACACATGAGTCCATACAAAAGACCAAAATTGAAATACCAACTCTATTAGTATTATTTGAAGCTATATAATTCAAGAATATAATTTAAAGTGGCATGCAAACATACCTGTACATAATGCACGGAAATTTTCCACTGTTTGTGGAACATCATCACCAAACAACCCCAGCACAATCCTCCCAGCAGGTTCACCTCCGATTGTAATGTCAAAAAAACATTTTGTTGTCACTGTGGACTGTAATGCCACATCCTGCAAGTACAGAAGAAAGAGTTATTAGTTCACGAATTGGCAACATGAGAAATAAAGCTCAAATTCAATTCACGCAAGAAACTTCATGAACACTTTAATCTTCCCTTCCATCACTTTGGGAGAAAAGCATATGGATACACAGAAACAAGCTTGAAATCTCAATGCTAATTATTGACTCCAGTGTAGCTCTGAGATGATCTTATTTTTAGAATAACCAAAAAGCACCAATGCATGTAGGGAAAATAGACTGAAATAGTTTCTGCATTTATTGGCCTTGGTCTTATTCAGTATGCATTTGGAAATTACCTTACAAAGATTGGCCTTAACTCCTCCTATATCAAAACAAGGTAACGTATAGTGGTAACTTCGAAAGAGAACAAGTGCATATAAGATAACAAAATACCAAAAATTTCCTAGCATTCAAGATAATGTATTTCTAATATATGATTAAATAGAGGCCTGTAACTGAAACAAGTTTATATGGTTTGAAACTATGTCAAACCATGATATTGTCCCCACTAATGAGGCCAAATAGGTTTAAGAAATAATTGAAAATGATATCTCAAAAACTATTTGACAAGCTCTAAAAGTTTTATTATCAACTTCAGTAGCAATGCCTACATACCTAGACAATTTTATTACAGTGAAAATGAATGTTTCCTTGTAGGAAACCGGACAACAAAACTGAGTGAGGACTGCTCCAAGTACATCTTGCTACTCATCAATCACAATCTCAAATGGTTGCAGAAGATTCGGCTACCACAAGCACTCATGCAAAACAAAATTTGTTTCAATTCCCAAAATACTAAGATACTGTCTGTTGTACAGCTGTCCAACTGAAAACTGACTTGGTACAATCTATGGTAACTTGATTCAGGGGCCAAGATATGTGTGAAATAACAAACGAACTTACTATAGAAATTCACCAACCCTAAGAAATTGCAAAGTTCTAAGGGGATCATCAGAGTAAACCATTCTTGAGGGATGTGAATCTCAATCAGATCTGCATGGGCTTTACACACATCAACAATATATGTATTTTCTACATGAAAGAACATTTCTACAAATTTTCTGACAATTTGTGTTGTGGCAAAATGCTGAGAACATGTTGAATGTGATGCACATGGTCTTCCCTTGTTTTATCAAGATAAAAATAAATGATCAATGGCCAAAGAATGTTAATCATTATCTGCATGAATGTCATGGGAGATTTGGGCAAGTCAAAACACAACCATTTGAATTTTGAACAATACTGTCTTTGCTTTAAAGGCAGTCTTCTTGACATCTGACGGTTTCAGTTACAGGCCTCTATTTAATCATATATTAGAAATACATTATCTTGAATGCTAGGAAATCTTTGGTATTTTGTTATATTATATGCACTTGTTCTCTTTCGAAGTTGCCACTATACGTTACCTTGTTTTGATATAGGAGGAGTTAAGGCCAATATCAATAAGGTAATTTCCAAATGCATACTGAATAATACCAATGCCAATAAATGCAGAAACTATTTCAGTCTATTTTCCCTAATTGCATCGGTGATTTGGTTATTCTCCCTTATTGAAAATCTATCTTAGTAAAAAAATTGATAATGCACAGCTGGTCTAGTACATCTTCTATCCTAAAAGGAGGTTAGCAGTTCTCAGAGTGATCTTGTTTAAGGTTCTATAATTAATGCACAACCTCCACATGCAATCCTTCTTTGGCGCTAGCACAAATGAGCTGCCACAACATACAGGGTTGGGCCTAATATATCCTTATTCCACAAGTTCATTAATCTGGCATATGATCTCTTCATCCTCAATGAATGACCATACAGCAAGGCATTAAGAAGAGGTAATCTTTGAATCAAAACAATGGTATGCTTTCACCACAAACTATTTAGGCACTCCAATGGGCGATTGGAAAGATCTTATCATTCGTCCACTACTTGATTCAACTGTTGCATTTCTGGTGAAGGTGTGTTAGCTTGTACTAGAAGAATGGTTTTCTTGTGTTCGAGTCTCAACATCTGTTTGCCCTCTCGGGTGAATAACTTAAAACATACAGTACGTAATGCAGAAATACGCCATAGATATCAGACAAGTAAAAAAGATGTTATTCCATTCATAATTGTTTCCCGTCACAAGTTACATTCGGAAGTATATAAAGATACCGAGGGGGTGCGAGCGCCAACCATCGCACCGCAACTGCCACCCCTCGGTTGCCAACTAACCAACACAATTACAACTTAATTAACTAGTTTTATTTCCGTGTACAATATTGCCGCCAACATCATCCCCCCCAAAAGAAAAGAAGTCGTCTCCGGACGACTTAATACAAAATAGAGATGACATTAAACAGAACTGCTGACGCCAGTCGAGCCTGGAACTTATAAACCTGCTGCGTCCTCGCTTAAAAACCCTTTTCTGCTACCATCCTATGCTCAAGTGCAGATTTCACCATTAGTGCTTCCTTTGGCATCACAATCCTCCTGTGCCTAAACCAAACTTGTTTGCAAAACATGCTTTTCAGTCTCAGCCTCCACCAACTGCTACTCAAATGATACTGTCTCCCTAGCCAATTTGTCCTCGATAGCCACCCGCGCTACCCTCTCGGCATCCAACTCCTAGGTACGCTGAGCTAAGTCTCACACTAGTACTGCCTCCAACCTGGTGGTCAGCTCCTCTCGAGCCCTCTCTACATCCACCAAGGCAACCTCACGTCCAGCCGAGACCTACTCCAAGTTCCTCAAAGCGTACCATTCTTGCCTAGAGGTGGCCACAACCCGCTGGCACAAAGGCTAGGAGACACCTCAAATCCTCCATCACACTCCCCAAAGGCTAATAACTGAACTGAATAACTCCCTGGTGTCATACAACTGCGCGGACTTGCAATGCCTTCCCTCAAACTCTATTTGTTCCCAACCTCCAAATCCGTCTCCCTCTACGGCTTATGGCTTCCCTGCCAATGCTTAGCTGCAGGCTTCTTTCTCACAGTACGGACAACCACAACACTTACCGTGACATCTCCAATGCCCTTCGCCCAACTCCAACAAGTGTATCGTAGCTCAAAAATAAACTGGGGATCGGGGGCAGTGCCCCCAGTGAGGTCGAGGGGCAGCGCCCCTCGCGGGGTCCAAAGACCATGGCGCGCATCATTTCTGTGATATTTTATGATGTCAAAACCCTTCTTCTACACCCTAATATTTTCAACGTCCTGGCTCCAGATGTCATCAAATGATTTTTCAATCTGGTCGTCGTCGTCGTTTTTTGTTTTTTTTTCCTCTGTAATGTCCCTGATGGCACCCCGGCCATACAACCTCCTCGTACAATCAACAACAGCACTGACACCTCCAATCGTACGGCCACCTTCCCGTGCGGTCAACACCCCTCCACCGTAGGGCTGTGTTTGTTTGTGCGGGGGCTGCGTTTTTGTCTCCGTGCTCCGCGCCTTTATTCCTTGCGGCAGCGGTGGTTTCCACCGCACAGTGGTGCTACCGTACGATGGTCCCACCGCCGTGTTGCCACTGCACAGTGGTTCCACCACCGGTGGTCCCACCGCCGGTGTTGCCACCGCACAGTGGTGCTACCGTACGGTGGTTCCACCGTGGCTTTCTTCTCTCTTTTTTTTTATTTTTATTTTTTATTTTTTTAAGTCATACGGTCAACTATCGTACGGACCTGTACGGCCGTAATTTTTTATTTTTTTTTCAATTTCCTAATTTAGTTGTCTAGAGAGTCTTCGGCTCGGGTCCCTTGTCTCTGGGATCGCTCTTCATCCTTCTCGGTTTTCCTCCCCCAAGAGTCTCCCGCGTTGGTCCCGTGCCTCTCAAGTCGCCTGCCCAACCTCTCGAGTCCCCTTCCATCCTCTCGGGTCCCCTGCATGCTTCGTGTGGTAGGGTTTCAATTTGGATCCGTTGGTGGCAAGTCTATTTTCAATGGCCATCCGAAGACCTAGAACCACAAATTCTACAAGGACCACGGTCTCCTTCCTGTACATAAGAAGAAGAATAATAAAGATTTTGAAAGCTGCGGCCTTCCACATAGGGTTCCAATCGTTGCCGACACAATTGATCTTCGGATTATCTACGTCACCGAGGTTTGCGGCGTCTCCCTTCCAATATTCTATGTATTCTGGCAGGTACACCTCCTTTGTTACTTGCTCTGGTTCCTCTACTTCGAGCCTGTAAATCTGGAACATTTCATAATCCTCCATCTACCAATGGAAGAGCCCATTCAACGACCCTGTGTCATCCTCAGAGCACTCCCCTAGTTTGAGAATCCCTTCGTTGTTGGGCTCCCTGCAGCCTCGTCCTTCGTTCCTCAAGTTGCCTTCTCCTTCACCCTCTGATTCCGAAGATGATGCCAGTTCCTCACTAACTAACTGTGTCCCGAGGTCTATGATAAACTTCCTTCCTCCATTCTCCGTAGACAGAGTGTTCTTCTTCCAGTTGTGGGTGGCCTTGGCTGCCACCAGCCACCCTCTCCCTAAGATCACATCATACCCTTTTTTCTTTAGGGGGATTACCACGAAGTCCAATATGAAGGGTTGCGTCTCGATGGTAACTTGTTGGCCCATCAATGTCCCGATGGGTTTGATTCCATGCTGATCTGCTCCGAGCAGATTGAATGTAGATGGCCACAACCTCGGCTTCCCCAGCTTCCACCAGGTTTCTTTTGGAAGAACATTCACTCCTGATCCACCATCGATGATGGTATCGGTTAGAATGGTACCAAGGATACCCATCTCCACAATGGCCGAGTTCCTTCCAGTGTTAACTGCCAGCAGCATGGGGTCTATTGTAGACCCCCCAGGAACATCTGTGCGGTGGTTGGTATTGGTGCATGGTTGGGAGAGATTATTCAGCAACGCCGTTCGTAATTGAGGCATCATCTGGAGGAGGTCATGTACCTTCACAGGCACCTCCAGTTTTAATTTTAAAATTTGATTTAGTATAGCATCCTCTGCCTCCGGTCGGCTGGAAGTACTCGTTGTACCCTTCGCCTTCGCCCTTTCTCGTATCTCTTTCTCAATTTCTTCCCGTTCTTCCTGTGCCCTTCGCTTCTCCATCTCCGGGTCTGGGCACATTGCGTGTCTGGCTTGGGCGCGGGTTACGACCAGCACTTCCTCTTCTTTGGTTTCCTCGACATTGAGCAAGTTGACGTCGAACTTCGGGCAGGTGGCGTCTTCGTGGTCTCCCGATCCGCACCATTTGCACAAATATTGCGTGGCCTCTCCCTTCAAGCAATCTCGGGCGAAGTGCCCCCACTGATTGCACGCTCTGCATTGTACCATCGATTGACCTTTGGAGTCGTATTGGATCCAGCTCCTTGTGTTGTTATTGTTGTTATTGTTATTTCGTCCTCCCCACCGGTTATCTCGGTAGCCTCTCGAGGTTGCATTGTTGTTCGCTTGTTGGCCCGTACCCGCTGGTGTGGACGTCGTGGCCTACTCCGTGAACAGCACCTGGTTCATTTGTGTATTCCGGGTTTTCATGTTGTATGGGCACTCCTTGGTGGAGTGTCCCATCACTTGGCAAATCTCGCAGAATGCCTTCTTCGGGCAAGTACCCTTTGTGTGCCCCTCCTCTTTGCACTCAGTGCACCATATGTCCCCTTCGATCTGACCGGTGCTTCTCATTGTTTTGAATTCCCTCCTCATTCGCTCCATGTCTTTCTGGAGCGCTTGCACCCGTTTGTCAGCCTCGCTGTTGCTGCTGCTTTCATGTGACGAGTCATCCTCCTCGGACGAGCTATCCTTCTTCTTCTTTTTCTTCGATGTCTTGGTCTCGCTCTCGAGATCCATCACTCTATTGTATGCGTCTTCGTACGATGTAGGTGGAACGATTTTCATCTTCTTTTGGAGGGAATGCTTTAGTCCCTCCACGAACCATCGCTTTTTCAACCCATCTGCTGGTTGACTCTCCATTTTTCCCAATAGTTCCTTCAGCCGCCGACTATAGGCTCGGACAGTCTCGTTCTTGTTCTGCTTCATTCCATAGATCTCGGTGACTATTTCGTTGTCATCTCTTAGGAGGCAAAACTCTATCCCAAACTCCTTTAGGTCGGGCCATGTGCCGACTTTGGCCTTGTCCATATCTGAGTACCAGTCTATGGCCACTCCTCTCAAGGTTGCTGGGAATTGTGTTACCCATTCGTCTTGGTCGGTAACATCGTTTGCTGACCATATGGTTTTGCACATTCGACAATGGCGGACGGGATCTTCCTTCCCGTCGCCATTGAACTTCGGCAGTTTTTGTTTACTCCCCATCGATGGGGGTTGTCTTCCTGGAGGTGGCTGTGGCTGTGGCTGTGTCTGGGCCCCTGCACTGGTCCCTCCGGTGCCAGTGGTGTGTCCTGCGTGGGTGACTAGAGGTACGGTGTTTTGCCTGTCGAGTGTGGCACCTACCGTACGGTTATCCTCCCCTTCGTTGTCACTCGCGCCTACTCCTGGCTCCCTTTGGTGATCCTCACTTTGTGGTGTAAGGGATAAGTTTCTGAACCGATTCCGAGTCTCTTCGACTAGATCTCTCCTTAACCTTGTTTCCTCCAGAAACTCTTCGTGGCTCCGCACCCTACGATGTTCTGGCGACGCGTAGAAATTTCCGTCGGCTTCTGCACCCTCCGTGACACCTCCTTGGTTCCCCTCGGGCCACCCTTCGACAGGTCGTCCTTCGGCAAGTTGCCTTAGCCTCCGTCTACATTCTACTTGCTGCTCCAGAATCAAGGCCCTTTGCGCGGCCTCCCACTCGTCTGTTTCTGCTTTTTTATTTCTATCTTTATTTAATATATTGGGCATAAATCACTTCCGTACAAACAAGCACACGCCATGTACAAAAAAAAAAAACTTTTATTATTTTTCCTTTCGGCCACAATTTATCTCAACATTGTGTTGGGATTATTATAGGGTTCAATTTCCCCTTCGCCTCTTGCCATCACGCTCTGCGTCCCACGATGATTGTTCCGTTTGCGCATCGTCGGCCTCTGGGTTAATCTCACCGATGGGTAGGCCCATCGTGTCTGTGCGCCATCCACGTTTTCCGTTCCCAAGTACGTCTAGGCAACGACGCCAAATGTTTGCCCTCTCGGGTGAATAACTTAAAACATACAGTACGTAATGCAGAAATACGCCATAGATATCAGACAAGTAAAAGAAATGTTATTCCATTCATAATTGTTTCCCGTCACAAGTTACATTCGGAAGTATATAAAGATACCGAGGGGGTGCGAGCGCCAACCGTCGCACCGCAACTGCCACCCCTCGGTTGCCAACTAACCAACACAATTACAACTTAATTAACTAGTTTTATTTCCGTGTACAATATTGCCGCCAACAACATCAACAGCACAAATTTCTTACTAGAACTTGTTAGCTCTTAACATTTGCTTGGCCTTAATAAGGGAAAGCTTAGGGACTACTGATGGTGCATGACATCTATTCTCACCAACATCTATGACAACATTTCTGGGATTTGTTTTATAGATGCATGGAGCTGCAAAAGCTATGATTGACCAAGTAGAACATCAAACACCTCTAATGGTGCTATATAATAAAAGACTACATGTTTGAAAGGCTCAATCTTGTATACCAAGTAACATGATGAGTGAAGCACTTCTGAAAACCCGAGTTGAACCATCTCATGGTGTATGGTTGTGAAGTCATTAATAACTAGTTCAATCTTCAAATTGCCTCGAGAAATAAGGTTCTTCTAAATTCCATTATCAATGATGAAGCAAACAACTTGTCCATCAATCCACATTTGAGCATGGAATGATCATTCTCCTTACTAGATCTCAATTAGATGAAAATGTTTTATTGGCAGTTGCTACTATGGTGCTAGGCTCAAACCCATGCTCCATTTTCCTATATTGTGCCACTGGTTAAACTTGTCGTTTCTAGCTATTTAAGTAAGGTTTTCTTCGTGTGACAATCCTGAATAGAGTGTCTATTGGAATTGTTTATCGTTCACCAATTACCAGTGTTAGATTTCTTCTTTTGCTCTTCACATGCATTGTTCTTTTGTGAATGACACAGCAGTTCTTGTCCACATTGCTTTGAATTGACTAGGTTCTAGACTTGGAGTTCTTATTCTACAACAACTTGAGACTTATATTCATCACTCTTGGGCTTATGTTTGGCTTTTGCTTTAGACTTGCAAGCATAGTTATAAGCTTCTCCCAAGAAAAAGATATGGAGCAAATCCATGTCAATCTGGATAAATGTTCTTAAGCTTGACCTACACTTAAGAATGAGGTTTTACTCAAAGCTGCATCATGGATTCAAACACCACTGCCACACAAATCTTCTTATAGATTGGATTCTAACTTGGATGGTTAAAAACACTTGGGATTTGACTTGAATGAAAACTTCAGCAACATAAACAAACTTCAACTTTGCGTTCTTTAAACAAACACTTGAACAATTTAATCTAACTTAGAAATAATGACATTTTCCACAACGTAAGTCTAGAATCAACTCTTATTACATTGCATGTGTAAATGACCCATATTTATAGCCATCAAGCTAAAGCTTCTTGAAGCTTCAAAATAATAACAAAATAATTGCTTTGAAAGCAATTTTGTCCTCATCGTCTAAATATAATATATAATATTACTTTCATTCCTTTTATGCTTCTCATCTTGAGTGTCCATTTGAATAAAGAGCTACAATCTTCTGATTTTGTCTTCAATTTGCTTTAACTTGTTGTTGTAATTAAGGTGTTGTATCTTGTTAGTTCTTCACCACATATCACTTAAGTTTACTTAGGGACCACATAGGAAGATTCCCACTTTCCACCTCATATGCAACTTCCACTTTTGTGGTTTTATCATGTTATCACTTTTCCACCTAAGGTGGGTGATCCACCTTTAGTGGACAGGCCTCTAGATCTTGGATGGCTACCTTCATAGCCAAATCTTACATAATTAATTATCAATCTTGACGTGGGTGTCACTTTGAATGAAAGGTTTAGATTTGTTTATTTTATTTCACTTTATTTTTCTTCCAATCTTCACCTGAATGCAAATACTAACTTGGACACCACTTTTTCTCGTTTCTATCTTCATTTTGGCAAAAAAAAATTGTTATTTTGGTGTCTAAAAGAACTTAGGCGCCCAATTGTTCTTTATTTTTGCTTTTTATGATTCTCAACAAGGATTTGCTAACAAGGCATGAGCACCTAGACTGCTTTTTGATGAGTTTTTGAAAGATTTTACAAAAAAAACAATTTCTTTATTAAAATTACTCCCTTCTTCCATTCTCAAATGTTGCACCACAAAACCTCTTAACTTTGACAAGTTTTCCATCATTTTATTACCTCTCGAAATTATTTTTGCCTAATGACACTTAAATCTATACTATTGACCTTCTACCATTGCCATGAAACCCTTTTTGCCAAAAAGTAGAAAAAACAAAAAAACAAATTTCTAGAAAGTTGTGATTTTCATGCTCATCTCCTCACATTGGAACACAACAAAAAAGCAATGAGCAACTTTTTCTAAAAATAAAAAATTTCTAATATAGAAAGTTTGATCTTTGGACTTCACTAAAACATCTGATCTTGAATATTGGACCCTTCAAGGTGACAACTTTATGCTTGAGAGTCGATCCTCATATATGATTTTATCTCAATGTGCTAGAGAAGATTTGCCTTGGCCACAACCCTTCCTGCCTATGCTTGGCATCTACCATCATAGTCTTTCTTTGAAATTCACTCTTTCTTCCCTTATTAGTGGTAAAACTTAAGCCTACTTCAAGATTCATAGTTTGATATCTTCATAACCTAGGTTACCGGGTTCGCCCCTGGGACGCCCTGGTACGGATCCGAGTTTGACCGGGTCCGTGGTACGGGTCCGGTTCGACCTGGGTTCAACCAGGGTTCGAAAAACCTAGAGTGGGTTCGACCCTGGTCGAACCCAGTCAAACCCGAGGTCGAACCCGGGCGGCTGGGCGGCCCATAAAGTCAAAAAAACAAAGCAAATTTTTTTTTTTTTTCAATTCCGCCTTGTAAAAAGTGAAAGTTATAACCTAAAAACCACTTCTAAAACATTTTATTGACTCATTTCACCTCATTTGTGTTGCAAACAAAATTTTTATGAGAGCAGGTTGAAGAAAGGGTGAACAAAATTTGGCTTCCAAGATCAAAGAGGAGGAGTTGAAGACTGATTTTAGAAACTTCAACAAGTGTTGCAGCATCATTTCCATACATTTTCAAGCTTCCATTGGCTGCAAGAGGTAGGTTTTTAAACATTTTTTTCCAACTATTTTTGTTTCACAAATTGTCAAACATGAAACTTGAATTTTTTTTCATTATTTAGTTTTTGTTTTTGAATATGTTTATTTTATTTCTTGCCATAGGAACTAGAATGGCATCTACATCTTCCTCCATTGGCAATGAACAAATAATTGCAAAACAAAGAAATGATCCAAATTCTCCCTTATGGAAATATGTGGACATTATAAAACAACTTCCGGGAGGTGGGGGATTCCGTTGGAAATGCCATGGATGTGATATTGAACATAATAGTTCATATTATCGGGTGGTAGGCCATTTGTGTGGAATAAAAGGAAGAGGCATCAAAAAATACCCTGGAAAAAATGGTAAACCTATACTAGATGAGAAAGTGATGAAATATATTAGGGAGCATGAGGCGGCAGAAGAGAGGGAAGCCCGTAGATTGAACCAAACCGCATCAAAGAAAACAAAGGGAATGCAAGGCCCTTCTAATCCCAGTATTGTAGTAGAAGACCACCCCTTCTTTGCCACAAATGAACCTCAAAGTGAACCACCCTTGACACGTAAAAGAACAAAGGGGCTTTTAGAAACCGCATTCCAAAATGAGAGTAGAGACGATGTTGACCAAGATATAGTAAGGTGTATTTATGCAAATGGGTTGTCATTCAATGTTGTTCGCTCCCCATATTGGAAGCAAATGATAAAAAGTGTTAATGAGGCACCAAGAGGGTATAAGGGCCCCGGTTATGAGAAGGTACGTGGAACATTATTGGAGAAAGAGGTGAAGAGGGTTGAAGATGCATTGAAACCCATAAGGGATTCATGGGTTGAGACAGGTGTAACAATTGTTTCAGATGGGTGGAAAGATGCTAAAAACTGTCCCTTGATCAATGTCATAGCAGTGTCCCCTAAAGGGGCAATGTTTTTGAGAGTTGTGGATTGTGAGGGCCAAATAAAAGATGGCCAATTTATTGCAGAAATTCTCATCTCTGCCATTGAGTCTTTGGGATCCCGCAATGTTGTCCAAGTCATAACGGACAATGCAAAAAATTGTAAAGCTGCTGGTTTGTTGGTTGAGCAACGCTATGATCACATCTTTTGGACACCTTGTGCGGTACATTCACTCAATCTTATGCTACAAAAGATTGGGCAAAAAATAAAATGGATCAGAGATGTGTATGCAGAGGCTGAGGACATCCAGATGTTCATCACAAACCACCACATGTCTCAAGCGATTTTTAGAACCTATTCGAATTTGGAGCTATTGAAGGTAAGTGAAATAGTAATTTAATTTTCCATTTTCTAATTTTTTTGAATTTTCAATGTTAATAATATCATTGTGTAAGCTATATTGTGTATTCTTCTTTAAAGTTTGGCTTTATTTTTTAATCATTTGGCATTAATTTGTGTTATAGGTTGTTGAAACCCATTTTGCATCAAACACAATCGTCTTAAGACGACTCGTGAAAGTTAGAGTGGCACTATGCAATATGGTGATTGTTGGATTTTGCCAAGATCAAGAGGTCAATGAAATGTACAAGATAGAGACATAATATGGGACAAGAATAAACTGTATTCTCATCAATAGAAAAATGATCAACAATCAACTGGATTATCGTTGTTACATGCAATGTAGATGAGCCTGCTAATATAGGCAAGGCTAGGGATATGTATGAGCACACAAATATGACATGTGGCTCAATAAGAAACAAGGGTAGGTAGGAAATAGGTGTGGGTAGGTAGGAGAAATAATACAATATTCCACATGAGGTGGATCACCCACCGAAGGTGGAATTATCACTCCACTATAAGTGGATATGATAGTGTAATAACAAGATCAACACCATAAGAGGTGGAATTTCTCCTACACACACTATCCCAATGTGGTACAAACACCCAAGTGTCTCATATCCAAACTACTATGAAATGCATTATCCTAAGTAAACTTAAGTAAGTGTAATAATATCCATGATGAATAATTATTTACACCAACACCCCCCCTTAAGTGCAACTTAGGGGAATGCACTTAAGTCTACAATGCAACTAAGCAATGCAAGATGGGTCCCGGCTACGAGGCCATGTTAGGTACCCATGCACAAATGCAAATGCATGCAAACCAATGCAATGAAATCTCTCACAAAGTGGGGAAAGAGAGAAAAACCCAATGGGAAAAAACCCTCCCCCAAAAGAGAGATGAAAGCTATACAAGAGAACTCTCAAAGAAGTATGTGAGGAACAAAACCCCATGTGAGGAAAAAGTCCCCCCCATATGAGAGAAGAAGAGAAGTCAAACTGTGATCCTCCCTCAATGAAGAATCTGCACCAATGATAGAAGCTCGATGTATGAAGAAATTGCTCCACGAACGTCGAACAACATTCCTCCCCTTAGGAAGAAACAAAACCAAAGGTGTATCCATGAAGTCTCCCTAATCATGAAGGGAAGATGTATGAAGAAAACTCATGATGAAAGGAATCTCTGAAAACTGCTCAAGTGTCCCCATGTCGATGCTAGAAGATACCCCTTCCAAAGGTGGTGAACTGCTCCACACTGCTGAAAAAGGAACTCCAACATCTAGTGGAGATGAATGTAGAACAATATCCAAAGACTCATGTGTCTCCTCAAAGAATAAAGAGACCTCCTCCAACTGCTGTACATAAGTATCCACAATCATGTCAACCTCGAAAGAATGATCATGTAGAGAATGAACAAGAGGGTCAGAGTGTGCCCTCGCAACAATCGAAGAAGGATCACCTTCATCAAAGAGAAGATGAATGTCATCAATGATGTCTCCCAAATTTGCAATGTAGGATTCCACAAACAAACCTGGAATATCTGTCAAGTAATCATCCATGAATCTGAAGCTGGAAGACAATGAATATCCTGCTGCACTGAATCACATGAAGGCAAAACTGTCGCACTATCTGCATCATCAAGTGCAATAGGTGATGTGATATCAATATGAGAAGATGAAATAGAAGACTCAAGAACGGGGTTACATGTGAGAATCCCCATGTTCAAGTGTCCAAAGTTCTCCTCAAAATCTGAATCATCACAATAAGTGTGATCATCATGTGTAGAATCATCAAATGTGAAATCATCATCATCAACAAAATCTGAAAAGGAGTATAACCGAGTTGCATGATCAACCACCCCAGTTGCAATGATAGCTCTAGTCTCCATGTCTCTAATAAAAACTGAGTCAAGTGTGAACTCCACAACTCTCTTAGTTGCGCCATGTGTGATTTGATAGATAGAAAGGAGATTGTTTGTCAAGTGGGGTACACACAACACATCATTGAAGGAGTTATCCCCAATGTCAATAGATCCTTTCCCAATCACATCCATGTATGTATGATTGCCCATCAAAATCTGTGGCATGGTGCAAGGCTCAAATGTAGAGAACATAGACTGTGAAGATGCCATATGATGAGAAGCCCCTGAATCTAGAAGGCATCTCTCTGAAGTATGATTTGTTGTAGCACATAGAGCTTTTCCTTTTCTTGTTCCAAAAAAGTGAGTTTTTCCACTTGTAGAAGCCATGAATGCTTGCCCTTTTCCTTTTGAATGTGAGGAAGTGGAAGTTGATGAATCATCCTTCTTGTAGACTTTAGGCAAATCAATGTTATGCTTTTTGATGATATATGTGAGCTCATCAATCTTCTTAGTATGGCAACGATGTTCCTCATGACCAATCTTTTTACAATAAGCACAAGTAGGTCTCTCTCTCTTTGGTGAATTATCTCTCTTGGAAGAGGATGAATCTCCTTGTTGTGGAGAAGATGATGCTTTTTCTTTAGGCTTTGATTGCCATTTCTTCTTGTTTGAGTTGTCCTTTCCTTGATTTCCTTTGTTTCCTTGATTTGCCACTAATGCTTGAGACTTAGAAGAAGCCTTAAGAATGCCCATGTTTATCAACTTAGTTTGTTCCATCATCAACATTTCATTGAAAGCATCAAATGTAGGCATTTTGTAGCTTGAACCCATTGTCATCTTATGAGTTTGGAAACTAGAAACAAATGCTGCATATTCTTGTGGAAGTTTGCCTATCAAGTTGAATATCAATTGAGTATCCTTTTTATCAATGCCACAATCTTTGAGTTGTGCCCTCAACTCATTTGCCTTAGTGACATAATCTTGTATAGTATCAAAGTTCTTGGGATCTAACATGGTGAGATCACTATCAATTTGATATCCCCTAATCTCATCAACTTGACCATACAAGTCTTGAAACTTTTGCCAAGCATCCTTGATTAGAGTACATTTCTCAATATGAAAAATGAGATCCTTTGATACATACTTTCTTAAGGTACCAATTGCCATGATATTTTTAGTGAGCCAATCTAAGTGACCAACTGGATCAGCCTTAGAATCAGCTGGAGCAACAATAGTTCCATCAATGTAATGAGTGAGTCCTTTTTCCATAAGTTTACTCCATGCATCAATTTTCCAAGTAGCATAATTATGTGGAGTTAAGAGAGGAAACTTAGAAGAACCCATAGCAGCAAAAAGGAAAGAACACAAGAGCACAAAAGCACAAGAGACACCCCCCAAATTCAATCAATCAATCAAAGTACCCCCCCAAAAGTGATGATTTTGGCACTTTATACTTAGTGCGATTACAATGAGCCACTTGCAAAACAAGGCAAAGTGGGCTTATGATGCAAATTTTACAACTTCCCAAATGAGATACAAGAGACTTCAATCAATAGTGCAATGAATCTAACTGAGATTCAAGCAAATATACAAGTACCAAAAGAGCCAAAAATGGCCAAGATCTGAAAGTACAATTTCTACTTACAATGACATCAATCTGATAGCATCATGTGAAAGTAGACGAAAAAATACGCACTTTCAAAAAAAACGGCACCTAAAAAGGAGGTCGGATGACCCCAAACGAAGCCTCTGAAGTTGCAAAAACTGGGATTACTCAGGGACAATCACCAAAAACTGTATTTTCTGAAAAATCCGTGCATCAAAATCAAAAAATTCTTACACCACTGCGGAGAGCACAAAATTCTAGCCCATTTCAAAAAAAATTGCACCCAAAAAGGAGCAAAAATGAGCAAGTTATGGCCATTTGAAGTTGAACTGCAAAATCAAAAATGCAAATGAGAGGGGGTCAAAAAATTTTCAAACCCTGCTGATGTGGCGCTGACGTCAACAAGTCACGCGATTAAATTTGACGACCGTATGACCGTCACCAAAACTTCGCCTCTCTGGCTGACTGGGCGTCCGTACCGTACGGACGGATTACGTGGCCTGCTGACTGTACAGTCCGTACTGTACGGAATTGTTGACTGGACACGCTGATGTGGCGTTGTACGAAAAATGACGTGTCTGTGTTTACGTGGCACGGTTCCCGGTTGATGACGTGGCACGGTTTTCCGCGTGGCTGACGTGTCGGAGGAGCTGGCTGAGAGGAAGTGGCGGACGGATGAATCGCTGGAACCGAAGGTGCCGGAGGCTGCCGGAAAGCGGAGGGACGGGCGTCGGAGGAGGAGTTGCCAGAGACTGCCGGGAGCGGAGCCGGGAGCGTGGCGCGGGCTTCAACGCGCAGACAGGGTACGGCGGGTGTTGCCAGCGGATGCAGCGGTCGCCGGGAAAGGTATGCCGACGACGGAAGCCAGACACGGTCGACGGCAGACGCTGACAGGTACGGCGTCAGGTGGTACAATGCGCAGACCTGCAAACCTGCGGGTCACGGGGGGGTCTGCGGACCCCCCAAAATTTGATTTTTTTTTTTTGATATCTTTTTTGATTTTTTTTTTTGATTTTTTTGAATTTTTTTTTTCAATTTTTTTGATTTTTGATTTTTTTCAAAACATTTTCAGAAAAAACGAAAAAAATTTTTTTGAGAAAAATATGAATATTCGAAAAATCCGTACGATTAGCAAAATTGGGGAAAAAAAATTTTCTCACCAAAATAGGCCAACTTTATAACCAAAATTCATGGAAATGGCCTTCCGGACGCAATGGTGAGGTCGGATCTGATCTAGGATGCCTCCAAATGATGATGCTCCTCAGATCTGCCTCTTGACGTCACAATAATGCCTCTTCAAGACGAATCAATGAAGCTCCAATAGCTCTGATACCATGTTGGATTTTGCCAAGATCAAGAGGTCAATGAAATGTACAAGATAGAGACATAATATGGGACAAGAATAAACTGTATTCTCATCAATAGAAAAATGATCAACAATCAACTGGATTATCGTTGTTACATGCAATGTAGATGAGCCTGCTAATATAGGCAAGGCTAGGGATATGTATGAGCACACAAATATGACATGTGGCTCAATAAGAAACAAGGGTAGGTAGGAAATAGGTGTGGGTAGGTAGGAGAAATAATACAATATTCCACATGAGGTGGATCACCCACCGAAGGTGGAATTATCACTCCACTATAAGTGGATATGATAGTGTAATAACAAGATCAACACCATAAGAGGTGGAATTTCTCCTACACACACTATCCCAATGTGGTACAAACACCCAAGTGTCTCATATCCAAACTACTATGAAATGCATTATCCTAAGTAAACTTAAGTAAGTGTAATAATATCCATGATGAATAATTATTTACACCAACAGTGATCAGCACCAATTGGACTGTATGGAAGCAAAGTAGCACTGAGAGGGCAGAAAAAATTAGGGATAGAATATTGAATGAGAAATGGTGGGATCTTGTTACATATCTCCTAAGTATCACTGAGCCCATCATGAGCATGATTCGCTATACAGACATGGATAGGCCTTGCATAGGTGAGATTTATGATGGCATTGATTCAATGCTTGAAAAAATAAAGGTCACTATAAATGAAAAAGAGAATGATCCTCAGGAGAAATTCTTCAAAGAACTGGAAGTAATTATTGTAGAGAGGTGGAATAAGATGACCACTCCTTTGCACCTTCTTGCCTATGCCTTGACACCTAAGTACTATAGCAATCACTTTCTTGATAAACCAAGAAGGATTCCACCATGGAGAGATCTAGAAGTATATGATGGGTACAAGGCAGCATTTCTTAGACTATATCCCGATGATGATTTGCGAGATGTTGTTACAAATGAGTTCATAGAATTCGCAAATGGGAATGGTCTAAGTGTTGATGCACTTCGTCATAGATCCAAGAAAGATGCTCATAGCTGGTGGTACTTCCACGACACATGCTTCCAACACCTACAACCCCTCGCTATAAAAGTTTTATCACAAGTAAGTTTAATTAATTAAAATTTTAAATTTACAAGTTTTAGTTTATTTATAGTTTACTTTGTCTTCATAGGTTGCTAGTAATTTTATTTTTATTAATGTATAACTTTAATTGTTTACTTTGTCTTCATAGGTTGCTAGTTCATCTGCTTCAGAAAGAAATTGGAGCACATACTTTTTCATCCACTCAGTAAAGCGCAATAGGCTGCTATCAAAAAGAGCAGAGAATTTAGTATATGTGCATTCCAACCTACGTCTTCTTTCACACAAACAACATGACTACACACAAGGGGAAACAAAGATGTGGGATATAGAGCCAGAGCATACTGATTTGGATGCTCCTGCTTCTCAGCTTCTTGCATTGACACTTGATGACTCGGAAATTGAGCCAACTTATAGTGCAAGTGCAAGGGGCATTGGCTCATCTAATGTCAATGTCAATGAGGAGGAGGAGGAGGAGGAGGAGGAGGATGAATTAGATGATCCATTTGATGATTAAACTTTAAGTTTATATTGTTGAAAGTTGAAACAATGATACTTGAATATTTTGTCATTTTGATATTAAACTTGATGTATATGATGTTATTATCAATTATGGTATGATCATGATGCTATGATTACAAGTTTATGTTTGTTTTGTTGTTTCTATGATGCTATGTGACATGCATATTTTAATTCATGCTTATAGGCTTCACAAATATCAAAATATATATATATATATATATAAAATTTACATGTTTTTGTACTAACGAACCCTAACGAACCCAAACGAACCCAAACCCCTTTTCAAAATTTTGCCGTTGATCTTGGGTTTCACCTTAGCAATGAGCTCAATTGGGATACTTGTAGAAAGAAGATAATTTTGGGAGGGTGGAAAGCACTTTATGCATTGCAAAATATAAGCAAGGAGATTGATGTATGGGACTATAAAACTTTGCAGATTCTATTGGTCTTTAGTCATTCTAGTGGTGCTTTATAGATGTGAATTATGGACTAGCAGCACTTCAAAGGTAAATGGGTGCAAGTAGAGAGGATATAAAAATGCATGATTGCAAGCAAATTCAACCTCAAACCTTCAGTCCCCTGTGAGATTCTTATAACTGAAACAGGTACCTTCCTTATTAAGGCCATTGTTATGTTGTATCTCCTAAGTTATCTTAAAAAAATTGTGTGAATGGAGGCACATAGGTGGCCTAAGGCTATCATTAAAGAAGTCTTGAACGAGAAATATGTATTGGATCAAAAAAAACTTCAAGTGGATGAACAAATGGGGCATCCATCTAAATGTGTGCCCAAATAATAACAAAGAAATAAAGGCTTTTGTAATGGATTAATTCTGCAAGTCTATGGCAAAAGCCATTAGGGAAAAAGCGGAAATATTAACTTTATGAGTATAAACCCACCTATGATCATCAAGAAAAGTCATACATAGGAGCAAATATCCCTTGGAGAGCAAAGATACTTATAGCACAATTATGAACTAGCTCACATTATCTTCAATATGAAACAAGTAGATGGAAAAGGCCTAAAGAAGAGTGAAAGGAAAGAGTTTATATCTTTTGCACAATTGCGACAATTGAATCAGAAAAGCACTCTAATCTAGAGTACGAAGCTTACAATGACGTGGACAAATACAAAGGTACATTAGCAGCTGCTTCATTACAAGATTTTTTCAAAATGGAGAAGGTTGGGAAACTTGGGAAGTTCATCATCAAGCTTCCCAACAAAAGGTCAACAAGTTAGAAAGCTAAAATGGTAAAGTTTGCTATCCCATAGGCCATCTATTGAAGTTGTGGAAAATGTGTAGGAAGATCAGATGAAGGGTCAAGTTAGAAAGCTAAAATGGCAAAGTTTGCTATCCCATAGGCCATCTATTGAAGTTGTGTAAAATGTGTAGGAAGATCAGATGAAGGGTCATAATTTGCAATACCAACCTCATTGTATGCCTGATGTGGGCAGGCATACAAATATAGGGAAGGATTCAAAAGAAAAAAGGCAATCCATTACCACTATGATGTGATAGCAAGTACACTATGATACCACTAATCTTTGGGCCCAAGGTTCTCAAGGGAGACCAAACTAAAATGCATTTTAATGTGCTTTGAACATAAGCAATTTAGAAGTGAAATAGTACACAGCAACAATAATCAGAGTATTGAATAAAAAAGTGCTCAAAGATAATAGAACAACATGCTAGACCTGGATTGCATTATATCAAGTTTTATACAATTATTTGAAAGATCACACATTCACCCATAGGCAAAGACGACTCCTATTCAATGCTTATTCAAAGAGTAGCTATAAAAGTACAAGGGAGAGAAATAGAGAGATGGCATTACAATTACAAGAGATGCAATTGCTTGCCAGATGCTAGTTTGTATTCCAAGTTTTTTCTTTTTTTTTGCATATGCTGCAAAACAGCTATGCAAAACAGGTCTGGAACTGTAGAAATTGTGTGGCATAAAATATAAGTTTGGAATGTGTTAGGCCTAAAATAGATCTGAATAATATGATGATCCTCTGAATAGGAAAAAGGTAGAACACCATTCTGGATCCAACGCAAGTTAATGTTGGTTCACAAAGAAGTCTGAAGCTGTAATAAGAGCTGTCTGCAAGAAGGTGGTGCCACTAGGCAGTAGAAAAAGTCATAGAGACTAGAATACCATTAGGCGGTAAGCAGCAGCATGCTATCTAATGCATGAAACATACACAATTCACAATGTAAATCAATTGACCAAAAGAAAGAGGTTAGAGTTAGGGATACTTGTTCACACATTGTGAGAGATGGTTGTAGGTGAAGTCGAGATGGATAGAAGGAGACCTAAGTAGACCATAGTTGGAGACTTCGAAGACTTTGTAAACCTCATTGGTACAGCTTCTATTTTTGAATCTTCCTCATTGGTACAGCCCCTATTCTTGAATCTTCTAGAACTTTACATTGACTTTTCTTCCTCAATGTGAGCTCCTCTAACCCTAAATCATTTTCTTCTTATTAAGGTATGTGTGGAAGCAGAGCAAATGATGTGTCTTCTTCTTGAACAATGGCTAGGGGCGAACCTATAAATATGGATTTGAACTCTAAAAGTCAAAACTCAATTTCTGCTGACAACGTTGGCTTGGCAAATGATGTACAGAAACTTTCAAAGAAACTTGTGTCATTGGTCAGACCAATGTACAGAAACTTTCACAAAAGCTTGTGTATCATTGGTCAAGACCAAGGTACAGAAACTTTCAAAGAAACTTGTGTGTCATTGGGCAGGCCAGTGATGTAGAGAATTCCAATGAAAACTATACTTCATTAGTCGGGTCAATTACGTGCAAAGAATTTGAAAGGATACAATACTTCATCCACTAGGCCAATGAAGTTAGCTACATGCAAGCAAAAAGGAAAAACCCAGTGAGAGAGAGAATCAGAGAGCTAGGAAGACAAATCTGCTGATATAAAAGTGATATGAAGGTCTGATGGCAACACATCTCTCACAAAGTATTGCAAGCCAGCCCACCCCAATCCTAGCATATGCATTAACATATGCTCAGGGGGATTAGCACAACAAAAGTGTCAGTAAACCAAAAATAAGGCATATACATGGATTTTGTGTTATGACCGCATGTCCTTCAGAAATCCTCAAGGCGGAGTTGAAGATGCCTTGTAGCACATACTACCAAAGTTGTACATGAAATTATCAAATCCTGAGAACCTACTAGATCATTATAATTTAAGATTGAAAGATATTTCTAAAATTACTCTTCAAGATTAATAGATAAGCCCTTTATATATAGTTACTCAAAACACTAACAAGACCAAGAGGCCAGGGCAGTTTCCCTTAATATTTGTCTTCCATTGTGCACAAATGACATCATCATAAAACAACAATATTTTCATTGATGCCTCGGCACTCTACCGCCAACGCCATAAAATTTCCATTTTCTAACAATGCTAAATACCCACTAATTCAATCCGAAGTTTCCCATATCAATGTCTTTCGTTCAGGATTTACAGAACTAATTTATATAATGCTAACAAACCCATTACACATTTCCAAACTTCAAAAAGAATGGGCATAAGTAAACAAATATGTAAAGGCCTGCATCACCTGCAACTGGGCTCGAGTTGTGCTCATACGCCGTATTGTTCTCTTAGTAGAAGTGGTAAGCGAGGGGAATGGCGTGCAAAGTGGACTCGATGAAGTTCCCAGAGCTAAGGATTTCCTTAGGCCGAGAGTGAGAGTCTTGGTGGATGAAGAGGGAGGGCTGAGAAGGGTGTTGGAAGCAGCACAAGCAGTCAAAGTCCTGTGCACCTGTACCAAAGACAAAATGTGAATGCCTATAAAACCCAATACCCACAAAACAAGGGGTGTTTGTTGTGCCTTTACTTACCAAAGTCGCCCGAAGCGTCGCCATGGATGCAATACAAGCGGCTCCTGCGAGTCCTGTACCTCTTTACAACCTATATTTCCGATGTTTACAATGCTCAGAGAGTGCTCATAGATTTTTTATTTTTTTTATTTCCCGTTTTTCTTATCCGTCAATAACCTTTTGTTTCAATTCGGGTACGATGAATCCAACAAACATTGTTTGCGCTACCGTCCAAGCGGCATCATTTTAGCATATACTTCTTGGGGTTTCCTCAACTATTTTTCTATTTGTATATTTGTTTAAAATTGGGAAGACTACATATTTCTTTAATTCTAAAAATGGATTAACTCTAACACGAACTCTCTTGGTCCTTAGATTGTCTCGGTTTGTTGATGTTATTAAAATTCATTTATTCATTTATTTATTATGGTTAATAGATAAATATTTATAGCTTGTTATTTAAGTATTTTATGGAATGATTAAAAAAATACAAATATATAATGTTTTATAAAAATATAAGGCAAGGTAGGTTGGGTGTTGGGCTAGGTCGTGGGGATACCCCAGAGTTATAAAAAAAAAAGTTTTACCAAAAAGACTAAAGATTTGTGAATCTCATGATATAAATGTTATGTGGCCACATGTAGAGAGTTGATTGCTTATGGAAATAACTTTATAAAAAACATGCTCTTAAGACATAAAGTAAGCATTCTCTTCATATCCAATGGGGTTGCATCCCAATATTAGTATTATATTGTCACTCGTCTTCTTCACATAATAGGTACATGGAGAAGGTTAGAATTTCTATGAAGAAAAGGTCATTGAATGAAGAAGATGTCATAGTCTAGAGCATCTAGGTCTTTAAGCTATCTTGCTCATAAATAACATTATTTTTTTATGTTTTTAGTTCATTTACTTTAGTTTTGTGTTGCAGTGTAATGTTTCTTCTCGACTTGATAATTCTAAAAAGGATGTAAACTTTCTTATGTTGCAAACCTTTTATAGCTATGGTATAGACCATCTTAATGTTGTTATACTATGAAATCAAAGTTATTATAAGACAATCTTTAATGTATTTAGATTGCTACAAAGAAAAGTGATAATGATTGTCTAAAATGCTATAGGATGATAATGTGTGTCGTAGTTTACTAGCACTTGCACCAAAAATAGTTGCAAGGGTTACACCAATAGAAAAATATTTGTAAGCTAATACCCAATGGAGGTATATACTTTATTAGCTATATATTTATGTAGTATGGTTTTAAGATGCATCCAATATTTTTTGAAACAATAGAAAAATCTTTGAATTGCATATTTTCTTATAGTTAATTGAAGGAAAGATATACAACAATTTCAATTGTGAATATTTTGCAATTGATTATTCCCCTTGTAACTATAATGGTGTTATGTGTAGTATCTTAAAGGAAGTTTGGATTGAATAAATATATAAAAATATTTAACAACCATATTGGTTTGAGTATAATTATATGGAAAATGTTTTGCTTTCATTTTGATATCTTATAAGAAACTAATTGTGTGACCACTATCTTTGCATTGTGTCCTCCATGAGCATGGGTGACTTGCACTATATTGGGTTTACTCGTGCTATGAGCATCTCTTCCACTTGCATCAATCTTTTCAACTCCTCTGGTTGTTTGACTGGGTTCATATTGTTATATGTTGAGAAACAATGTTTGCCTCTCATGGAAGCATCTAGTACAAACTAAATCAATATTTGTTGTGTGCTAGGGTAGCATTCACTACACTCTATGAGGGTTTGCATGTGTGAAAGTGGATCTATTCTATTGCAAAATACTGTAGAAGCTACTATGAAGTCCTTGTTGGACTTTAGGGTTGTGGTTTGATTATGAAGATATTGCATTATTTCTTCTTTATGGCAAGCATAATAGAGCTGAATTCTTTTACGAGATTATATATTTTAAACTCCAATTTTAGAGGATTCACTTCAATGATTTTTTTGGGTGGAGTGTGTCATTTTTAAAGAAAATAGTAGACCTCATTATTGATGCTACCAATAAAAAGAATGTGTAGATATAAATAAGATTAATATAAATGTAAAAAAACATACATTTTACTTGTGGAAAACAGCAATTGCAGCTACAACAGTCTAATTTGCTTATAATTGAATTAATCATCTAAAATGGAAATCATTTGGAAATTAATTTATCGAGCACATCTAAAATTTGAAATTGCAAAATAGATAAAAAGTTGTTTCGTCAACATTGCATCGTTATCTTAGAAATTTATTGCATGCTTTCTTAATATCTTAATGATATATAAATATAGTAGACATATTGCACTTTACCCCTTTTCGAATAGATTTCATTTCATATGAAGATTTCAAATAAAATAAATCTAACACTCAATCACATAATTGGCAATCTTGATAAAAGAAAAAATTAGATGAATGAAAGGGTAATCTTCCCAAGAATTAAAAATTATTACTGAATGCAAATCAATAAACAATTAAGGAATAAAATATACAATTGCATATTCAGTTGCTACATTGATTTTGAATCGCATCTTGCTGGAAGAGAAATTGCAATGCAACTGTAAAAAAAAAATCTAAAACTTAAAACATGATAGTGTTGATTGTGCAACATGTGGGAAATATTTGATAAGTATAGAGTAGGAATTACTATGCAATGGCCCTGTGGAGTCATGAATTGAAAACAAGCTTGTTGGAAGGCTAAAAATAGAAAGGTTAAAATTCACAGTTTTAATGAGACAAAGAGATAAGTTATACCATCTCGAATATGTAAAATACTAATTAGATTCAAACCCAATAATCTAGGAATGTGCAAATACTAATAATAAGGATGGTACTATTGTAGCACCTCTTAATAGGATTGAATCCTACATCAACTGAAAATGGGATCTGGGCAGGGCGAATGGCTTCGAGCAAGAAAAATTTTCAAAAATCTTGGTATGATTCTGGAGTGATCACAGCAAACCTGGCATAGATCGCAGCAGGTTGGGCAGAATTTCGGTGTTGGATGGCAAAGGTATGTCGTTAGGAGGCATTACAGGATCAAGGAAGGGGATTTTTCTCTTTTCCAAATAAGATTCCATTGGGGATTCCTGGTTTTGTCACAAATTCTAACTCCACTGCTCTTGATTCGATTCGGGAGTGACCACAAAGGAACAATGGTGGTTAGCAGAAGAATGTTGCCACGTTTCATGTCAAGAACACGGAAGGGCATGAGGAGCCTTTTTCAAATCTCCATTTTCCCCTTCATTTTTGAATAATATTTCTTTGTGAGCTTCTAGGTTTTCCTCAGAACCTAATTCCAATGCTCGTGCTCCAATTTAGGAGAGACCGTAGAGGTTCGGTGGTGGTTGGCAGAAGGATGCTGCTAGGAGTCATTTGATGAACAAGGAAGGGCAGAGGGCTCCTGTTTTCAAATTTTCATTCTCCCCTTTGTTTCTGAATAACATTCTTTGTGGGCTCCTAGGTTTGTCAAACACTCCAACATCACCTTGCTCTCTCGTGGTCACCAGAGATCTTGTTTCTAGAATTGAGCACCTTTCATGCCAAAAAACAATTTTAAGGGGAAGTGATGGACAAAACTGTGGATGAGACTTGAGATTAAATTGCTATAAAAGTTTTATATTAACTTAGTTTGTTCCTAAAATGTCAATACCAAGATCGTAGACTTGTGAAAGGTATTGTGACCATCTGAGGTATTGTGACCATCTGTCGAAGGGATGAAGATAGTAAGCTGAGTGGGGATAAAATACAATTAAGAAAACACAAAAAAAAAATATATTAATAAAAATATAATTTAATTCTTCTACTCTAATTCTACAATAAGAAATGATAGTAACAACAATAGCATATTAATAAAAATGAAAACACGCCTCACCAAATTAAGCATTAATGAAAATTATAAACCAAAATTCAATTACAAAATCTCCTATCAAACTAAACTTTAATGAAAATACTAAAATATAAATTACACTGCATTCAAATCTTAAAAGCTATCATAATTAAATTAGATTAAAAATAAATAACATAAAGAAAAATAATAAGCATCACTAAGCTTCCTAAAGGAGTGGGCCCTTACACGAGGGCTGAAGAAATATAAACTTTTCTACGCTCGTTTGATCACAAGAAATAATAGTGTTTTATTATAAAAAATGATACAAGTTGTCTCTTCATTTCCTTTATGATATTGCCTTTATATAATGAAGGCATATAACAAATTCTAAACTAATTCTATTCTCACATTGCCTTAATTTTTTAACATTATTCATAACTTTTTCTCCAACACCTACTTTTTTAGCATTTGCTCCTATTTTCATGCCACTTTTCTATTATTTTGTGGCTCACATTTAGTTGGTTTATTTATTGGAAACAAATCACCCTAAAATTAAGGAAACAATATAGGATCTTAAATAGATGAACCTAAAATGGTGGAGAAATTTTGTAAGATTCTAAATTAAAATAGAATATTAGTTTTAAAATGAGGATGTATCCTCTACCAAATTAAAACTAAATATTAATTGGTTATAATTATATAACCAAATTATTTTATGAACAAATAATTTCATAATCGAAATTAATGTTGTAGACACCTAAAATTGTCATGTCTAATTAAATAAATATATTTATTTATTTAATCACTTTAGCCTCTTCCGCAGACCATCACGAATAGCGACGTCCATTGGAGGGAGTCACAGGAGATAGGCGTCTAGTGGTGGGGTCATGGGTCCTCCACCACCACTAGATAGAGGGGGACAAGAGAGATGATCCTGGGGCGGGTCCTTCTAGAGCTCAGACTCCGTCGAGGCCAGGCAGCTCCAAGGGAGGGAGTTCATCATAGCCTTAGAGGGCTCCCTATTTATCAGTTTTGTACCATTTTTGTATGATGATGTAGACACCTTCAGGT
Organism: Cryptomeria japonica; assembly: GCF_030272615.1. Lineage (NCBI taxonomy): Eukaryota > Viridiplantae > Streptophyta > Pinopsida > Cupressales > Cupressaceae > Cryptomeria > Cryptomeria japonica. The sequence continues at coordinate 571,816,354 of NC_081413.1, forward strand.
GATTTGTAGCCATATGATTTTGACATCATTGTATTATGACACTTATGATTATATATATATATATGAGATGATTCATCTTTGTGGTAGCTATATGCATGTGTACCTATGTGATGAGATGTTTCTGTGTGATTTATGATATGGATGCAAATATGTATATGATGCAATGCAATATTTTTGTTCTTTTATGTTTTATATGTTATGCATATGTGAATATAAATGTATGAAATGTAGATGAATATGATAATGCAAATGACTATTTACATGATGAGAACGTAAAATGTGCTAACATGTGTTGTGTATAGGATGTGATGTGATTGTGATATCTATATGTATGTATGATTAATATGTGGTAATGCAAGTGCAACTACATGAAATGCAAATATTTTTGGCGTGTCATTATACTCAGTCGTGTGATAGAAGGCTACATGGACTCGAGAAGGATGATGGAAGTCAATCAAGAAAGGGGGATGAAAGATAGAAGATATGGAAGTGAAAGAGCTTCTTGTGCATTATCATCATTGAGCTTTATTATGGCAAAATAGGTTATGACAATCAAGGCATATGTTCGACCCAGAAAGTCATTGTACCTGTTTGCATGGAGATAAGACAATTACAAACAAGGAATGCCCCAGTTCATACTAGACTCACAGTGTCCTCATATCCTTGGACAAGTCATAGCATTACTAAGAGATAATCCACAGACAGCAAAGAAAATAGGTGACGATACCCCATCCTCGCCTTTCTAGTCAAAGACATCCTGGAAATAGAATCTCTAGTCAGAGACATCCTGGAAAAGCTAAAAGACATGTCACCAGAAAGATAAAATCAAAAGAAAACCAAGACTCGACACCAACATCCACTGTAGTCCTCAAGTTTTAGTGTCTCTTGTCACTTGTATAAGTCTTATTTGATTGTGGTCACAATGTTTACTTTCACAAAAAGGATAGATAGCACTGAACCATATGTTGTCTGAGTCTGTTGAAAGATTTGATTTGTTGATGCCCATTGTTGTTGTTGTGTCTCATCTGAAAGTGATTGGATCCATGCAACTGATAATTTATTGCGAAGAAGGCGGAACTTTATTGCGGATCTATGATGCAAATGCTGCTTTATTGCGAATTGTGCACGGATAGACTGAAGAAAAGTAGAAGAAATTGTACTCCTCAAAACGTGTGATGTTCTCAGTTCCACACCCATTACTAGACGTAGGATTTTCCTTAGCCACAGATAGGAGCTGATTTATTATGGATGGAAAGGGTTGAAAAGGAATGTTTATTGTGAATGGCGAACCAATCTTGGGTAGATCAATAACAAGCCATGATGGGAATGGGGAAGTTTATTATGAATGAATAGGCCGTGAGTGTGTGCAAAGTGAAAGGATGAGATGGAATCCTGAAGGAGGGAGGAGCAATGTCTCTACACATGGCGTTGGTGACCCAGTTTTCACCATGGTACTTGCCCAGGGCACCACCGAAGTGGTTTTCACCCTTGGACGAAATGTTTTTTTTCTTTACTTTTTTTATTTTTTCGTTTTATTTTTGAATTTTTTTTATTTTTTTGCATTTTTGAATTAGGATACTCTGAAGAGCTATGTGTAAAACCTGCAAAGGTGCATGTTGTTGATAGGATCTTCCAAAGGTTCGCCCTCTGTGGTTGAGAGCTGATATGCACCGGATCCATAGGTTGTTGTAATGATGTAAGGACCAAGCCAATTTGGTTCGAACTTGCCCTTCTTCTCTTTGTCTTGCTGATTTTTGAGATTTTCTTTGAGAACCAAGTCACCTACCTCAAATATGCAAGGCTTAACCTTATTATTGTAGATGTATTATTCCTTGACTGAATGATATGTAGCTGCGACTCATTCATTGTTGATAAGCCTTGAGATGATTAAAAGCAGTTTGTCTTCGTTCATCCAATAGTTCAAGTTCTTGTAAGCGAGAGACCCTGTAGTCTTTGTCACTGATAATGTTTTGCAAAGAGACTCATAAAGAGGGTAACTTGACCTCAATAGGCAAGATAGCTTCAGTGTCATAGACAAGTGAATAGGGTGTAGCTCCTGTAGGTGTTCGAACGCTTGTGCGGTAAGCCCAAAGTGCGGGATTAAGTTGGATATGCCAATTCTGGCCAATGTCATCGACTGTCTTTTTCAAGATTTTAAGGATTGTTTTATTAGACGCCTCAGCTTGACCGTTACCTTGGGGATAATAAGGTTGGAAAAATGATGGGTAACATGGAAGCGGTCACAGAGTTCACGAACATCCTAATTTTTGAAGGGACACCTGTTATCAGTGATGATGGAAATAGGAATACCGTATCGACAAATGATAAAGTTGAGAATGAATGTAGCAATTTGTTTTCTAGTGACTTGTGTAAGAGGCACCACTTCGATCCATTTTGTGAAATACTCTGCGGCAGTGATGATGAACTTATGACCGTTGGAAGAAGGAGGGTGAATCTTACCTATGAGATCGAGTCCCCACTGACAAAAGGGCCAAGGAGTTGCAATTGGTTGAAGTTCTTGTGCTGGTGCATGAATGAGGTCTCCATGAATTTGACACTGCTTACATTTCTTGACAAACTAATATGAGTCTTTTTCCATATTGGGTCAGTAATATCCAGTCCTGATGAGTTTCTTAGCTAAGGTAGGACCACTAGAATGTGGACCACATATCCCTTCATGTACTTCATGTAATGCAATCTGAGCTTCGTCTCTTTCTAAACATCTAAGAAGAGTGCCATCTAGACCTCAACGGTATAAGATATCAACTAAAATGACGTATCGAGAAGATTGACGAATGAAAGTGCGACATTGGTTATTGGATAGGTCAAGAGGAAGGGTATTGTCATGAAGGTATGTGAAAATGGAACCATATAACTGGGACTCGAGACCAATGACACATATCATCTCAGTAGGGGTGATTTCATATGAGGGAACCAAAAGGTTATCCACCAAGAACTCATAGCAGGTCTCATTCTATTGTAGATCAATTAGTGAAGCAATTGTAGCCATGGCATTCACGGCTCTATTATGCTCTCTTAGTATCTGCTCAAAGTCTATCTTCGTGAAATGTTGTTTCAAGTCATCCACCATTCTTTTACAAGGCATTAATTTCTCATCCTTTGTTTGGTAGTCATTAGTTGCTTGACGAATTACAAGTTGAGAATCCCCAAAAACACGAAGTTCCTAGATCTTCCAGTAAACTGCAATCTGTAATCCAGTTGTTAATGCCTCATATTCTGCTATGTTATTAGTACAAGGAAATGATAATCGATATTGATGCCCTCCTAAATGGCACAATGTTAGTTTAAGATCAATCAACACAAAACACACAAGAAGTTAGCGTTAGTCAATCAAAAACCAAACACATGAAGGCATTCCAAAGGAGACACTAAAAACATGCTAATGAATCTAACTAAAGAAGTAAGACAATGAGACATCTCCAACTATCTCTCAACATGATATTAGTTCTTTCTCCCTTGTTCCTCTCCTCTCCAAGTTCCAAAATAGTGTAGCTCTCAGCAGCTTTTTGCACTATGGATGCTTATGGAGGATTGAGATTGTAGTATAGCTCCAAACATGAAATGAAAAAGCTATTTAATGCTAAAATGATATATTTTAACCAAAAAGACAAGATTCAGTTATGCTATGCTAAATGCTCTCTAAAATGGCTATAGTCTAAATGCTTACAAGTTTTCAGGATCTGGATTATGAAGGAATGGGCTCTATTTATAGGAAAAATGGAGCAATGGATGGTCAGGATTGAAAGGTTTAATCAAGGGTCAAGCTTGAAAGTTGGGGATCCATGTGCACAATTTGCACCAATGAAATGGTGACAAGTGTCAACATATGGTTGGGTTGAGAGAAGAGGTTGGAGGCATTAAAGGCCTGAGAAGACCTCATGGTTATCTAAAGGCTAAGGGTCAAGTCTAAATTAGGATTACCCACTGGATTAGGAGTTAATGCAAGGATAAACCTTTGTGCAAATGATTAAGAGATAATCATGGTCAAAGCATTAAAGGCTTGATGAGACCCTTGGGTTGGATAAAGGTTGAGTCAAAACAAATGTTTTAACCATGTGGGAGGGTTGAATTAACCATTAATGGTTATTGGAGACTTTGGGGATTAAGTGGTTGAAAGTTGGAAGCCTTCAATGGTTATCAAAGACTTTGAGCCATTTAGTGGTTGAAGGTTGAAAGCCTTTAATGGTTATCAAAGACTTTTAGGCTTTGAGAAGTGACTCCATTTTATTTAGGAATGTGACAATAATTAGGGGATGGATTAGGCTAATTAGGAAAGGTTTAAAAGAATCTAGAAGGGGATTAGATTTTGCAAGTGGATTTGGTGGGTGAGGGAAAATAGGATTTTATTTAAAATAAAAATTCATTTATTTCAATAAATGTGTGTAAGTTGCATTTGTAGGAAAATGCAAGTGGGGTGGGGATAATGATTTAAATAAATATTTTATTTAATTTATTTAAAAGAGGAATAGAGGATTCTAATTAAATAAATTGATTTATTTATTTAATTGATTGGAATTGGTTTTAATGAATTAATTAAAATAAATTGAATAATTTATTTAATTAATAGAAGAATGTTTGGGGATGAATTAATTAAATATTAATTTAATTAACTGATGGCTAGTGGATTTTTAATCAAATAAATACGAAATATTCATTTAATTAAAATGGACAGATTTATGTGACTACAGATATGATTTTGGTATAGAATCCCCTTGAGGAGTTATGAGTAGGATGCCAGCTCCTGCCCCATGTTGTGTGTATGAGCCGTCAAAGTATAGTTGCCAAGGCTTTACATGTGACACTGTTAAAATGGATTCATCTAGAAATTCTGAAATAAGAGGGACATCATCTAACATGGGAGAATCTGCTAACTGATCTGCGATAGCTTGTCCTTTTATTGCTTTTCTATCCACATATTCAATATCGAATTCACTCAGGAGCATCACCCATTTGGCTAGTCGCCCAGTAAGTGTTGCTTTATTGAGAAGGTATTTCAATGGATCGATCCTTGCAACCAACTTAGTTTTATGAGTTAGCATGTAATGTCATAATTTCTGCAAAGCAAAGACCATAGTGAGACATGCACGCTCAATTGGTGTGTAATTTAGCTCATATCCCACCAAGGTACGACTGATGTAGTAGACTGCCTTTTCTTTGCCCTCAGCAACCTGTTGTGCTAAGAGTGCCCCCAGTGCTATTGAAGTAGCTGATATGTATAGTAATAGAGGTTGATCTAGAACTGGTGGCATCAAAACTTGCGGATTCATAAGATAATCTTTGAGTATCTGGAAAGCCTATTGACAGTTATCATTCCATTTGAATTTGATGTTTTTATGTAGCAAGTGTTGAAAAGGATTACACTTATTTGCAAGTTGTGCTATGAATCTTCGTATGGAATGGATTCTCCCTTGCAAAGATCGAAGTTGACTGATGTTTCGTGGTGGTTGCATCTCTAGGATGGCCTTGACTTTTGCTGGATCGGCTTCGATTCCTCTTTTTGAGACAATGAATCCCAGGAGCTTCCCGGAGGTTACTCCAAAGACACATTTCTTGGGGTTTAATCTTACTTTGTATTTTTCCAACCAATCAAATACGACTAAAAGTATGTCCAAATGTGTATCTCTGTCTACGGATTTGCCCAAGAGGTCATCAACATAATCTTCCATAGTAACGTGCATGAGATCATGAAAGATAGTAGTCATGGCTCTTTGATATGTAGCGCCTACATTTTTTAACCCAAAGGGCATGACATTCCAACAGAAAGTTCCCCAAGGACAAGTGAATGGTGTTTTGTGCTGATCCTCGGATGCGATTTTTATTTGATAATAACCAGAGAATCCATCCATCAAAGATAACATTTCATGACCTGTTGTGAGATCTACAATCAGGTCAATGTTTGATATTGGAAAGTCATCCTTCGGACAAGCTTTGTTGATGTCTCTGAAGTCTGTACATGTTCTAATGCTACGATCTAGTTTACTGACAGGCACTAAGTTGGAGATCCATTCAGGATAATCAATTGGGCGTATGAATCTGACATCCAATAATTTTTCAAGCTCTACCTTGACTAATAATGCCACTTGTGGATGCATCTTTCTATTTCACTGGTTTTTCCCCCGGTTTAACTATCAAATGATGCATTACCAAATCTGGATCCAATCCAGGCATATCAGCGTATGACCATGCAAAATTGATTTGTCGTTTTGTGAAGAAACTTATGAACTTTGACCTTTCTATCTCTGTCAAAGATTGAGCTAGGAATATGTTATGTGGACTTTCTTTTGTACCAATGTTTGTTTTGATGGTTTCCTCTACCAACATAGACGATTTTTCTTCATAGGATGCTGGGAGAATGTTGAGCCTTCCATCCTCGGGTGCCTCAGAGATGTTTTCGCCCTCAGATACATCCTTTCTTTTACTTTTTTGGGGTTAGACAGCGCCACAACGTGGTTTTCGCCATAAGACCCTTGATTTGTTTTTATTTTTTATGTTTTTGCGATTGGAAGGCCTGACACCCTCACCAAAATATGCCACGTTGTTGAGTTCTATAGTGTATCCTGCTTTATGGTCCCCAGGGGGAAGATCATCTCGTATGCCTAGATAATCAATAAAAGCTTCATCATTTTGGAATGTGTCAATCTGTGCAGGTCCTTCATGGTCCCAGTCAATAAGTTGGTGGTGAACAAGGGGAAGGCCTTTGATGTCTTCAAAGTTAGGAGGGCTAAGAGTGAAAATGCAATTATACTCAGGTATGTCGAGGTAGTTATCGAGGTCATCGTTGGCACTCTCCTCATCTATCTCCATCGTGAATGAATCCAAATTATCATCACTAGTAGCGCATTCTGGGATAGGTGTTCTCATTCTATGATTTCAACCTAGGACCTAGAGGCAAGGACTGTATGGGATCCTCTGGGGTTGTTTCTTGACCAACTTTGAATTTTCTATAAAATTCCTCTTCTTCTGTGGGTTCACCTGGTTCTCTGAATGTCTTGGTGAGCTTGTAGTCACTAGAGGATTTGTCTGAACCCCATTCCCATTCATTGGAGTCTGTGGAATAACGATTTTCTTGTTGAATTTTGGCAGCTTTGATTTGTAATGCTTCTCCTATCTTTTTAGTGTGGATCTTGGAAGTGATGAAACCAAGTCCTTTCGAGCACTCCCTTTTGAATGTCAATTCAGGTTGTAGAGGTTCAATGATGCCTTCCTTTCTTAAGCCAAGAGGGCTTTTGCCATCATACCCAAAAAAATTTAGGATCTTGAACCCTTTGCCATATTTTTCACATGGTATGTTGATGTGATCTCGTGTATCATTTTCAGGGTCCTTGTAAAGCATTTTGTATAAGTCTTCTTCTTCCAGTTCACCCCTTCTTTGAAAGATAGTAGGGTCCCATTTGAGTATAATGATAGATACCTGCTTATTAGGATGTGGTCTTCCATATTCTTTTGGTGAACTCATAACTTGTTGTAAGCACATGGTTTGATTCAAAGTGTATTCACGCATGCCCTTGTCTTAAAATTTCCCTTTAAGCTCACCTTGTTTTGAGGTCGAAGGTTTTAATGATTCAGGATCAATGTATGCAGAAGAAGGGATAGCTTCCCTATTACTTGGAATAATCGTCTCAGTTTTTGGTCTCAAGTTATTGCAGTATATGAATGGATTAGGATCACCATTAACTGTTATCTCAACTCCATTGTGAGGAAACTCAATGCATTGGTGATATGTAGATGGGACTGCCCTCATTTCATGAATCCAAGGACGTCTTAGTAATATATTGTATGTGAGATCCAGGTCTAGGACTTGACAAACCACATGCTTCGTAACTGGCCCAACTCTGAGAGGTAAGGTGACTGTGCCCTTGGATGAACGCTCTTCATCATCATATGCCTTGATGGTAATTTTGTTTCTAGAATTCACAGCTTTATCAGAATATCCCAATTGTTTAATAGTGCTCAATGTACAAATGTTTAGACCTGCTCCTCCATCTGTCAGGACTCATTTTATTTGATGTTTGTGTATGAAGGCTTCAATGTGTAATGGTGCATTATGTGGCTAACTTACGGAGGCGTCATCGACTTTTGTGAATGTAAGGGAGTGTGGAACAGAAAGGTATCCCACCATGGCTTGAAATTGGTCCATGGTTAGATTAGTAGGGACAATAGTGTCTCTCAAGATTTTGTCAAGAATAGCTTTATGTGCGGGGGATATGCGTAAGAGCTCAAGGATGGAGATGAGCGCGGTTGTCTTCCCTAATTGTTCTACAAGGTCATACTCAAGTTTGGTTGATAAGGAAGCAATGTTTTTAGCTAGAGCACCTTGCAAAGTGAATTTACCTCGATCAGTTGTAACATTACATTCAGAGGTAGGTTCGGAAGAAGATCCAATTCCTTTCAGGACGATCTTGGGTCTCTGGGTAGAATTCTCAGGTGTTTTGTCCTTGATGATAATGGTAGAGACATAATTGTCCATCAAAATGTGATTGATAGTTGAATCATAGTTATAGGATGCTCTGGTATAGTTGGTTTGGTCATCTGTGGTTGTAGCTTTTCCCTTGTCATGCTTTGGGAATGGTTCCTTAAACATTTCATGTTCTTGATTGGATGAGTGTCCTTCAATCTCAATGTCACCTCTATCAATGAGATCTTGTATGATGTTCTTCAGTCGATGACAATTTCCTGTTTTATGACCTTTGCTCTTATGAAATTCACAATACTCATCATTATTCCACCAATTTGGTTTAACTTTTGGCTCATATGGAGGAAAAATTGGAATTGTGATTATCTTGTTTGCTACTAGCTTTTTGAAAACTAACTCTAGTGGTTCTCCCAATGGAGTGTACTTCCTTCGTGACTTGGAAGTTGTTTGAGTATTCACCTGATTGTTTGTAAAGCTTGATCCAGAAAAATCAAATTTTGGTCATACTGTATTGGCATCCACAACACGATCATTGACCGTGTTCTTGTTTTTATTCCAAAATCTTGGCTTATCTTTTCCTTTAAAGTCATCTTTGTTTTCTTTGAATATCTTAATGACTCCTTGTTCAATTAGGACCTTCTCTGTTGCTAAGCCTTTTTCAATGACGTCCTTGAAGGTGGACAAACAAGCTTTTCTTAAGTCATAACCAATGTCTTTGTTAACATTTTTGGTGAACATCTCTACCATTTGTTTTTGTGGAATTTCACAAGAGCATCTGCTGGCTAGATTTCTCCATCTTTGTAAAAATGATGAAAAAGATTCTCCATCCTTTTGCTTGGTGTTGCACAAAGTAGTCACCGATATGTCTGTCTCTATGTTGTATGAGAAATGTTGGATAAAAGCCTCTGCCAAGTCACCCCATGACTTAATTCCAGGAGGGAGTTGGGAGAACCATTCCATAGTTTGATCACCTAAGCTCTGTGGGAATAATCTCATCAAATATGTCTCTTCTGCTGCTACCTCAATGCAAGCTGTGAAAAATTGTCTTATGTGTGTCTTAGGGTCCCCTTTTCCTCTATACTTATCAAACTTAGGTGTCACAAAGTGTGTAGGAAATGGAGGCATTGGAATGCTTTTGTCAAATGGACAGGGACATATGTCTCTCATTGTGTATGTTGGCTTCAGTGTATTTATATCCTCCATTTTATTTTGTAAGTCCTTGATTTGTTGTTCCAAATTGTTCTTAGGTGGAGATCGACTTCTTGGACCATACCCCATGCCTGAACCAATGTGTGGAGGAGGAGCGTGTTGCATATATGGATGATATTGATCATACACATGCTCATATGGAGGAGGTCTATAATGATGTTGTGAATATGGACCACTTGGTATAGAGTCATGTTGAGGAATGGAATATCTGCTTTGTCCTTGTATACCATACTCTATAGGAATGTCATGAGTTTGTTCTAGTGTGTTGCCCCCAAATTTGATGCGGGGTTTCCTTGTGTCCAAATTTTGAGCATGCCTTTGAATATCCAATTGCTTTGGTGATTGGTCCTTAGCATTGGTATGTGATTGAGCATATTTTTATGTATAAGACTTCCATAATGGTCTGTGAAGGTGAGTATCATATGCTTGACCATGTGTGTATGGGACCTCTGGTTTTTGAAACAAAGATGATGGTGATTCAGGCACCATATGTGGTCCTCTATTGCCTCCACTATTAGGCCTCCTTTGATCCATGTTGGAGTGAGATTGTTGCAAAGGTCAATTTTTCATTATTTGAGACATGTCAAAATCATGAGGAGTCTTGGCTACACTATGTGCCATCACTTGTAAGAAATATTGTCTATCTCTCTTCATTATTTCCTCAACCAATCTATTGAAACGGGGATCCATAATGGTGTCTTCCACTTCTGCTGAATGTACTAAAAAGTTGTCCATATTGTCATTGTGTGTATCATCGTTGTTTGTAGTATCCATGTTCTCCACATTTGGAATGTTTCTATAAGCATCTATGTCAGGTAATGTGTTATGATCAGAATTGAAAAAGATATCATTGTCATATTCATAGGAACTCATGTTTGCGGATTCTTGAGCCTCTTTAGTTTCTCTCCTAGATTTTTGGGAACGGGTTTCAACCATGAACTAGGTATTGACCAAGATGTGTGATACTAGATGAATATGGAAAGAGTATGTAAGACCAAGAGTTGGATGGAATGTGAATGAATCTGAAGTTTACTTGCAATGTCCAAAGTGTAAGACCAAGGATGTATATAGTAGAGTAGGTGTGGCTTCCAAAGAGATGATAGTTTCTCTTGATGAGGTAAGTTGACCTTGACTCTAAGTAAGACCAAATGAGACCCAAAGGTGATAGACCTTGATGAGGGACCACTTAGCAAAATGTTGTTGTATGTAGTGTGTTGACAAAGTATGATGAGGACAAGCAAGTGACCTTTTGACTCAATTTTAGATAAATGTGAATATAATGCAAGGTGTAGAGTAATGATGGACTTTGTGAGACCCAAAGACAGGTGAATGCTAGATGAAAATCCAAAGAGATACCTAGGAAGCTCAATAAGTCTGAAATTGACTGTTCCTTGTTTGCTGGATTATGAAAGTTTTCAATTCTGAACACAGACGTGCCTATATACTTCACAGACGCGCTTAAAGGACACAGACGCTATTCTGTCAGACACAGACGCGCTTAAATGACACAGACGTGGTTCTGTCAAACACAGACGCGTTTATGAGATGTTGTAAATGCAATGTTGCTCAAAAGACACAGACGTGTTTCTGCCTTTCACAAACGCGTTTAGATGTCAGAGACGTGGTTCTGTCAGACACAGACGTGTTTCTATAAACTTTGTGCAATTTTTCCAATCTGTGAAGTTGTTTTGTTGTGACCAAATCTGAATGTTTGACTATTTTTCATGACAAGAGGACACAATGTTGATGAGGACTCAATGTTTGTAAGTGCTTAGACTCAAAATGACTCAAAGAAAAGTGTGTTGTTTGATGTAAAATTATTTTGCATACACTTGAAGACACAAAAGACACAATGTTTTGATGTTTGGTCTGGAAGGTTTGAATGTTTAAAAGAAGTCAAGCACAATTCTTATGGCTGGCCAAGACAATAGTTGTTGATCCCACATGGAGTTTCCCCTGAGGCTACGCTATTCAGAGCAGATACTTAGATGCTTGACCCCACTAGCTCCACCCTCGGCACTCACTTCTCGGGGCAGCCAAGCATATGTCCCCACGAAAACTCCTCGTGGCAAACTTTGTATCTCTACTAAGAACCGTATGTGTGTGGGCCGCTACCAGAGGTCCAACCTCCTGCCCCAACAACTAGAAGGATTTTGGCTTCTAAAACAAAAAGGTGCTAGTAAGGGCATCCGCTCGTGTGGCCATACATGTAGCAATTTCAGCTCTGTAAATACAAAAGGCTCCCAACCAGTAGGGGTTATGCCCTACAATTGATCAAATAAATTTGATCAAATGGGTTTATGGGGAGACATAGTGTCGATATGAACTAATCAGCACACGTTATCCATAGTTTTCACCATGAATACAGTTGTTTATAGTGATCCGGAAAAGGTTGGTTTTCCTCGCTACCACTTGGGTTGTTCTCTCCTCACTAGTAGTCCTAATGACCACATGGGGAGACGAGCCCTCTAAAGATTAAACAAAAAGAGCCTATTGTTCAAGACACAAAAGACAATGGTTCAATTTTAGTGCACCAATTGAAGTGTTTGCTAGTCTATGAAAATAAGGCACATAATAAAAATCAAAAACCCTTGCCAAGGTCCTGCAACAAAGATCTATTTGTAGTTTGGATTGTTTCAAATGATCTCCCCTTCCTGCAAGCACACAAGTTAGGTATATTTTAGATCCAAAAGACTTTGTGAAATAGGAGCCTTCAACAAAATGATTTTGCTTTCCAAAACAAGCCGCACCAATTTCGTTAGCTAGATCTGAAGATGTTAGCTCAAAATAAACTAGATCTGAAAACCCAAATGATGAAAAACCAAATCAAAATGTAACAACTTCACACAGACGCGGTTATCAGAGACACAAACGCTTTATAACTTCGTAGACACGCTTAGATCCCAAGATGTTAGCTCAAAATAAACTAGATCTGAAAACCCAAATGATGAAAAACCAAATCAAAATGTAACAACTTCACACAGACGCGGTTATCAGAGACACAAACGCTTTATAACTTCGTAGACACGCTTAGATCCGACACAGACGCTATTCCAGGACACAGACGCTGCTTCTGGACACAGACGCACCTGAAGACTTCACAGACGCGAGTAGGGAACACAAACGCGTTTTCTGGAATCTGCAAAAAAAAATAAAGTACTGTCGAGGGCGCAGACGCGATTCCAGATGTCATAGACGCGACAGAAAACCAAAAATGCGATCTGAAAGCACGCAGACGCAAAAATATCAAAAGTTTGTCGGAAATGTCAGATCTGCAACTTCAAAACACAAAATCTGCAACAAAAGATGTTAAATACAAAAGGGACAAGAGTCCCACTGGCCGTGCCAAAATGTATATGGTGAAAATGGATAACAACAATGTTGAAAGACTAAATGAATTCAACCACAAAACCCTAGCCTAACAACAACAAAGATCCACCATAACATATGAAGATTACCTAAGACAATGCAAATCAAATGAAATGACAAAGATTATACCATCACATGTCCAATAGGGTTTGGATCTCCATTCTTCCTATCTCCATTGATTTTGCTTGATAGATTTGCTCTCAAATTTTATGTGCACAAGAGCTCAACAAAGAACAGAAATGTGGTCGCAAGTAGGATCGCATATGAAAGTGCAAAGGCGTAGTGTAGTCAAGTAATCAAGTTGTTAGGGTTGATAATGAAGGAAGTATCTCCTTGTATAGAAGACACTATAAGAAATGAAGGGATAAGATTGAGAGGTGTAAAAGATAAATGGTCAGGTATGATTAGAGGGTAGGTAAAAGAAATAATAAAATAATGAGAGGGTAGGTAGTGTAGGAATTAAGAGATGAATGACATGTGTCATAGGTAGAAAAGGCTAATGAATTAATTAAATAAATAAAGATTTATTTAATTAATAGAGGAAGTGGGATCAATTAAATAAATAAGATATTTATTTAATTTAGGAAAAGGATAATTTAAATAAATAAATATATTTATTTAAATGAGAAATAAGGTTAGAAGAGGATAAATGAATTAATTAAATAAATAAAGATATTTATTTAATTAGACATGCCAATTTTAGGTGTCTACAAATGTGTTGTAAGATGTTCCCATTGACGACATGAAGTTTCTACATGATATATTTTCTCAACGTAATAGAAGTGAATATTAGTAAATACAATATAATATTCATTATTCATATATTTTATCTAAAAACTAAATTAGATATTACTTATTTATATTCAATCATATGCAACATAAAATGGTGAAATGGTATGGAATGAAATAGAAATGGAATATTAGAATGAGATTGAAGGCATATGAAAATGGATAAAATGTGGCATAAAATGAGACATGGATGGCTCTCATTAGGAAGCATTATTCCCATTCAAATAATGGTAGAGGTGATTTTTTTCCAAACTGGTTGGGTGCCAAAGCAACTTGACAGAGGTTTACAAAAAGTTTGGAAATGGAAGAAGCCTCAACAACTGCTTGTGATAGAGGCAACTCCGATTCTTGCAAATGTGGGAAGAAGAGGTGAATGAGGATGTAACAAAATATCCCTCCCATGAGCTTCTCTAGACCCACAGATAGTGGATCTTAGGGAAAGAGCTCTCATTGGTAAGTTTTGCGATCACTCTTTTGAAACATCTTTTTTGCAGTCATGGGCTTGGGAGAATTGGATTGGTTTAAAGGAAGTTTTTTATATTGATAATGGTGGTGGATTATTTATAGTTGTTTTCTTTTCAAAATCTTTTAGGGATCAGGTTCACAAGAATAAAGGTTGGTTTTGTGAAGGGTGTGGTTTTTTAACTATGCTTTGGGGTCCAAATTTTGATCCCAAGAAAATAGACTTGAAATGTGTTCCTTGTTGGGTTCAGTTTCATTCTCTACCGTTGGAATACAAAGATTTAGAATTGATCCAAATGTTGGCAAATCCATTGGGTATCTTCTTAAGGCATGATCTTGTTCCTTTTGAACAAACATCTCTTCCTTCTAGGGTTTTCCTCCTAGTTGATCTGTCCAAACCCATCCGAGAGAGGCTAGAAATATCTTCTAAGTGAGGAATTCGGAATCAAGTGGTCAAACTGTTACAACCTATGACTGTAGTTGGTTTTATTGACTAGATAGGCTATCTTACATCCACATGTCAAGGTGAGAGTTGTGGTGAAGTTAGAGTCTATGACGATCAAATCTCTAATCCACATAAGTGTTGTTTTAAACCTTTTATGTCAACTAAAGATTTTGGAAAATCTTCTCAAACAGACTTTTCTTCCTATTCTCAACAAGATAATAGGTTTTTCAAGGTTAAATCTAACTCACCTCTAGTAATGGATGTTGTTTTGTCAAAAAATGATGGGTACTTTTCATATGGGGGGTCTCTGGCCTTAAACTTTAATAGCTCCTCTGGTTTCAAGATTTATGTGGATAAGGAATGCATGCGTTCTCTTTCAATTTCCTAGCCTCTTTCAAAATTTATGATGTCTTCTCACCATTCTGAAGTCTTTAGGGAAAACAAGGATTTTTTAGAGCATTTCAAAGTTCCTCTTCTGGCAGGGGAATCAAATTTTCTCATCATGAAACAATTAGAAAAGGTATGTGATCAAATAATAAATGAGGAAATTGCACTCTGTGGGTGAAAAAATTTGCTTATCCATTGTAGGTCTTCTCCAGACATGGTGGATTCTTCTTTTGATTATATTAGTTTGGAAATTAGGGATTCTATATGGGTTTTGAGGCAGAAGCTCTTGATTTGTTAACCAATCATGAGTTCGGTCCTCATCTATTGAACATTTCGGAGTGAAATCAAGATGAGTCTTTGTTACTATTAACATATTATAATGAAGATAGCGATCTACTTTCTCTAGTTTGTGATAAGTCCAATTCATCGCAGATAATTCAAATAGCTCTAGACTGCGATAAGTTCAACCCATTGCAAATAATACAAGACCCTTCCTATGAGTATCCTATTCAATGCTCTATTTACCGAATAAGGTCTAAGAAACTAAAACCTATCATGAAGCCAAAAGAGAAAGTTGGCAGGCCCGCAAAGAAAAGGAGAATGGTGAGAAAGACTTCAGAAGACATTAAGGTAGGTTGGACTACCCTGGATGATAAATTTAGCCCCATGAAAGTGGAATGATCTCAACGGAATTCATGGAGATTGTCTCTTGGAATGTTAGGGGCATTGGTTCCCTAACAAAAGGCACCTCATCAAGTCTTAGATTGAGGGTTGTGGGGAAAACTTAAGGTTGTTACAAGAGACCAAGTTTTCTCAAAATTCAAATTTACAACCATTCAAAAAGTGAAAAAAATGGAAATATATTGCCTCTCAGTCCATAGGGGATTTGGGGGGTCTTTTAATTATGTGGAAGGAGAGTAGTGTTAATATTGTTAACACAGAAATCAAAGCTAAATTCATTCTAGCAAGAGTTACTTCTCCTAAGGTAGTGTTCTACTTGATTGTTGTACATGGGCCTAATTCAACTATGGGAAACACAATACTTATGGGAGTCTCTCTCAATCTCTTTAGCCAAATACCCTAATTTTTCATTTATTATTGGGGGGGATTTTAATGCAGTTCTTTCCATTAGAGATAAAATGGGAGGTGTCGTTCCTTCTCTCAAAACAATGCAGGACTTCAACAACTTTGTTGCTAATAATGGATTAAAAGATTGCGTTCCTTGTAATGGTAATATGACTTGGACCAATAGGAGAGATGGATTTAGTCATATTATTGAGAGGCTAGATAGGTTCTTTGTTAATCCCAATTGGTGCTCCAAATATGCTTTTCAGACTTCCAATATTATTCCTCTCATTCGCTCAGATCATTTTGGAATATTTGTGGATGTTTCCTTTTCTCTTCTCAAACAAAAGCCAACGGGTTCTTTTAAGTTTAAGCAAATGTATTTTCGTGAAACATCTTTTCTGCCTCTTCTTCAATCTTGGTGGGAGAATGCTCCCTTTTTCATGGTTCCAGGATGTTCCAGTTTTGTAAAAAGCTAAATTGGTTGAAATCACAAGTCAAGGAATGGAACTCTTTGGTGTTCAAGAACATTTTTAAATATAAATTAGAATTAAAAGGACAAATTTTGACTATTAATAATGTTATCATGCAATCTGGGATTAATGGGCAATCTTATGATTGTTTGAAATAGTTGAATCATCAGTTGGTAGAGGTTTTGCATAGAGAGGAGATTTATTGGAAGTAGAGGTCTAGGGAGACTTGGTTGCAAGTTGGAGATAGAAACACTAAATATTTCCACTACTCAATAAAAATGAGGAGAACAACAAATTGGATATCTCAAATTAAAAATGGGTCAGGAGATATTCTTATAGATAAGGAGGATATCAATCTTGAAGTAATTAATTTTTTCTCCTCATTGTTCTCAAATTCAAATGACTTGAATGCAGACTTACATCTTGATGATAGTGTTTTGTTAGACCATATCCCTTCTTTGATTCCAACTCAGGATAATATTGTTGAAACCATTCTCTTTAGAAGAAATCATGTTAATAGTTTTCTCTATGCACCCAGACAAAGCTTCGGGTATGGATGGGTTCATAGCTATTTTCTTCCATAAATGTTGGGCATTTTTTAGATCAGATATCTTGAAGATTGTTGACGAGTCTAGGGAAAATGGGAACATGTTGAAACAATTCAATACCTCCCTCATTGTATTAATTCCAAAGATGAAAAACCCTTCAACATTTGCAAATTTCAAACCTATATCATTATGTAACACCATTTACAAGACTGTAACTAAAGCTATTTCTCTAAGGTTGGCTAAGTTCATTCCCAAAATCATATCTCAACATCAAGGTGGTTTTGTGCCAGGTAAGGAAACTTCGAAACGAGCTTTGGTTTCTCATGAGGTTATTCATTCTATCTCCTCTCATAATGTGGATTCAATAATTATCAAATTGGATATGATGAAGGCATATGACAGAATTAAGTGGTTGTTTCTTCACCAAGTTCTACTTAAGTTTGGCTTCTCTTGAAAATTGTGCAAGTGGATTATTTCATGTGTATCAGGAGCAAAGTTCTCAGTTATTGTGAATGGGAGACCAGGTGGCTTTTTTTCCTCTTCACAAGGTATTAATTAAGGGGATCCTCTTTTCCCTTCTTTGTTCATAATTTTAGCAGAGGCATTGCGTAGAATTTTTTTAGCATTGCATAATCTTCAAGTAAGGAAAGGGATTTTAATTCCACAAACTCAACTTTCAGTAACTTGTGTATTGTTTGTTGATGACACCATGATATTTGGGGAAGCTACTACTAGGGAAGATAAGGTAATTAAGAAATATTTGGATTTATATTATACAGTTTCAGGACAGAAATTGAATGCATCTAAGTCAAAGGTTTTTTTCTTCAACTGCTCCATTACCTTGATGAATAGATTAATTGCTATTTTTGGTTTCAAACAGGGAACTTTGGTCTCCCATTTTAGATTCAATTAAGAGTAGAATTGCATCTTGGAAGAATACATGGCTTTCTTTAGTAGGTAGAATTCTCTTGATCAAAACAGTGCTGGCAACAACTCCAAATTATGTAATGTCATTTCTTCCTATGCCTAAGAAGGTTATGTCAGATCTAGAATCTATATTGAAAAAAAATCTTTGGAACGGTAATAAGGAAACCAAAAATAAAATTCACTTGTTGGCTTGGGATTCTATCTGTTCCTCAAAGGACTTTCAAGGTGCAGGGATCCACAAGTTTGATGAGAGGAATCTAGGTTTGGGCGGGAAGCTTGTTTGGAAATTATATAAGGAAGCTAATTCAGTTTGGTCATCAATTATTAAAGCAAAGCATTTAGACTCAGGGGATCCGGAAAGAATTTTTACTATATTTGATCCTCCTTCTAGAAGCCAAATGTGGAATTTTTTGGTGAAATGTAGAGCAATTTTTTTACTAAACCTATCTTGGATTGTACATGATGGTAAGTTGGCCAAATTTTGGGAGGACTCTTGGAATGGTCTCCCCCCTCTAGACCAATTACAAGGTATTGGGGATCTAAAAGTTGAGTTGAATTCTTCATGGGGTTGTTTAGTTAAAAGATTATTTTTTGAGTTCTTGGATGGATGGATATTGGTCAATAAATTGAAAAGACTTGGAATTTGTTGTTGGTCCTAGTATTCAAAAGAAGCCCTTATAGCAAGAACTCAAAAAGAGAGTGATCCACTTCAATAATTTAAGTGGTGAACTTATTTGGTCACCTTCCACCACTAGTGCATACTTAGTTAAACAAGGTTATAAGACTCTAACGTGCTCGAGTATTGAATCCAAATCTAGAAATTTTTCCTTTTGTTGGATTGGGGTTGGCCTTCAAAAAGTGGGAGCCTTTGCATGGTTAGCTTTAAAAGGCAGAATTTTAACTAGTGATAGACTTGCATTACTTGGCATTGCCCAACCCTTTAAATGTGTTTTGTGTGATCAAATTGTTGAGTCAGTGGATCAACTTCTCCTTAATTGCGACTATGTGCAAGGTTGTTGGAAATGGGTTATGAGAAAGCTTCACTGAGAATCCCTATTGCAATTGAAACTGAAAGAGGTATTTGAGTCTTGTCCGCAGTTGTTTAGAGAGTATTTTTTTCTCAATTATTTGGGAAGCTTCTCCTTTTCTCATCATTTGGAATGTTTGGTGGGAAAGAAACATGCACATCTTTAGGAAGGAAAAAAGTAGTTTTGAGGAGGTAACTTCCAAATTGAGAATAACATTTGAGAGGTTGTAAATGCTCACATTATGAAGAATAAGAAACTTGACTCATAATTTTCTTCTTGGGATAGTGAGATCCTTTCAAAATGGAAGCTAATAAAACTTCTTTTCAAAGGAAGTATTTTGAACATTTCAAAAAAGAAGACAAATAGGAAGGAGATTAGATGGGCACCCCCTCTATCTGAGTTCTGCAAACTAAACTTTGACAATGCTTCTAAAGGTAACCCAGGAGTCTCAGGAATTGGGTGTGTTATCAAAGACCACAAAGGAAATGTCATGACAAAAGGGAAAGCAAGAATTCAAGATGGCTCCAATAATATAGCAAAAGCTCAAGCGCTATTGCTAGGTGTCAAAGTTTCTTTATGGTTTCAAATTCAAAACCTGGTGATTGAGGGGGACTCCATGCACGTTATTTTGGCTCTTAAAGGATTTTAGTCACCAAGATGGAAAATAAACTATGTTATTCAAGAAGCCATCTCAAACATGCAAATATTTAAGAATTATACAATTATGCATTATTTCAAAGAAGCTAATCAAGTTGCAAATTGTCTTGATCTCAACAAACTAGTCTTAGAGGAATTGGTAAAATAAGAGTGAGGCCAATCAAGTAGCATATTTCCTTGCTATTCAAGGATGTAGCTTCAGGAAAGTGAAAAATTCTTACCTTTTGTTTAAGTATTACAGAATCCAGATCTCAAGATAATATTAGTTAACGAGGAATTGAAAAATGTCATTCATGACCTCCTATCTAAGAGTGGTCTTGTTGACGAGTGTTTTGACACACTCACCAACAGTCAGGTAGTTTATGCAAACACTCACCACCTCTCCTGAAAAGCATTAAGTTTTGAGAAACTAACTGCTCCAAGGTCTCGACGGTGATGGGCAGCCCAATGGTTGATGTGGTTATATCTGTAAAGGGGCCTACTGGTTATAACTAAATCTCGTTGGTTATGGATAACTGCACTTCCTTTCTTTTTGTATTTTTATGGTTTAAGATTCTTTGAGAAATAAAATGCGAAGCGTAAAGGGAAACAAGAAAATACCAATAAAGACCAATATAATGACAACTTAATGAACTACTCAATTAGCTCCTTGCAATCCAAGCAATCATCAAATATTATCAAAGTTAGTATTCAACAACGGACCTCCAGAAAACCTGTAAAATCATCAATTTCACAAGTATGGAAATAAAATCATCAACAATATGGCCTATCACAATGATTCTCATACACCACTAACGTGCACAATATGATTCATAAAGTGATAGACAAAAAGATTAAACCACATTGCTAACTCCAAACAATAGACGCTACCAGATTACATAGAACAATTTGGTAGAATATGAATGCAGATCAGGCAATCTACAAGTTGATTTTCATATTAATCTCAATGAATGTATAACAAAAATAACTCAAACTTCTTAATCAATCTGCAAAATATTCTAAAATCTCTAAGTAGCAAATAATCAATTTGGGACCCTTACAAATGAATTCAACTTCTCAATTTATAGAAGTTCTTTACCCTACTATCTAGGAAATAACTCTATTCTAAATTAAGAACTGAACCTAGGAGTCGCAGTTAACTTGCAAGTTTCTACCTTGACACTCCACTTAACAACTATGAAATGGGGACTACATGAGCACTACAAAAACCCTACTAGGTGAGCCACATTTTTGTAATCATGTAGAATTTCTCTCAAAATTGGAACTCGAGTAGGAGTTGTAGTTAAAAATTAAGGATAAAAAAAGGCTTTGCTATATTTAGCAATTGTGTGTTTATCTTTTATTTCTTGATAAAAGCTATATAATTATCAATTATACATGTAACTACTTGAACCAGAGGATCTGTTACATGCTTAACTCTAAACTTATACTTCTTCAAAACTTCATTCGCATGCGTTCCCCCCTCCTCCAACTCTTTCATTGTGTGTGCCACCTCTTGACACTGAGTAATCAAATACGTGTATCTGTCCATAAGGGTGACATCAAACTGGGTCGTGGGTCCTAGGTGTTGTGCCTCATATGCATCCCACTGATTCAAAAATTGTTGTTGGTCCATTATTCCTATATCAGTTGATCTGAGGCCAAAAGGTCCTAGCATATTCTTTACAAAATTCTCGTATGACAAAATTTCCCTAAGGAGAGGGTCTCGAATCTCAGTCATATCCTTGATATATTGCTGAAATATTTCAATCTTCATCTCCAAGATGTATACATAAGACTGCAAGTTTTTATAGTTGTCACCCCCTAAGAGGTCCTCCTTTACCACCGTCTCTTCACCTAGCCGCAATACCTTCTTCAAAACTTGGAATTGTTTAGTGAAAATGTTCGATTTTTGTTCCCATTGTGTGGAACAAGAAGCCAAAGCTCCGCCTACCTGTACCACCTTACTATACATCCCCATAGTATCTTGCAAAAATAATCTTATTTTGGCCGTATTTACTTGGGCCCATGACTTGGCTGCAGCTGCCACCCGCCTTACCTCCACTAACTCTTTTACTTCTTCTTCTCGCAGCGTTGAGGTAGAAGGTAAGTCATCATTTCTGCACAAGTCCAGGGGTTTGCTCATTTCAATTAGTAGTTGCTTATATTGTCCTAGTTGTGCTTTGAGTTTCACGTTGGAAGTATGCTCCTTCTCTACATGTCCTCTGACGATGCTCGTGACTAACTCCAAAGTATCTAGCTCCCCCCACTTGGTTTGCTTTCCCAAATTTATCTGTGATATTTGGTATTTGGGAGAAGCTTGTCCCTCGGCCTGAGATGGAACTGCCACATCTACAATCACTTCACCAAAACTAGTTTTTGATAGATGATGAACAATTTTCAACTTCTTAACCTTTGGTGGCTCCTCGGTGATTACCTATTGTAGAGTGACCTTAGGGAGCTCTACTTTTCTCTTTTTCTTCCCAAAGGTAAATTCCAGCCATTGTGGTATATCTTCATCCTTGTCACCTTGATGTGACACTATATTCGTAGTTATAATATGAACCTATACCTGTTCATCTTCTTCCGTTTGCCCAGGGTCTTCAGATGGTATAACTTGGCGAGCTAGATTGGTTTGGAGAGCTTGTTGCTTGTGTAAGTCCCCTAGTTTGCCACTGACCTCCTCATTAAATGCCATTTATTAAGAAGGTCCTCTTGATCTTGAGGGGTTAACACTAGTCTTTCATTTAGGATGTCTCCTGCCTCATCCCCTTCTTGTTCACCTTCTAGTGGTCATTGTTGCTCAAGATCATCTTCTTCTTGATCTGAATTAGACTCGAGGTTTCTAACTTTTATCCCTTTGGTGGTAAGTCTGAAACCTTGCACTCCTGTCTGCCCTACATATATATTGACTAGTGGTGGTGTGGGGGCACTGGTGCCTGGAGCATTTGTGGGCTTTGTTGAAGGTGGTTGAGTGGGTATCTCATCAGTAACTTCTATATTTTCTTCTTGTTCTTGGGTATCCTTTCCTTCAGTGTTCTCTATAGCCGTCCTCGGTGGGAGAACTTTGACCAGTGGTACCGCTCCTAATTCGTCGGTCACTCCCAGGTCTGCAGCCTTCTTCAATAGTGCACACTCCCTCATATTTTCTTGGAGTTTCTTCAATAAGTCCTCAGTGCTTTCTTGAGGGTTGTCTTCTTCACTTGGATCGGTGGACGTATTTTGCCTCGAGGCTGACCTTGTTTTTCGAGCGTACTCCTTATGGCCCCTTGACTAAGGTACCCCTGAGGTGGATTCCTTCTATTTCATCTTTGAGACGCAGGGCCTTACCCTCTGGCATAACCATTGCTTAGTCCTATTGATGACCACCTAGGAGACCTTTTCCATATTTGTATCTTCACTTGCAGACCATTTTATTGGGGAGAGGGGCCTTTTATCTATCTCTGATTCTCTATAAGCTAGATCAAGTAAGTCACCATCATCCCTAAGGTCTTTAGGGAGTTTAGTCTCGATTCCAAAATCTCTCACCTGTGGGACAGATAACCTGTTATAGTTCTTCTCCCTCACCTCAAAACTATCTTGCATGTTGGCCCAAAAGTCCTCCAAGCTGGGCATGTGCCCATCATATGCCTTAGGCATAGCTTGCTTAAGTTTCCTGTAGGGATCATAAAATTCCCTAGCATGATCATATTCGTTCAAGTTTAAATCTTGAAGCTCTTGTTCTGCCAACTTTGCTACTTGTATCTTAGAACAGGCAAAGTAACCAATAGATACTAAGAAATCAATACATGTTTTATGCTTTGATGACAGAAGTGAGTGGAGGCCTACAAGCTTCCTTACGTATTCCAACAAAATTATCCTGTCATTACAATATCGAGGTAGCAACATTGGGTTCCCTGTGAATCCACTGACCCTAATGTAAGTGGAGTGTGGGTTTTGGATTAACCAACATGCCCACTCTCGTATGATATCCATAGCCTCCAGGCTAATCTAATATCCTGCATCCCCTGTTAATTTGATTATTATTGGGAAAACAAAGGCATCATTAACTCTCTTGAAATGTGACTTTGCATTGGCTAGAGTGAGTTGGGAATAATACTCCCATATCTTCTTCTGTCCTTCCTCCTCTCCCAATTGACCTTCTGCCTGCAACCTTGGAAACTTTCCAACTCTAGCAGCTACCCAGATGACATATGATGTGAAAAAGAACTTTTGAGTATGCTGAACTTCTTTCATCTGCTTGCAGATATTGTCAGAGAGGATCTGTGGCCAATCAAAATATTGTTTTCCTATTAGAATAGTGCTCATGAATTGGAACATCTAGGGATGAAAAATGCTTGCAATCCAGCTTGCCAAAGGCCCTGTTGAGCATGATGATTAAGTCTCTTTGAGGCTCTTTGAAGTCCGCCCTTAGGATCTTTGTTGCCTTGAGTCTTGTCTTTCTTTCTTCTTCTAACTAGTTTGTATTCATGTGCCTCTTACTAGCTGATGTCTTGTCATTCCATGCCTTCAAGGCCTCTTCTTCGGTCAACAAAAATACTTCCTCTCTGGTTGGGATTCCAAAGACGAACCTAAGCATATCTGGAGACAAGTCTATGACTGTCTTTCTTTGTGCATATGTGCACTTTCTAGTTTCTGGGTTATAGAATGGGGCAATGGTCATTAGGAATTCTAGTGCCTGTATTGACTGTGGGAAGACAATAGCCTCAACTAGGTCGAACCTCTTCATTCTCCGATGGAGGGCCTCCAGACTAGGTTTGTCCAATTGAGCCTTGATATCTTCAACTTCTATATGGCCAATTTCAGTATCCGTGACCCATCTGATTTGATCCTCTAGATTTGAAACATAGACCTATCCTTGATAATGGTATTTCATGGTGGCTGGGAGTCTATCAATTTCTTTGCCTCTTTTGCTGGAGGATGAGTCCATCTAACCACTCGAACCTACAAGTAGAACACAAATCCTCAGTTTTTGATAATAAGCATAAAAGTTGATTTACCTCGGGACTTCGAGGTCCCGGGATAGGCATAAGGGAAGAAGGCTTGAAACTCCGGGGTTTCGAGGTTTTGGGCCTATGTTGGGTGCAAAAGGAATCCTAGAACTCTGGGGTTCTAGGTTGAGAGTTACCCGGAACTCCGAGGGTCCGGGGTTAGGTCAAACAGCCACCCGAAACTTCGAGGTTCCGGGGTTCCAAGTAGGAAAAACTAGGGCACGCAAAAACAAATGAAGCACAAAGAAAAAACAAACAAAAACCAACAACAAGACGAGGAGAAAAACTAAACTAAAAACCAACAACAAGGGCAAGAAAATCCACCAACCTGGTGAAACAAGATGCCCAAAAACGCCAAGGAAGATTCAGAGGTCCAGAGGTTCTCGACTTGGAGCTAGGGAGGAGAAGTTGTGGATGCACAAATGAACTTTAAAAAGTCCATCATCTCTATTTATATCTCCCCCCAAGTCTATCCGTACGAAGGCATTTTATGCGACCTCAGGACTCTGAGGTCCCGAGATTCTAAGCTCGACCAAAAGGAACACCCTACTCTGAAACTGCAAGGGTCCGGGGTTTCGAAGCAAAAAAAAAAGGAAGGCCCCTACCTCGGGACTCCGAAGTTCTGAGGTCAAAAGAAAAAGGGACCTCGGGACTCCGGGAATCCAGAGTTCCAAGGTCAAAACTAAAAGGGACCTCAGGACTCTGAGATTTCGGAGTTCCAAGGTTAAAACCCAAAAGGGAAGGAAAAAAGAAAACAAAAGGGGACCCCAAATTTTGACTCAAGGAGACTAACAGGGAAATAGATATGCTAGGCATAACAAATGGCGACTATCTGGGAAAAATGACTATAGGCAATTTAGAACTTCAGAATCTCTAGTTAACCCAACACCTAAAGCTATTATCACTCAAAAGGATGTATAAGAGTAAAAGATGAGGGAAGCAATGAACAAACAACCAAGAAGAGAAATATACATGATTAACTCTTAAGTGTGTCTGTATGATTTGTTACTCCATTTCAATAATGCAGATAAGCAAAGGAAACTAGGCGCAAGCTGCATAGATGAAGTCATTAACCATGTTTCGTGCAAGGTCATCCTGGGCATAGCTCTGCTGCTAGTCGGGCGTCTATAGCCCCAACAGAGATACCTCTCGTTCCCCTCAAACAGTGCTCCACTACCAGCCAATCCTCCATAGCCTCGGTGGATGTTACTTTGAGTTGCTTAAGAGGATCACTTTTTTACTTCTTCTTCTTCTTCTTCTTCTTCTCTCTCTCTCTCTCTCTCTCTCTCTCTCTCTCTCTCTCTCTCTCTCTCTCTCACAAACATTATAGGATATAGAGAATGACTTTTTTCTTCAATAACCTTTTAAGCAATTTTCAAACATTGAAGTTCGATAACTGGGTTGGGAGCCACAGTGGATAACATGAAACACCTCGACTTCAGATTTTTCACTTGATACCCAATTTATCTGATATCTTACAAAAAATTTTGATGTACCTTAATGTGATGTTAGTGCTGAGTTTATCAAGATAGCCTTTTCTAGTTGAGAGTCAAAACTCAAATCATATTTAAACGATTATATACCACTTTGGACGAGTATAGACAAAAGTTCCAAAATTAACCAAATGATAATGACGTCATAAATAGCAAAGAGTCAAAGTCTCTCAAAATTTGGCAAGATGTTATGCAAAGGATACCTTCCTGTTAGAATCTTTGAGAACAAAATATGTATATCCCGACTCAAAAAACAAAACGAACAAACAAGAAAAAACAAAAAGGGGAAACACACAACAAGGCCCAAAAACATGAAGCACGACAAAAAGAAAACAACTAACTACTATATACAACAAGTCAAGCTTCATTGAGGATTTAATCGAAGTAATGCTTGAGGAACTGACCATTGACGGGAAATGGTAGTTCTCCAGTCAAAGAGCTTAACCTAAAAGTGTTCTCTCCTAAAATTTCAGCTATTTGGTAAGGACCTAACCACAACCTTTCAAACTTTTGATGATCAACTTTCTTCTCCTTGGCCTTGTCCCATAACAGGACTAGGTCAAAGATCCGAAAAGCTTTCACCTTGGCCCTTTTATCAAACCAAAAGCTTAACAATGGCTTGGTTCTTGGCAAAGTGTTGTAGCATATTAGTCCTTTTTTCATCAACTCTTAATAAATTTAAGAGGTGAACCTCTACCTGATCCTCAATGTCAAGTTCTTTCATTAATTGAAGGACTGGTATTTGTAAGTTGATTGGGAAAACAGGGGTCTGGCTGTAGACAAAGTAATATGGAGATGTTCCCAAGGCATCTTTTACTCTGGTTCGATCATCCCATAAGGCGTATCTCAATTGATTATGCCAATCCCTGGGGTTTTTTTCAAGTAGCTTTTTGATGAAATCTAGGATGTTCTTGCTCGTGGATTCAGCTATTCCATTACCTTGCGGGTAATAGTTGGATGAAAATTTTAATATCACTTTATATTCATATGACATTTGCATCAACTATGCAAAAGTTAAAGCAGGACCATTGTCACATACCATAGTGAACAACATACCAAACCTGGTGACGATATGCTCTTCAATAAATTTCAAGACCACCTCAGCAGTAGCATTTCGGCATGCAATGGCTTCTATCCACTGGGTACAATAATTTGTTGCTGTAAGAATAAACTTATGTCCTGCAGATGAGTTAGGGTTAATAACACCTACGAAATCCAGTGCCCATTGAGCAAAAGGTCTTACCTCGAACATTGGTTGGAGAGGCATAGCGGGATTTCTTTCTCTGGAGGCTGCAGTTTGGCACGTATGGCAGTGACGAACATGCTCATGAGTATCCTTAAATATGCTAGGCCAATAATATCCAACCTTCAAGATTTGATGTGCAATGGCATCTGCTGACCCATGACCTGTACCATATTTCCCATGAAATTCCTCGATCATATTATGGGCTTCTTGATGATCAAGGCACTGAAGGTAGATACCCTCATAATTTTTTCTATAGAGTGTCGAATCCTTGATCATATAATTGGCACTTTTGAGCCTTAATGCTCATCTTTGCGTGGTTGTCAATCCCTCAGGACACCTATTATTCAACAATATAAATACCAAATCTATTTACCAAGGGCCCTGAGTGAATGACTTCAACGTATACCGTTGACACTGGATTTGAGGGATGTCAGTTGCCATGGCCTAAGACAATCCTTGGCCTCAGACCAACTTCATTGGATGCATCTCTAGGTCAAATTCTTGCAATATTGCCATCCATTTCCCTCAACGATCTCCCAGTTGGGACTGCATGAGTAGTGACTTCACTGCTTGGTCAGGGACAATCGCATAAATTTTACTCCTCAGGATGTAATGCCTAAACTTCTTGACTAGTCTTACCAATGCAAAGGCTTGCTTTTCAAGAGCACAATATCTAACCTCAACACTTTTGAAAGGAGAGCTCATAAATGCAATAGGCTTCTTGTTCCCCGCTTGCCTCTGCGTCAAAATGGTCACTCCTAAGTGTAGCGAAGCAAAAGAATATATGTAAAACGACAGTGTGTAATCAGGGCTAGTTAGTACAGGAGCTTCGACGATGGATTTCTTGATCTGGGTGAAAGCCTCTTTTGCTTCAGTTGTTCATTCGACCTTAGCATCCTTCTTCATCATTTCATTCAATGGCTTGACTATTTCTGCAAACCAGTAATAAACTTTCTAACAAAATTGATCTTCCCAAAGAAAGATCTCATCTCCTTTTTACTGCCGAGCATTTGTAACTTCAATAATGCTTCTACCTGATCTGGGTCTATAGATATCCCCCTCTCAGAGATTACGTGGCCAAGTAGCTTTCCTTCAGCCACTCCAAACACACACTTCTTGGGGTTAAGGGAAATCCCATATCTTCGACATCTCTCCAATACCTTTTGGAGGTGGTCTGGGTGGTCTTCTCTGACCTTTGAAAATATTGTCAAATCGTCCATATAGATAATAATGCATTTTCCAATCAATTCCTTGAAAGTTGTATCCATCACTCGTTGGAAGGTTTCCCTAGCATTAATCAACCCGAATGGCATTCTTTTGTACGCATATGTTCCCCACTTCATCGTAAACGTTGTCTTCATACAATCCTCATAGTTCACCAATACTTGGTTATATCCCGAATAACCATCTAAAAACAATATCATTTGCGAACCATTTACTATTTTTAATACTTCATCCAAAGAAGGGAGCGGGTTATTATCCTTCTCGGAGGCTTTGTTGAGATTGTGAAAGTCCATGCAAAGCCGTATTTCTCCATTCTTTTTCTGCACTGGTACCAAATTAGCAACCCAAGTAGAATGTCGTACCGGAAAAATAATCTTAGCAGAAAGTAACTTTTGTACTTTCTTGAAAATCAAGGGTTCTATTAGTGCATTGACCGGATGTTGTTTTTGTCGGAATGAATTTATGTTAGGTTTTAGGGGAATCACATGGGTGATAATCATTGTATCGAATGTCTTTAAATCTTCATACCCCCATGCTATTACATTGATGAACTCTTTCAAGATCTGTATCAGTTTTTGTCTTTCATTTTGAGTGCAAATCTTCCCAATATAGACAATCCTCTCTTGTCCTTCTAGACCAATATTATGGGGCTCGTATTTCTCGGCATCCTCATCCGTCGTCAGTTTCTCCTTTACTCTAGGGTCTGAGTCAAAAAGTCTCTCTAAGGTGACCATCGCTTTAGGAATAACGTTAGTTGGTAAATCCAAAATATCAACATTACCTTCAATATTAAGATCATCTGATTTGTCTTCCTCATCAATAATTTGATCTTCAAAAGCCCCAAAATTGGCAAGAAAGGCTAGAATGTGGGCATCATCCCAGAAGACTTGGAAGTGTTTGATATTATCAGGTACAACAGGTATAGAGATTAATTCCACCGAGAACTTCTTTAAAGGGGGTTGGCTTACTAGTTCTAATGTACTGGCAGCTACGGCCAGTGCACCAGGTATTCCGTTGACTTTCCTAGATACCAGTTGAATATTGAAAGCATCAAAATCCTCATTCAAATCCCACACTCTATTCCGATATGTTGCTAAGCTTTTGCCATGGCACACATATTGGCTTCGCACTTGTTTAACCACTAACTTAGAATCTCCTTGCACTTTCAAACACTTTGCCCCCTTCTTATGAGCAAAAATTAATCCTCTAATTGAGGCCTCGTACTCTATCATGTTATTAGTACAAGGGAATTGGAGTCGGTAAGAAGCTAAAAGGGTTTTCCCTTTTGGGTTGGTTAACTCTACGCCTGCTCCACTGCCTTGCTTGGATCTTGACCCATCAAACTTTAAAAACCATATTTCATCTTTTAGTCTCTTCATAGTTTTCACCTTTGGGTCAATGATCAGGTTAGCGTCCGGAGGGGATTGCTGCTTCTCAAACTCGAGACCTTGTGATAATTGAGGTTGTTCCATTTCTGGTTGCATAAACACTTCAGTAGTGTTAGGAACAACCTATTCCGATTGAGGTTGAAGTTTAGATTGTGTTTCTTCTTTCTTTGGCTTAAGAGGAATATCTTCCTCTTCGTTTTTAACAAGATCTCGACTGCAAGAATCTCCTGGCTGTATTCTTTAGGTAAGGTAGTCTTGTCTACAGGGTCAATTTTTTGGGGCTCTAATCCTTCACAAGTTAGACCTTGAACTTCCTCCATATTAATGGTATGATCATCTTCTTCATATAGAACCAAACTCATCAACTTCGTAATCTCATTCTGACATGGGATATATGAAACTTTTGAGTGCTCCTCATGATGTATCCGACACTATTTCGGAAGCAACAACTCTTGTATCTTCATAGTGTCTCCCAATAAACACATTCCTTGTTGTACTGTTGTAGTGAACTCTTTGAACCACCTTCTATATACGGTCTTGTCTGCTTGAAATAATTGAAGAGGAGCTAGTGCAGAGAAAGTAAGAATCTCATTGACCGTGTATACTCCTCGGCTTACTTCAG
Organism: Cryptomeria japonica; assembly: GCF_030272615.1. Classification (NCBI taxonomy): domain Eukaryota; kingdom Viridiplantae; phylum Streptophyta; class Pinopsida; order Cupressales; family Cupressaceae; genus Cryptomeria; species Cryptomeria japonica. Next base: position 571,847,090 of record NC_081413.1, read on the forward strand.
CAAACACCACTTCATTAAGAGCACCATAATTTGTGACTAAATTCTTCAATTTAGGCTCGCTATCAATTCAGATCTGGTTGCTTACTCCTTTCCATGGAAGCCATAAGTACGTGAAACAAGTTGAGAAATATCCTCCCAATGTTTTGGACCAATCCCTACTAAGGAGCATCCCATATACTTCTGGAATATCCACCACTTGAATGTCAATATAATGAGATATTTGGGGATCAACACCTAACTGGATGTATACATCTTTCAATTCTTCGATGACGTTAACCTCTTTTTTGTCCAGTTGCACGTGTTGGTTGAAGTCCGAGCTACTGACATATAGAGTAGGGCATTACGTTTCCTGAAGCTCCTGAATCTACCAAACAGTTATGTAAATTCTTCCCACAAATATTCAAACTTAGTAAAAATGGTGGATTTTCTATTGCATCACTACTAATGTTAGCGTTGACTTCATTAAAGTCTGTCATCTTAACCTCATTGCTCTGTGATTCTAATAATTCCAATTTTCTAAGAGAGCCCTCTTTTGTTCATGGCAATATCTCAATAGTTCCATTAAGGACATAGTGGTGGCAATCCTTTCCATCTCCTTAGTAACGTCAAATGATCCTTTCAGAACATAATCTTGCCCTCCAGCTTGTCTAGGGCGTGTTCCTTGGAAAGTCTGAGGACGAGGATTGTTGCTTGCATTAGCATCAAGAGGTACAAACCCACCCATCGGGGGAGGTGGCTCCGTTAATGGAGCTTTGCCTTGACTCCTAAGATTGTAATTGTTCCTGGTCTGAAAGGCCTGAGCATTGTAGACACATGGTTCACCTTCAACTTCAGCCTAAAATTCTCTATACAAGAAAGTATCGACCAACATGGCAGTATTAACCTTATCAAGTTCATCATTAGAATAATCTTTGGGATGAGAGTCAGCTTGAGCAATTATTATGATTTTCTCAAACTGAGCACAATTAACCTCAGAATGCGTAGCTGTGTCATGCAACCTGCACCAATTTGTTAGCAACTTCATATCGGCAAGGTTAACACTTTGTGTGTGGTTTGGGTTATCTCATGCATCCGGGTGATCATGGTTCACCCCACCATTATTCAGACCCGTATTCCACTGCCTATTATAAGGTTTGTTGTTGTACCTTTGATTTTGGTTCTGGTTATTGTAGTTCCACTGATTATTATATGGTTGGGATTGATTATACCCTCCTGGAGGATTCATCTTTAGCTGGCCCAAGTCTGAAGTAACCTATGAGATCATTTTCTTTAAGGCTTGTACTTCAACAGATATATGGGATCTGGGATCCTTGATTCTCAAGCGCCGTAGTTGGAGGTTGGTTCATTGAATTAATGTTGTCAAATTGTTGATTTCTGACTTGCGCTTGACCAGCATATTATGTTTCAGTGGGGGAAGTATTGGTACCATTTTGCCAAGTCGATGCTTGAGCAGCAAACTATTGATTCACCTGAGGTTGGGGTGCATAGATTGGCATGAGGTTCATCGTTGGGGCACCTATAGGTAGAGACAAGGGTACACCTGGAAGTTGATTGTAGTTTCCTTGATTCACCCCTATGGGTAAATTATATCCGATCCCTCTCGGGGTTTGATTCAACTCATGATTCATGCTAATTGCTAATGTGAAGACTTTCGCCAAGGTGTCCCTTTGATCTTGAGGAACACTCTCCTTAATAAACATATTAGTCCAAGGATCAATAGCTCTTAGTTATGAGTCAATGAATACATTAGGTGCTACCTAGTAAGGGGCTTGTAGCCTCTTGAATGCCCTTTGGAAGCTAGTATTAAAAGTCGTTAATGGCTCATTTGGCGATTTCTTAAGAGAAGCGAACTAGTGGTATAGTGTCCTGGGGTCTACATACACTCAGAATTGATCAATGAAGGCCTTCTCTAAGAGGTCCCAACCTGTGATGGAGTTTACAGGTAAGGTTAAGTACCAATTGTATCCATTCTCCCCAAGTGAATATGGGAAGAGTCTACATACTACATCTTGGTGTTCAATATGATTACGAACAACCGCATCTTTGAATGCTTCAATATGTTCATCAGTCATTCATCCCCCTAAATAATAAAATTTGTTGCAAAATTTATCCGGGTTTCAAGGTAGGTCATGTATACCCCCTGGTATGGTTCCTAGTGGTGTGGTGTCTTGGTTGAAGTAGGCCATTGAAGGTGGTGACGGTGGACGTTGAGTCACAAAAGGTGCAGCGATAGGCTGAGGACTAGGAATCAGTTGATCTCCTAAGTTGGGTATGGATGATTGTACTGATGAGGCTATTGAGGGTTGTTTCTTAGCTTTGTTCTTCTTCCTCCTAGTGGTGAGCCCTAATTCTACTAAGTCGGATGGTGAAGAACTAGTCCTAAGGACTCAGTGGAATCTCTCGGAAGAGAAAGATGATATACGATCTAGCTTAGTACCTCAATTTTCTGGTTGAGAACGTGCTTGTGGATTTTCTCATGGGTTCACCTAAGGATTGAGTTGTCTTTGTGCCTGTGCTTCTATACGTATAGCCTTTTGTCTCTTGTTGTCTATGACTTGTCGTGCTTGTAACCAATCATTGTAATTTCTTGTACTGTCCCAAGCAAAGTCGTATAGTTGGGTAAGAATGTCGTCTTGCTCGTTGTTGAGGTTAGGTTGGGTAAAGGGCATCAATCCGTCTCCTGGGAGTACCATATGTGGTTCACCAATGAGGGGATTAGTCTTGGCCCTCCTTCTAGCGCCAGTTTCTATTGACGAGTGTTTTGATACACTCACTAACAGTCAGGTAGTTTATGCAAACACTCACCACCTCTCCTGAAAAGAAATAAGTTCTAAGAAACTAATTTCTCCAAGGTCTCTATAGTCGGGTCTCGACGGTGATGGACAACCCAATGGTTGATGTGGTTATACCTATAAAGGGGCCTGTTGGTTAGAACTAAATCTTGTTGGTTATGGATAACTGCACTTCCTTTCTTTTTGTATTTTTATGGTTTAAGATTCTCTGAGAAATAAAATGTGAAGCGTAAAGGGAAACAAGAAAATACCACTAAAGACCAATATAATGACAACTTAATGAACTACTCAATTAGTTCCTTGCAATCCAAGAAATTATCACATATTATAAGTTAGCATTCAACAACAAACCTCCAGAAAACTTGCAAAATCATCAATTTTACAAGTCTATGGAAACAATATCATCAACAATATGGCCTATCACAATGATTCTCATACACCACTAACGTGCGCAATATGATTCATAAAGTGATAGACAAAAATATTAAACCACATTGCTAACTCCAAACAATAGACGTTACCAAATTACAAAGAACAATTTGGTAGAATATGAACGTAGATCAGGCAATCTACAAGTTGTTTTTCATATTAATCTCAATGAATGTATAACAAAAATAACTCAAACTTCTTAATCAATCTACATAATATTCTAAAATCTCTAAGTAGGCCACAAATCATCAATTTGGGACCCTTACAAATGAATCCAACTTCTCAATTTATAGAAGTTCTTTACCCTACTATCTAGGAAATAACTCTATTCTAAATTAAGAATTGAACCTAGGAGTCGTAGTTAACTTGCAAGTTTTTGCCTTAACACTCCACTTAACAACTACGAAATGGGGACTCAATGAGCACTACGAAAACCCTGCTAGGTGAGCCACGTTTTCGTAAACATGCAGAATTTCTCTCAAAATTGGAACTCTAGTAGGAGCCGCAGTTAAAAATTAAGGATAAAAAAAAGTTTTGCTATCTTTAGCAATTGTGTGTTTATCTTTTATTTCTTGATAAAAGCTCTATAATTATCAATTATACATGCAACTGCTTGAACCAGAGGATCTGCTACATGCTTAACTCTAAAGTTATACTTCTTCAAAACTTCATCTGCATGCGTTCCCCCCTCCTCCAACTCTTTCACTGTGTGTGCCACCTCTTGACACTGAGTAATCAAATACGTGTATATGTCCATAAGGGTGACATCAAACTAGGCCGTGGGTCCTAGGTGTTGTGCCTCATATGCATCCCATGTTGGAATTTTTTATGTTTATGTTGTGATTGTTATTGATGGACACACACTTGCATTGAGATCTCCTTTATATGTATGAGTTAGAGCACAACCGGTATGTTGTATTATAGTCTTTAGACTATTGGTGTTTTGCAGAATGTGTTTCCCGGTCTGAAGCAGCATGTTGACCCCAAGCGGTTCGTGGATACCAAGCGGTACGAGGGATTAAAGCGGCTTAACACATTTTTACCAGTCTTCATTTTTGTCAAACCGGCAACTGACATTTTATATGAACCGGTAGTACTCTGTGATGAGTTACCAATCAACATTTTGTGATGAGTTACCATCCACCGATTGTTTGACGGTGTTAACACCTAAACGGTGCTTTTTGTGTCATAGTACCAAGTATGTCCAGGTTCATTGAACCTAGGAAATTGTTATGTAATCCTATTGGACCGACATGAAATTAGATTCCTTTATAAGGACATCATGTCTAGGGTTTTAGGTTGTTGATGTGGTTGTAGCAAAAGTTTATGTTGTTGCTAGGGTTTAAGGTGGTTGAGGAGTTGGAGAGAATATGAATGTGTAGAAGACTGAAGTAATGCTAGAGTGCATTAGGAACGAGCTATCAAGGATCTAACCGACCAGTCTGTGCTGCTAGCTAGATCAAACACTTGTTTATTACTCACATCTTTGACAAGTCTGTAGCCCTTAACCGGGTAGGCCCAAAAGCCTTTTGTAAATCCTCTAACAAGGTGGTTCACATCTATGGATCTAAAATCCTCTAGCAAGGTAGTCTTTAATCAGACTTAGCTCCTAACAGAGATTGAGATTCCTAACAGGATCTGTTCTAGTAAAGAACATTGTAAGACCTTAACCGGTCTGGTTCCTATTCTGCAGATAGTTACTTGTAAGTTCCATCTCACCGTGGTTTTTCCCATTTGGATTTTCACGTCAAAATCTCTTGTGTTATGGTGTTTTTGCTTATGTGGGTGAATGCATTATGAGCTATTTGGTTTGCATGTGTGTTAACCGGTTTGTCTGCTAAACTATTTTACCAGTTTACTATTAGTCTTGCAAAGTGTTTAAGTGCAGAGGTTTTTGGCATACTAATTCACCCCCCCCCTCTTAGTATTCATCAATTGGTATCAGAGCCTACCTTTCTATAAGTTTAACCACTTGGAAAGAGATATGAGGGAATACTCTATAGGGGAACTTACACATCGGCTCACTCAGTCTGAGCAAGCCTATGATGATCTTATGGTCAAATACAAGGCATCTCAAGCAAAAAGGAGAGAACATGCTGAAAAGCTGATGGAGCTATCTGAAAATAGTTCTTCAGATGAAGCAGACATGGAAGCTCTAATTGCAGAAGTAAATAAGTTGAATGAATCAAAATCCAATCTGAGAAAGGAGTTGGAAGGACTGGCTATTTGGATGTGTCAAGAGCTTGAGAATCAGAGGAAAGCTGAAGATCTTGTGAAAGAAAGAGATCATGAGATCTCCAAGTTGAAACAAGAGATCAGTGCCCTAACTACTCAACTCCATGCAAGCAAAGTGGAAAAGGAAGACATGCAAGGAGAACTGAACATTGCCATCTCTGAGAATGAAAACCTGTTGGAAACAAATGCTGCTATTTCCAAAGAACTCTTCGAGTCAAAGGAAATACTTGCTAAGTTCAACAAGAGTACTGTCAAGCTAGAGCAAAAGCTTGAATCTGCCAAATTGTTCAAGAATACCAATGGACTTGGTTATTCCGGTCACGAGGAAGGTGAGACCTCTGGCACAAATGCTGGAACATCAAAGAAACAACCAACATCAAAGGATAAAGGTAAGAAAAAGTTTAAACCTGCTTGCTTCAATTGTCTTAAAGAAGGACATACTGCAAATGTGTGTAGGAGTAAGGCTTACAACAATTTTCCTTATTTCCTAAATGATAAGCCTAAATCCTATAGATTAAATGGTAACTGTTATGTATGCAACAAGTATGGGCATAGAGCATCTGAATGTAGGTCAGTTATGAACAACATTGATAGATATCCTCTGAGGACCCAAGGAGCTGGTCCTGAACCTTTTGTGAACCAGAATCACAACCAGTTTAATGCCTTCAATCATTAGCAAAGAAGCGGTGGCTAGGTAACCGGATGGAGAGAAAACTGTATGGTCTATCATGGTCATGGTCACACTACTGCAACATGCAGAAGGAAGAATGGACCTTGGAGAGCACCTGGATTGGTCTGCTATCACTACAACAAACCGGGTCACATTGCCAGATTCTGTAGATCAAGAAAGAACATATCTAATGATATATCGGTCACTCCAGAAGGAAACATTGATGTTGACACTGTTCAAGAAGACATGAACAAAATCTGGAAGAAGAAACCAACAATGTTACAAGAGGAACCGGTTTCTGCACCTAGTGTGGAAATCACGGAACCGACAAACTAAGCTTCAGAAAAAGCTTAGGGGGAGCAAATGGCGAAATGTTTCGAACCCCCGGTTTACACCGATAAAAGACCGTAACCGATATGTGATACCTGTCATTTGGCAGAAGACCGAAAATGCTAAAAAGGCAAATTAGGGTTTACGCCCTAATGGAAGAGCATTAATTATGGTAGGTGAGAAATATGCTTAAAAGGATTTTTCAAATCATTTCTCACTAGTTTTCAAAGAGCAAAGCGACGAAAAGGCGATTTGAGCTGAGATTTTGAGAAATTGAGAAACCGTGAAGGAGATTCAAATTCAAACTGCAAATGGTTAAGTGGAGAACACAAAGCGGTGATTCAGCAACCGACGGAGTGTGAAGTGAAGGAGAATCTGCAAGCCCTAAAATTCATGTGTTTCAAAAGGTATTTCTCGAGTTCTTAAAATTTCTATCATGGCTTCCGCATCTCATACCAGTTCTAGTGCATCTATTGACTCTGCAAGTTTTATTCAACGAAAGTCTAAGTATAATGCCCTATCACAAGTCCCGACTGGTGTGATAGTAGAAGAGGGAATTTCTGACTACATAGATTACAAGATTGAAGACCTAGGGCCTCTAGCCATCCACTCCTAGTTAGGTTTATTTTGTGGAAAGGATAAGAAGGTCAAACTGGAGTATGAAATTTTGGAGAAGAAGAAGCTCCACAATGTTGTTTACTTCCTAGAGGATTTCATAGAGGATCATATACAGATCATTTTGAGCAGAGTCCATGGTGACAAGATGTACCTAGAGAGAACACATGATATCATGCCACAAGCAATTCATGTAGTCACTGGATTCTACAACACAGGGGAAGTGCTAGCCCAAAGGACGATAAGCAAAACTGAAATGTCCAAGCTCACCGGTTCAGTGAGTGACTCACGAGGCATGACAATCAATTCTATCAAGGATGATCTGGTTAAGTATGCCTGCATGGTGATAGGCTACCAGACATTCTCTTCCAACAGAATTAACTCTGTATCTGCTACAACGGTAAATGCTGCTTACCGGATGATAAAGGAGGACACATCATTTGACCTGTGCACCAGTATGCAGAGACAACTCCTGTTGAATCTGAAGTCGATCAAACAAGATAATGCACTAAGGCTCAAGTTTGGACAACTACTGGTTGGGTTGTTCTTCTATTTCCAAGGCTACTTTCCAGGAGTAGGAGATGTCCAGTGGTTTGCTGACCAACCAGTGACCAAGCAAATCAAGGAAAGCATTCAAGCAATTGGAACCGGTCACTCGGATGTTCTGAACAAGTATTTTGATGAGTTCAAACCAAAAATGAGCCAAAGAATGAGAATATCAGGTGACATCGTCAAGAAATATGAATACGATATTTGTTTCACCATCAAGGTGGATCAATGCATAATGGAGGCTGTTGAGCCCAGAATGGAAGAAGTGAAGCCAATGGGCTATGAGGTGATGTACGATATGCTGGAAGGGTATGCCTCTACCCTTATTGCCTCACCTCTTGATCCTAAGGCAAAGAGGACCAAAACCTATATGGAAAGGGTTACACCAGTCGAGGAACCCATTGCAAAGAAAGGAAAAGAACCTACAGTGAAGAAGGTAAAGGCAGTGCCTGCAGCATCAGCATCGGTTACTACTGCAACTCCAAAAGTGACCAAGCGGTCACCAACCAAGAAGAAATCGGAAGCAGCACCGACTAAAGTCTTCGAGAGGAAAAGGAAGACAAAAAGCAATACACCGGATTCAGAGGAAACTGTGTCTGAGGAGCAGCCCAAGAAGACAAGACAAACAAGAAAGAATACAGAGAATGAACCGACATCATTTGCACCGGTAAATATTGATATCTCCTCCTATAAACCTTTGACACATTGTCAAAGAACAATAAAGAATATTAGGAGAAAATTGCTACATGATTTAATTGAGTATTTTGATGACTTTAATGATGATGAAAAGGAAGCGGTTGAAAAGGAAATAATTTAGTATTTATGTGTTAATGACTGGTCGCCTTCAGAAATTAGATTTGAAACACCAGATTCTTTGTATAAGTCCTTAGACAATAAATGACGCATTGCCATAGAGCAGGAACAGGAAATGAGAGAAAAAGTTTTTGCTGAACATTTTCCTGATGTGTCAAATTTGGAACTGTTCGATGTATTGAACAAATACAAAGGTCTTTTCTTCATGAGAAGAAGAATACTCCTGTTATTGGAAGGGAAGGGTAAGGAAGTGCTCAAGGATACACACACTCGTGCTCTACAAGCTTTGAAGATGCATCGAGTGGATGAAGTCAACCGGCAAGCTGAAAAATAACCGGTTATAACAAAACCAGATGAAGCATTTGATGATGAAGGAAACTCGGTTGATGAACCGGTCGACACTATTGATGTCAATGCCCTGGACGTAGAAGATGTTACTCAGGAAACACCATCTGAGGCAACAGGACAGGAGCAACAGGCTGAACAGGTTGATAAGCAAGCTGAGGACAGACAGAAAGCGGCAAAGGAAGAGGTCGAGCAAAGGAAAAAGGATGAAGAAGAGAAGAGGAAAAAGGATGAAGAAGAGAAGAAGAAGAAGGATGAAGAGGAGAAGAAGAAGAAGGATGAAGAAGAGAAAAAGAAGCAAGAAGATGAAAAGAAAAAGAAAGAAGAGGAAGACAAGGAAGAGGAGAAGAAGAAGGAAGCAGAGAAGAAGAAGGAAGAGGAAGAAAAAGAAGAGAAGAGGAGAGAAGCAGAGAAAAGGAAGAAGGAAGAGGAGGACAAAGAAGAGGAGAAAAGGAAAGAAGCAGAGAAGAAAAAAGTAGAGGAGGATAAGGAAGTGGGAAGAGGAGAGAAGCGGAGAAGAAGAAAGCAGAAGAGGACAAGGCAGGAGAAGCGGAGAAGAGCACCTAGATGGAGACTCTGAAGGCAACCGGGAGTCAAGCCAAACTAGCTGATCTCACCAGTCCTATTGATCTCTAGTCTGCAAGTGAAACAGAGCTAATGTAGAGCATGAAGGTTGCTTAAGAGCGCCTTGAAATTATTTGAAGGAAGAAGGAGCATGATGTAATTCAAGCGGTTGTGGAAACTCTTACTAGTTTGATACCCGGTACAAAACTTCCCAACACCGATTCATCACTAGCTAAACTTAAGCTCCTATGCACAATAGTGGATGATCAAGTGCAGAGCCTAGAAGAGGCAGCAAAGGCAAATGTCAAGAAGGAGCATCAAAAAGCTGTTAATATAGCTCTGGTGAAGAAGTTTAATGAGCTCCGGTCTGAACTGAAGAAAGAACAAAAGGATATAAGGGACGCTCTAGATAAGGGAAATCTGCTACTCAGCAAGATCTACCAACCCCATCTGTTCTATGATGATGTGCTAGCTCAGAAGCAAAAGCTTCAAATAGACTTGCAGTCCTACATGAGCACATTCAAGCCACCTTATGATTCCTTTACAACTTATGGGCAAACCGTTCACCAGTTTCACATCCAGTCAGCAAAGATGGAGCAAGAGATCAGCACCCGGTCTAGAGATTTGTAGGAGCTACAACTGGTTCTACTCCCACGATTGCAAATTCTTCAGAAGTGCTATCTAAACCTGGATGCCTTAACAGTTACACAGGAGATGAGCACAATTGATGCCATGGAAGAACAGGTCTCCCAGATGCAGACAAAAAAAGAAGTAGCCACCTCCCTACTTGAGTCCTGGTCTTTGTCGATGAAACAATTCTTGTAGGACTTTAAATCTATTTTTGACAAGTATTATTCCTTATTGTCATAAACTTTTATTATTTTAATATCAAATGAAAATAGGGTTGTTCAGCTGTACTTTGTCATTGTTCGCAAAGGGGGAGAAGAATTCTATTTGGGAGAAGTATTTGGTAATCAAAATTTTGATATATGCTCTGAATATCTCAATGTTTATGCTCTATATGCAAAAGTGTTATACATTGTATTGTTAAAGGGATAGTGTATATGCTTAGGGGGAGCAATTTTGCTAATGGCATGATTTTGTTGTAAAACACTTAGATGTCAAAATTTTATTTTCCTAAGTGTTGCCATCAATGCCAAAGGGGGAGATTGTTGGCATTTTTGATGTTTATGTTGTGATTGTCATTGATGGACACACACTTGCATTGAGATCTCCTTTATATGTATGAGTTAGAGCACAACCAGTATGTTGTATTATAGTCTTTAGACTATTGGTGTTTTGCAGAATGTGTTTCCCGGTCTCAAGCGGCATGTTGACCCCAAGCTGTTCGTGGATACCAAGTGGTACGAGGGATTAAAGCGGCATAACACATTTTTACCAGTCTTCATTTTTGTCAAACCGACAAATGACATTTTATATGAACCGGTAATACTCTGTGATGAGTTACCAACCGACATTTTGTGATGAGTTACCATCCACCGATTGTTTGACAGTGTCGACACCTAAACGGTGCTTTTTGTGTCGTGGTACCAAATATGTCCAGGTTCATTGAACCTAGGAAATTTTTATATAATCCTATTGGACCGACATGAAATCAGATTCCTTTATAAGGACATCATGTCTAGGGTTTTAGGTTGTTGATGTGGTTGTAGCAAAAGTTTATGTTGTTGCTAGGGTTTAAGGTGGTTGAGGAGTTGGAGAGAATATGAATGTGTAGAAAACTGAAGTAATGTTGGAGTGCATTAGGAACGAGCTATCAAGGATCTAATTGAGCAGTCTGTGCTACTAGCTAGATCAAACACTTGTTGATTACTCACATCTTTGACAAGTTTGTATCCCTTAATCGGGTAGGCCCAAAAGCATTTTGTAAATCCTCTAACAAGGTGGTTCACATCTGTGCATCTAAAATCCTCTAGTAAGGTAGTCTTTAATCAGACTTATCTCCTAACAGAGATTGAGATTCCTAATAGGATCTGTTCTGGTAAAGAACATTGTAAGATCTTAACCGGTCTAGTTCCTATTCTGCAGATAGTTACTTGTGAGTTCCATCTCACCGTGGTTTTTCCCATTTGGGTTTCCATGTCAAAATCTCTTGTGTTATGGTGTTTTTGCTTCTGTGGGTGAATGCATTATTCGCTATTTGGTTTGCATGTGTGTTAACCGGTTTGTCTGCTAAACTATTTTACCGGTTTACTATTAGTCTTGCAAAGTGTTTAAGTGCAGAGGTTTTTGGCATACTAATTCACCCCCCTCTTAGTATTCATCATCCCACTAATTCAAAACTTGCTGCTGGTCCATTATTCATGTATTAGCTAATCTGAGGCCAAAAGGTCCTAGCATATTCTTTACAAAATTCTCGTTTGACAAAATTTCCCTAAGGAGAGGGTCTTGAATCTCGGTCATATCCTTGATATATTGCTTAAACATTTCAATCTTCAGCTTCGGGATGTATACATAAGACTGCAAGTTTTTATAGTTGTCACGCCCTAAGAGGTACTCCTTTACCATTGTCTCTTCTCCTAGCCGCAATACCTTCTTCAAAACTTGGAATTGTTTAGTGAAAATGTTTGACTTTCATTCCTATTATGTGGAACGAGAAGCCAAAGCTCTGCCTACCTGTATCGCCTTACTATACATCCCCATAGTATCTTACAAAAATAATCTTATTTTGGCCATATTTACTTGGGCCCATGACTTGGCTGCAACTGCCACCCGCCTTATCTCCACTAACACTTTTACTTCTTCTTCTGGCAACGATGAGGTGGAAGGTAAGTCATCAGTTCTGCACGAGTCAAGGGGTTTTCTCATTTCAATTAGAACCTGCTTATATTGTCCTAATTGTGCTTTGAGTTCCACGTTGGAAGTATGCTCCTTCTCTACACGTCCTCTGACGACTCTCGTGGCTAACTCCAAAGTATCTAGCTCCCCACACTTGGTTTGCTTGCCCAAATTTATCTATGATATTTGGTATTTGGGAGAAGCTTGTCCCTCGACCTGAGATGGAACTGCCACATCTGCAATCGCTTCACCAAAACTAGTTTTTGATAAATGATGAACATTTTTCAACTTCTTAGCCTTTGGTGGCTCCTCGGTGATTACCTGTTGTAGAGTGACCTTAGGAGCTCTTCTTTTCTCTTTTTCATCCTAAAGGTAAATTCCAGCCATTGTGGTATATCTTCATCCTTGTCACCTTGATGTGACACTATATCTGCAGTTATAACATGAACCTCTGCCTGCTCCTCTGCTTCTGTTTACCCGGGGTTTTGAGGTGGTATAACTTGGCGAGCTAGATTGGTTTGGAGAGCTTGTTGCTTGTGTAAGTCCCCTAGTTTACCACTGACCTCCTCATTAAATGTCATTTCTTTGTCAGCTGCCTCTATTTACCCTTGCACGACTGCTATATCCTTAAGAAGGCCCTCTTGATCTTGAGGTGTTAACACTAGTCTTTCATTAAGGAGGTCTCCTACCTCATCCCCTTCTTGTTCGCCTTCTAGTGATCATTATTGCTCAAGATCCTCTTCCTCTGGATCTGAATCAGCCTCGAGGTTTCTAACTTTTATCCCTTCAGTGGTAGGTCTCAAACCTTGCACTCCGATCTGCCCTATGGATATATTGACTAGTGGTGGTGCAGGGGCACTAGTGCCTGGAGCATTTGTGGGCTCTATTGAAGGTGGTTGAGCGGGTATCTCCTTAGTAACTTCTATATTTTCTTCTTGTTCTTGGGTACCCTTTCCTTCAGTGTTCTCTATAGCCATCCTTGGTGGGAGAACTTTGGCCAATGGTACCGTTCCTAATCTATCGGTCACTCCCATGTCTACAACCTTCTTCAATAGTTCAAACTCCCTCATCTTTTCTTGGAGTTTCTTCAATAATTCCTCAGCGCTTTCTTGAGGTTTGTCTTCTTCACTTGGATCAGTGGATGTATTTTGCCTCGAGGCTGACCTTGTTTTTCGAGTGTACTCCTTATGGCACCTTGACTGAGGTACCCCTGAGGTGGATTCCTTCTATTTCACCTTTGAGACGCTGGGCCTTACCCTCTGGCGTAACCATTGCTTAGTCCTATTGATGACCACCTAGGAGACCTTTTCCACATTTGTATCTTCACTTGCAGACCATTTTATTGGGGACAGGGGCCTTTTATCTATCCCCGATTCTCTATAACCTGGATCAAGTAAGTCACCATCATCCCTAAGTTCTTTAGGGAGGTTAGTCCCGATTGCAAAATCTCTCACCTATGGGACAGATAACCTGTTATAGTTCTTTTCCCTGACCTCAAAACTATCTTGCAAGTTGGCCCAAAATTCCTCCAAGCTGGGCCTGTGCCCCTCATATGCCTTAGGCATAGCTTGCTTAAGTTTCCCATAGGGATCATAAAATTCCCTAGCATGATCATATTCCTTCAAGTTTAAATCTTGAAGCTCTTGTTCTACCAACTTTGCTACTTGTATCTTAGAACAGGCAAAGTACCCAATAGATACTGAGAAATCAATACATGTTTTATGCTTTGATGATAGAAGTGACTAGAGGCCTACAAGTTGTCTTACGTATTTCAGCAAAATTATCCTATCATTACAATATCGAGGCAGCAACATTGGGTTCCTTGTGAATCCACTAACCCTGATGTAAGTGGAGCGTGGGTTTTGGATGAACCAACATGCCCACTCTCTAATGATAGCCATAGCCTCCGGGCTAATCCGATATCTTGCATCCCCTGTTAATTGATTATTATTGGGAAAACAAAGGCATCATTAACTCTCTTGAAATGTGACTTTGCGTTGGGTAGAGTGAGTTGGGAATAATACTCCCATATCTTCTTTTGTCCTTCGTCCTCTCCCAGTTGACCTTCTGCCTGTAGCCTTGGAAAATTTCTAGCTCTAGCAGCTAGCTAGATGACATATGATGTGAAAAAGAACTTTTGAGTATGCTGAACTTCTTTCATCTGCTTGTAGATATTATCAGAGAGGATCTGTGGCCAATCAAAATATTGTTTTCCTATTAGAATAGTGCTCATGAATTGGAACATCTAGGGATGAAAATGCTTGCAATCCAGCTTACCAAAGGCCCTGCTGAGCATGGTGATTAAGTCTCTTTGAGGCTCTTTGAAGTCCACCCTTAGGATCTTCATTGCCTTGAGTCCTGTGTTTCTTTCTTCTTCTAACTAGTTTGTATTCATGTGCCTCTTAATAGCTGATGTCTTGTAATTACATGCCTTTAAGGCCTCTTCTTCGATGAACAAAAATACTTCCTCTCTAGTTGGGATTCCAAAGACAAACCCAAGCATACTTGGAGACAAGTCTATGACTGTCTTTCCTTGTGCATCTTTGCACTTTCTTGTTTTTGGGTTATAGAATGGGGCAATGGTCATTATGAATTCTAGTGCCTGTACTGACTATGGGAAGACAGTAGCCTCAACTAGGCTGGACCTCTTAATTCTCCGATGGAGGGCCTCCATACTAGGTTTATCCAATTGAACCTTGATATCTTCAACTTCTATATGGCCAATTTCAGTATTCGTGACCCATCTGATTTAATCCTCTAGCTTTGAAACATAGACCTGTCCTTGATAATGGTATTTCATGGTGGCTGGGAGTCTATCAATTTCTTTGCCTCTTTTGCTGGAGGATGAGTCCATCTAACCACTCGAAACTCCAAGCAAAACGCAAATCCTCAGTTTTTGATAACAAGCATAAAAGTTGATTTACCTCGGTCCCGAGGTCCCGAGATAGGCATAAGGGAAGAAGGCCCGGAACCCCAAAACCCCGGGGTTCGGGGCTTATGTTGGGTGCAAAAGGAATCGCAGAACTCCAGGGGTTAGGGGTTCCGGGCTTATGCCTAAGTGGAAGACACCCGAAACTCTAGGGTTTCGGGGTTAAGTCAAACAGCCACCCAGAACTCTGGGGTTGCGAGGTCATAAAAAACCGACTACCCGAAACTCCAGGGTTCTAGGTAGGAAAAACTAGGGCACGCAAAAATAAACGAAGCACAAAGAAGAAACAAACAAAAATGAACAATAAGACAAGGAGAAAAACTAAACTAAAAACCAACAACAAGGGCAAGAAAATCCACCAACCTGGTGAAACAAGATGCCCGAAAATGCCAAGGAAGATTCAGAGGTCCGGATTTTCGTGACTTGGAGCTAGGGAGGAAAAGCTGTGGATGGACAAATAAACTTTAAAAAGTCCATCATCTCTATTTATAGCTCCCCCCAAGTTCATCCGTACGAAGGCGTTTTACGCGACCTCGGGACTCCGGGGTCCCGAGATTCCGAGATCGACCAAAAGGAACACCCTACTCCGGAACTTCGGGGGTCCGTGGTTCCGAAGCAAGAAAAAAGGAAGGCCCCTACCTTGGGACTCCGGGACTCCAGAGTTCCGAGGTCAAAAGAAAAAGGGACCTCGGGACTCCAGGAATCCAAAGTTCCGAGGTCAAAACCAAAAGGGACCTTGGGACTTCGGGATTCCGAAGTTCTGAGGTCAAAAACCAAAAGGGAAGGAAAAAAGAAAACAAAGGGGACCCCAAATTTTGACTCAAGGAGACTAACATGGAAATAGATATGCCAGGCATAACAAGTCTTTTGCACCTTTCCAGTTGGTTGACATTTATTTACAACGTATGTTTCTTATTTCCTTTTATTAAACTTGTATCCTACTACTTCTTAGTACATGAGGTCATCCTACGTGTCAACCTGATGGAATCAATTTCAGTTGCTAACTTTCATTCCTATGTACTATCATCTGTGTGAGTATTTTTTGGTTGGATTTAAAAAGGGAAACTCTTTCTTTTTATGTCCTGCTTATTTCAAACTTGGAAGTCGTCCCATCCCACGTTTGATATTTGTACAATAGCTCATTTGGGCGTCTCAGATTTCTCTAGGCGATGGACATGTTGTTGTGTGAGGTTCAATGTGATTCAGAACCACCAACTTTCTCATGCACACTTGTTATTATTCGTGCAAGGGTCCCCAAAAACTATGCAAGGACTATGCAGCATCACACGTATTTTGATCAAATTGTTTGATTTCCTCTATCTTTCACTCATGGAGTTAGAGCTATATCTTATCATGGCAAATTGTATGAATTATGCTTCATTTCCTTTTTTGTTGTTTTTGGCTCCTCCATGGCAAACAAGGTAAATCTTCAAGGCATTTTTATTGTGCTTCAATCTCAGGGGGATATTGCCCAGATTAACCTGCACTCGATTTTAGCCATCCCTTGTCCAAAAGTTGAATCGACAATTCGTTCTCTCATCATGGAAGATTGGCTTCAAGCAAACTTGTTTTCTCCCCCCTCGCTGGTGGTTTCTCGGTTTACCACTATGGTAATGGATTTATCTTGGTCTATTGATTTCGCAAAGCTAATCATGGGGTCTTTTGTTCATACTGGTCTATTCACATGGGAGGAATTGAACTAGCAGTTGAGTTTTTATAATGTCTCCATGGGGGATACATGGATTGAGGGATTTCTGAATATGTTTGAAATTCTAGTGAATTCTCTGTCTTAATCAATTCTAATGTCTTTCATCAATGTATCGAGCTCACTCTCTGGGTGTCTTCTTTTGCGATATACCACCTCGTTCCATCTGGTTTTGCCCCTGCAATAGGCTTTTTGGCAGTAGTGGATTTGAGGTTCCTCTTTTTCCTCTCTTTGCTCCTTGATTTTGCTTATAAATTGGACACGATTTGTGCCTGGGTCTCTTGAAGAAGGTTTTCATAAGGTTTTTTTTGGGTTCGTGGCTGGGACACTTTAAACTTGGACCTGTCTTTCTGACTCCACTGTCTAGCTCATGATGGGTTTTGTCCCTATTTTATTCATGATTGTGTGGTGCTTGAAGCTTTAGACTTTGGTGAATATTTCCTCGGCCTTTTGTTCATGGTGGTTCCCTTGTGTATGCGAACATTTCTTGATTTTCCATCGGGTTATAGTTTGTGTTCCTCTGGCATATGTTTGGAGGTTTTTTGATATTTGGGAAGCTTTAATATTTTTCTTAGATGTTCCCTTTATAGGATTTCTAAATTTGGGTCTTCTTTCTCTAAGGGTGTCTTATTTCCCCTCCTTTGACTTAACTTATATTGTTCCCTTTGTAATCTTTCTATTATATTAATATATTATAGGCTTCGTCTTTTTGTTTTAAAAAAAAAAATAAATAAATAAATAACAAGGATGGTAGTTCTGATTACAAGTCAATGACCAAGGATAATGCCTATATAAAACTATTAAAGACACAATTATTTTAAATTTGAAATTATATTGTGGATCTAACAGTGACAAGGATGATCTGAAGAAAACGAGTCATAAAAATCATGAAGTTAAATATGGTGTCATGATATAATATTAGTTTAGTGTAGTTGAGTGCAAGAAGAGATGTTATTTATCTTGATTAACTAATCAAGGTCATGGTTAAAAGTACAACACAGTGAGCTCCAATATCTCAATACCAAGAGAACATAAAATTACTGTAATAGGGCTACAAATCTCTAAGGATGTATATGCAAGTGATGAAAGGCATTCATCTTTATGACCATGAATTTTCATATGATTTTTTGTTGTGCAAGAAGCATGCACCTAATATTCTAAACACAAAATATTTACATCTTGAAAGTCATCAACAAACATGCGTGAAACATTAGTTATATTGTCAAAATATATCCAACCACAACCCGTTTTAACAGACAATAGTTGCCACAAAGTTATGTTGAAGTTTACATTAATAAATGTATGTTAGTTTTCAATGTGTATCAATAATGGGCATAATTGGCCTTTATAATCTTTTGTATATGTTTTTGTAGGTAAATGGATCCCCTTGTTGAAAAGAAAATAGAAGACTCTTGTCCAACATTGGTCATAGGGGCGGAATTCAAAAATTGTCAGACTTGTATACTAAAATATTTCATTTTAAAAAAAAAAACTCAGTTTGAAAAAATGGCAGAAGAAAAGTGTGAAGTGGTGGAAAAATGTGGTAACTCTAGACAAAACATTTCCCAATTTGATTAAGAATTTGATATCAAATTGATACTTTGGAAATGTAATCACTTGAATAAGAATTGTTCAAAATGATGCTTGTCATATTATTTATTCAAATCGTCTTGAGTTCAATTGTTAATGACTTAGTGTTCCCTTGCATGTTTTCCTATTGCGATGATTACTTGATTGCAATGATTTAATGTATGAATGCAATCAACATGACAACGATGAATTAGTTTTTAGCTAACTCTATATAACTCTTTTTCAAATGCATTTGATATTGCATTCCACATATTTTCAAAAACAAATAGGTGAAAGGGGGAAACCCTCTAGCTCAAACGTTTGGTAAGGTTGTGTTAAGGCTTTGGGCTTGTCCCATGTAGGTCCAAGGTTCAACTCTCGCCTGCTGGATTAACCGACGACTAGATTGTTTCAGCCTGCTCAGTTGTCTACAAGGGACTAGTCTTTTCTCAACTTGCTCCATCGTGACCCCAACCTGGCAAATATATAAGCCCAAGGAAAGGTCTAGTGGGAATCATTAGGTTGAGATGCGAGGATACCCCTACATTACCTTACAAAAAAAAGGGGGGGGCGAGAAAAAGCTAAACACGAAGAAAATTAAAATTTAAAAATCTATAGATTGCTCTTGTTAGGCCAAGATTTATTATGAAAATAGAAATGGAAAAATTGGAAACTGTGAATTATTCAAAGTAAAGAAGCACAATACAAATTAAGAGAATAAGTTCTTATCAAGGTCAAGGTTTTTGAATTTTTATATTGCTAAATTTATCTCTTTAACAATGGTTGGTATTGTAGATTGGACATCTCCATCACAAATATTACACCATAGATCATTGAAAATGAGTGTATTTTCTATTTTTCTATTCATTCTACCCAAAGTATCTTTTCCAGTTAAAGTTACCCAATCATTGATACAACAAACTGCATTGCGAATTAAAAAATGTACACAATTTGTAGATTGAAGATTATTGCTCGATTTTCTTGCTTAAATTTATAACAAAAAACAAGAGAAGAAATATTTATAACAAAAAATAAATTGGTTTCACCTGAATCAATTTATTGCTTCGGTGAGGGCTCCAATGTCTTCAAGAGCTTCATATAAATATATCCATATGCTATAATATCATGCAGGGATTTCTAATGAAAATACAAATGGCAAAAATGGAAACTGTGTATCATTCAAAGTAAAGAAGTGCAATACAAAAATAAGAGAACGAGATCTTATCAAAGCCAAGGTTTTTGAATTTTTATATTGCTAAATTTATACCTCTTTAACAATAGTTGGTGTTGTAGGTTGGACATCTCCATCACAAATATTACACCTTAGATCATTGAAAATGAGTGAGTTATTTATTTTTCTATCATATTCTCCCCAAAGTATCTTTTCCAGTTAAATTTCCCCCAATCATTGATATCATAGAATGCATTATGAAATAAAAAATATACACAGTTTGCATATTTAAGATTATTGCTCAGTTTCTTGCTTAAATTTATAGCAAAAAAGCCAGATAAAAAATATTTATAACAAAAAATAAATTGATTTCACCTTAATCAATTTACTATTTCTTTGAAGGGCTTCAATGTCCTCAGAAGTTTCATATAAATATACCCATGTGCTCTGATACCACTTTCAGGCAAGGATTTATAATGAAAATAGAAAGGCAAAACTGGAAGTTGTGTATTATTCAAAGTAAAGGAGCACAATACAAAAATAAGAGAATAAACTCTTATCAAGGCCAAGGTTTTTGATTTTTTATATTGCTAAATTTATTTCTCTTTAATAGTAGTTGGTGTTGTAGGTTGGGCATCTCCATCACACATATTACACCATAGATCATTGAAAAAGAGTGTATTTTATATTTTTCTATGCCATTCCACCCAAGTATCTTTTTCAATTAAAGTATCCCCAATCATTAATACAATAGACTCCATTGTGAATTAAAAAGTGTACACATGTTGCAAATTTCACCTAAATCAATTTGCCACCTCTATGAAGGGCTTCAATGTCTTCAAAAGCTTCATATAAATATATCCATGTGCTCTGATGCCACTGTCGAGATAATGAAAATAGAAATGGAAAAACTGGAAGTTGTGTATTCTTCAAAGTAAATAAGCACGATGCAAAAATAAAAGAGGGTAGCGATGTGTTGATGTGTATTTTAGGCACATGCGGACACATAATAAAATACCTTAAGTATCTTATCCTCTCTTGAACAAAATCTCTCGGATGCTGAAGATTAACTTAAGGATCATTCGAGAAGACTCCAAGGTTCATTTATGTAGGATCACTACATGTGGATAAGCTTTGTTGGTCGTTGTGATTGTTGTTTCATCTAGGGGCATTTATGGTTCAAAAAGATTTCATCAAGTGGTTTGCAAATTATATGCAATGAAGTTTCTTCCTAAGACTACTAAATGATTATCAAAAAATGGCAAAAGATAAGGGTTTAGAGAAGTTCTAAACTATCCTAAGAATCAATGGATGAAGAATGACACAAGTGAAACTCAACTAATTATAGCATCGCCATATACAAACAACTCTACTAGAACTAGTGCAAATCTTCTGAGGATGTTTAGAGGTTTTCAAATCATCGCCAAGAATAGACACCATTAGTTGAATGCATATCAATGATTGAGCAATAATCTAACTTAAACAATTTTAAGAGTTCACGTTGACCACACAAGGCTCGCTTACAATCAGCAAGAAAGCTAGTGGTATGGATAACGAGCTTCACAATATATCAAGTGCAACATTCTATCATTTAATCTAATGCTTAAACTAGCATCAAAATATTTATTTGAGAAGATAAAAGAACCATGTAATAAGCTTCAAGGATTGAGCAAAAACACCATAACTTCAATGTTTTATTGATCCAATAGCCAAACAACAACAATTATTCAAGTCTTTCTCTTGCCACTATTCTAGCACTATTACTCTCTCTTCTATTCTCTTCTACTTTATTGCTATTGCTATTATTAACCATTACAAATGAAATGAGTGGAAGTTATATAAGACTCCAAAATACAATGAAGGACCGAGATCAAATGAAGATCAAGGGCCAATATTTTGCCACCTAAACCCTAATTAGGGTTTGATACAAATGAAAACCCTATCAAGATAATCATCATAATGAATCAACCAATGAGAAGATAACTTGTGCCGACACAAAAATTGAGGAAGCATCCTCCAATAGGAAAATGAAATGTCAAGTGGGATCATAGCAAACTTTCTCCTAGAACTTTGTTTCCTTTCTCCTTTTCTTTTCTGGCATATTCAATGAATCTGGGCGTCATATTTTCAACTTCAGAAATTGGAATCTTAGGTAGATTCTTCATTCATTCTTCTAGGTGGATTACTTCATCAAAGGCTGCAAGGAGTGTTATCTCCCATCCATGCTCAAGTTATTTTGTCTTATCAATAAGGAACATAGTGGTATACATAAAAATCCAACTGTTTTTTTGTGATTAGTCCACCTTCTCCCTGAAAGATGACTTTTATAATGTCCTCCAATTCTTGAATGTCCACATCTGTTTCAATTTCTTCCCTTTTGTCAAGAATGAAACACATCACCTCAATTATCTTGTCATGAATAGGATGGACAATATCTTCAAATTGACTACATCTGTTACTAACATCTTCAAAAAGGAGTTTCTTCATTTGCAGCAAAGTCGACCATTGTAACAGATTAGGAGTTGATTCATTTTTAATTACCCTTTCTTGTGCCAGTATTTGTCTAGATGCTTTCCTTATTGCTTGCAATACCGGGATGGTGACATCTTTCGTATGAGTGAAGGCATCAACTGTCACCATGAGGTTATGAACTATCTCAAGAACATGAATGGCTCTACCAAGTATTTTCATCATATTTCTCACAAATTCATTAACCATTGTGAAAGATTTATTGACCCTTGCATCTAGAAGTTGTGTTGAGTTTGCTATCTTCTCCGTATGATTTATTGATTCATGAGGAAGCATTAGTGGAGGTGTGTTTATTGGGTCATGTTGCCTTAGTGGTTGCTTGAATTAATAGAAATAGCTCCTCCATGCATTTATCTCCTTTTCTAACCTTTTGTTCTTCTCTATTTCAGCCTTTAACTTCTCATTGACCGCCTTCACTGAATCAGTTTCTTCATCCATAGCTTGCTCAGAAGTAAGTGGACCTAATTCAAATTTCCCAAAATCATAATTGTCTGTCGTAATCTCATCCTCATACTTATCTACTGACGGAGTGGCAATTTGTATCTTCCTAGAGTCTGTATCGTCTCTTATTACTTTAGACATCTTTGAAGCTTTCTTATTTTCAATGACTTCTTGAGTCCATTTAGAAGACTCTCCAAATCAAATGCTTGTTCTTCTTCTCCCACTATTACCTCCTAGGCAAGTCTTTCCTTGAGTCAGTCGGGGATAGAAGATCTTCCTTTTTTTACTTGCACTTCTTGGGGCAATGGATCATTCTTGGGAGGGGAAGTTAATTCATTATTATCCCCATGTTCCTCATCATCACAAATCTAAATATGGAGGGCTGGATTTGATGATTCTTGTGGCACCTTTCCTTTATCTTGTCTATCATTCAATTCATTTTGTATTGTAGACTCCATCGATTCATCCACCTCATGGACCATGCTCTCATCTATTCTTTGATCCTTGCCTTGATTTATTTCTCTCTCATGCCTAGAAGAAGCACTAGGAGGCTGATCAAAATTTGTCTTTTGCTTCTTCTTGGATGTTTATTTCTTTCCCTTCTCATTCTTCCTCTTTGATCCTTTAGAATGAGAAGTGCCCTCACTTACACTTACCCTTTCTTCTTCTTTTGTCATTGTCTCCAAATTGAATCTAATTGTTACACCCCGCTCCTTCAATTTCTGATGTTGAATATCTACCCATCTGCATGTGCAAGTTAAGACTTGATTCATCAATTCCCTCAAATCCGTGACTTATTTTTCATCCCAATTAATCTTTATTCCGTTATCTTCCATCTCATAGTTAGATTGGATATATCTACCACTATCTTGTGCTTGATCGACCACTCTATAGACTTTGCATTTCCTGATGAGACAAGAGGTAGCCGTGAGTGCATCTTCTTCTTTATCTCTAAGTCATCTTGTGCATTCATCCAAAAATCTTCTACTTGAAACAAATGTTTATGCTTTCTTCCAGCCATTTCTTCTATATTACCATAGGGATCAAAGTTATCTCTAGAAGCAAATGGTGTGAATGAATAGAGAGATAACTCATGCTCGACACTTTCAACTATTTTAAGGGAAGGAAAAACTTCTATTGAATTCCCAAGTGAAATGGAATTAGTGATACCACCTCCATGTTTGTACCTTAATGACTTGGTACATGATAACAATGGTCTTGCCACTTCAAGTAGTACTATCATGTCCGCTGGATAATGTGACAACATATAAGGAGGAGAAGGACATCCTTGGATCCTTATGTATGTGAATTTGGGAAATTGAATGAACCATGCACCATATTGTTTGACAAGTGCTTGTGCCTCCAGAGACAATCTCTGATGGATTCCACCTTGTAGTATCCTAGTGATGTGCATTGTGAAAGTATCATTGACTATTCTATAGTGTTTCTTAGGTGGGTGATGCAATATTTCATAGGAATCAAAAACCCTTATCTCTTCGAGCCTCCTTCCAACTCTGCCTCTGTGTGGTAGTCTCGCATATTCATAATTCCTTGCTAGAGAATATATGACATATGAGCTCATGTGGAATGACTTGGTGGGAACTAACCTTCTCAGTTGCACATCTAGACTATTACTAATGATTCTTGCCCAATTGATCATTCCTTTCCCTTGGATGATTATCTGTATGAAGAAGAACATCCATTTATCATAACAAAAGGCTTGATAAGCACCTATAACTCGACTAAGCATGGTGATCAAATCCCTGAATTCTTCTTGGAAGTCAATTCGGTGTGGCCCATTAGGTATCTTGTTTAGGTGAGGTCTACTCGTTTGCAACCAATCCCTATTGATGACTATTAGGTATGCATCCAGATCATCTTCTTAAATTGATTTAGGTCCTTCCAATCTTCTATAGGTCATGTCCCTTTGTTTTGGTAGATGGAAAGCTTCACTTATAGTTATTTTTGATAGGTAAGCAAGAACGGTTCCATCTTCGGCCACAATTGTCCTTGAGTGTGAATCATAGTGTTTGGCACACTCAATCATTAATTCAAGACATCTAACTGCAGGAAGGAATTCGGCTACCTTGATGATGCCACTTTCTATTATCCTCTTGGCTATAGGTGATGGTTTGCCAATATATGGTGCCTCACAAAACTTCTTCACATTAAAGTTCCCAAGGTTTGTACCTCCAATGTTTCTCCACCAGGATGTGATTTTAGTCTCCAAATCATCATTCTTTTGATCTTCATTGATGAGAGTCTGTCAGGAGGTAGATCCACTTGTCTTGGGCATTGCCATCATTCACCTATTAAAGATGTTCAAGTTAGGGTCTTGACAAGGTTATGAAAATTATTGACTCAGGGCTTACAAAACCTTAGGATGAAGATGCAATACTGATTTAAACCAGTCCTACACTTTACTGATTTAAACCAGTCCTACACTCTAATGATTCTAATCAAATGCTTAATAAGACTGATCTAACTCTTCACATACATCCTAACTTGAATGAATTATGATTTTCTGCCTTTAATCAAACCTGATTTTTTTATCTTAAATGTAGTTCTTACCTCTGAATTTTTTATGATTTCCTTTCAATCAAAGTACTGACACTAATTAATGAATTCACTATTTGGAATGCAATTATGATGTCTAAAGATAAATCTAGGTTATCAAAAGATGAATTTGCTATCTGATAGGATTCTTTGCCAAGAAAATTCGCTTCAACCTGATCTTGAAATGATAAATTCATCTTCTCTAAAAGACCAGACCTGCATTTAATGATGAAATTCGCCCTTTATGTTGATTCAGAATTGCTGATGCTTGATGAAGTTCATTGTTTAATTGGAGAAATTTGTTGGCCTGCTGACAAAACTCGCTTTTAGAGAGGAATTACATATTGAATTGATGCTAAAATGATCCTTTTGACTTCTCTTATATATGCAAATTAGGGTAGAGTCACGACTTTTGGATTTTTAGCCTGACTTAGTTTAATAAAAACAAAAAAATAAATTGCTTCTTTCATGCCAGTTGACTTGATCCTCTCCTTTTTAGAATTTATTTTTTGAATAAGTTTTTGGCCCAAAACATGTGAATTAGAGAAGTTCGCTTTGGAACCTTGGAAAGGTAGACACATGATTCACTCTTGTACCTTTGAAAAGTACGTCATCTTGAAAAAAGTTCGCTCGTATACCTTTACAAGGTACGTGATAAAGTTCGATCTATGACCTTTGCAAGGTACATCACTTGGAGATGAAATTCGTTCCACGACCTTAGCAAGGACATCACTTGATAAAAAAATTCACTCTAGAACCTCTCCAAGGACATGGCTTCATGAAAAAAAAATCGCTCTAGGACCTCTCCAAGGACATAATCTTGATAAAAAAATTTGCTCTATGTCCTTCAAAAGGTACAAGAATTGGCGGGAAAGTTTGATCATCAAATCTCAACAAGGTACATGCTCGAACAAATTTGCCCTAAAACCTCTCCAAGACTAGAAAATTCACTCCCGCTCTTCACTTGGATAAATTCACTCTTGATCCCTTGTAAGGTACACATCTTGGTAAAAAAATTCTCTATGACCTCAGCAAGGACATGACTCAAAAATGAAATTCTCTCTATGACCTTCACAAGGACATGACTTAAAATTCACTTTGGAACCTCTCCAAGGACATAACTTAAAATTCACTCTCACTCTTGAGTAAAGTACATGACTTGGTGAAGATCTTCGATTTGATTCCTTCGATTTTCTTTCACTTTGTTGATTTAAAACTTAAATTCTCCAAACTTTCCATATGAAAGCATCATCAATT
This sequence comes from Cryptomeria japonica, assembly GCF_030272615.1. Classification (NCBI taxonomy): domain Eukaryota; kingdom Viridiplantae; phylum Streptophyta; class Pinopsida; order Cupressales; family Cupressaceae; genus Cryptomeria; species Cryptomeria japonica. The sequence continues at coordinate 571,873,388 of NC_081413.1, forward strand.
TGACCCTTAAGAACACCTATGGAGAAAATTCACTCTGGGACCTTTGGAAGGTACATGCCCTTGGTAAAATTTTTGCTCTATGACATCAACAAGGACATGACTCAAAAAAATTTAGGGTCAAGGTACTTAGGAAAATTTTGCTCTAGTGAGGGAGCAACGTACACAGTCTTGATGAAAATTTTGCTCTCAAGTTGGGGCAAGGTACACAACCTTATGAATGACTCTTCACTTAGCTCTTTCACCTGAATTTACTTGGTTTATTCAATCCTCAATTCTTTCATCTATGAATCATTCTTGCAACACTTGATGACCTACTCCACTCCATTCACTAGAAAAGAGCATATAGAGACTACTCCTAGAGAAGGCAAAACCTTAAAAAAAAAAGGGGGGGTCCCCATATTATTGGGGTGATGTGTGATGTAGTCACAACATCTAGCAACTCCACTGAGAAAATGTTCCTGAACATTTCAAAAATAAAACCCAATCCATCTCTTGGAACCTATGGAGAATTACAACATCTAGCAACTCCACTGAGAAAATGTTCCTGAACATTTCAAAAATAAAACCCAATCCATCTCTTGGAACCTACGGAGAATTCTATCTAATGAATCAAAGAGTTAGAAAATGTACACAAACAAGAGAAAAATCAAAAATTGCATCAAGATACTTAGTCTTTAATTACCCATGCGTGTGCAATTGAGTTCATTTCCTCTCAACAAGAACATCATGATATCCAAGTTCCCTCGTGATTATCTACATAGTTTATCTCAACTTCATAAGCATCCTGGATAGAGCCTCGTTACTAGTCGGACGTCCATAGCCCCGACGAGGTAATCATCGCAATCTCACGAATATTACTCCACTGTCGGTCGGGCGTCCATAGTCCTGATGGAGTTACTCGCATGTCCCCATTAGCCAATTATGATGTTTCATTTTCATTCATTTTTTTCCTTAATTTTTCTCTTCTTTCTTTTCCATTTTCTCTTTTGATATTGCCTTTCTTCATATTTCGTCAATTCCTTTGGCTTGTAAGCAATGAAGCTTACTAGTGTTTGAGGATTGCGGTGGTGCTGAAGCAAGATTTTGGGTTTTTCACTAACCACGACTTCACCTAAAAACCAGAATGTCTCATAGTTTAATTAATGTGAAAAGATATAATAATCATGAGATGTTAGCATCAAGATACAATAAGAGATCTCCTCCTCTTTGTGTACAAATTCTAAACAAATGATGTCATCAAGAAAGAACGACCTAGGATTCAAAGATCTTCATGAATATTTACTCAAGAAATGGACTGGAACGGAGGTGGGAGAGCACTGGGGTGTATAATGACACATTCACCCTTCTCTTAATGGATACCCCCAAACGAAAAACTAAAACTGAACCAAACCAAAAGTAGACCTAAAACTAAACACACACCAAGATGTGGGAAAGCACGCAAAAACTAAACTAAGAGAAGCCAAACCAGGAACCTAAACTAACTATTTACAAAGGTAGACCTCTAAGGACTTATGATTGAAAATAGTGAATAAGGAATTGTCCATTGACAAGCAATGGGACATCCCTCTTGTTAAGGTCTTAAGTATGAAGGAATTCTCCCCCAAAATCTCTGAAATCTAATAAGGACCTTTCCAAAGTTTATCATGTTCTCCTTTCTTCTCATGGGCCTTATCCCAATATAGCACAAGATAGGAAACTCTAAAAGCTTTGATCCTTGCTTGTCTATCAAACCACCTTTTCACCACTCCTTGGTGCTTAGAAAATTTCTCTAATGATGTGTCTCTCTTTCTTCCAGATTCATAAGTTGTGTCAAATGGGCTTGTACTCTATCTTCACCTTCCATGTATTGCTACATGAATCACATTGTTGGGATTTTTAATTGTACTGGAAAGACACGTTCTTGTCCATAAACTAGAAAGTGAGAGGAAGTCCCTAAAGAATTATTGGTTCGGGTTCGATCGGCCCAAAGAGTGAATCTTAGCTGGGTGTGCCAATCCTTCGCGTTCCTTTCTAACAATTTATTGATTGCACTCAATAGGTTCTTGTTTGTAGATTTCTCTAAGCTATTCCCTTGCGGGTAGTAGTTTGATGAAAATATGAGTGTTATTCCATATTCAAAAGCCCAATTGGAAAATCTTAAGGATGTGAAAGAAGGACCATTGTCACAAACTAAATCATGAGGGCATTCAAACCTGGTTATGATATTTTATTCCACAAACTTAATTACAACATCATTATTACAAAATTTCAAGGCTTGAGCTTCTGTCCACCAAGTACAGTAGTCGGTAGTGGTCAGAATATACCTGTGTTTTGTCAAGGAAGATGGATTGATCATACTAATGAAATGTAGTCCCCATTTGGCGAAACATTGGTCCTCTATCATCGGTTGTAGCGGCATTGCTGGATTCTTCTCGCGAAAGGCTACTACTTGGCAAGTGTGGCATTTCTTTATGTGCTCATAAATATCTTTGAATAGTGTAGGCCAATAGTATCCAGCTCTCAATATCTGATGTGTCATAGCTAAGCCTGCTCCATGCCCTATCCCAAATTTGTTGTAAAAATATTCCATGATTTGCTTTGCTTCATCTTTGCCTACACATCTCAAGTAAATTCCTTCATGATTCCTTCTATATAAAACTGAGCCTTGTAGCATATAGTGTTGACTCTTCAATCTGAGTGCTCTCTTTTGTGTAGGAGTCATGTGTGCGGGACATTTGTGATTGAGAAGATAGGTCACAATATCCTTGTACAATTCTTCTAGTGTTATATCATCCAATTCATACACTTGTTGAATCAATCGTGGTCCTTTTATAGCTATAGTTTGTGCAAGAGCTTGTCCTCGAACTAGCTTCATTGGCTGGATCTCAATATCATATTCTTGAATAGTGGTGACCCACTTTCATCTTCTTTCTCCTAGTTCATTTTGCATGAGGAGAGTCTTTACAACTGCATTAGGCACTATTGTGTAGACTTTGCTCCTTAAAATATAATGTCTGAACTTCTTGATCGCTTTCACTAGCGCGTAAGCTTGCTTTTCAATGTTGGGATACCTTAATTCAACCTCTTTGAGTGGAGAACTTGTGAATGCTATAGGATTCTCATCCTTTTCTTCGCTTCTCTCGGTGAGAATAGTTGCACAGGTATGTTCTAAAGTGAAAGAATATAGATAGAAGGGCTTTGTGTAGTCTAGGTTGATTAGTACTGGCACTAGTACATTTAGAGCTGATTTCTGATGGCCGTTTGTCGGATTTGTGATGAATTTTTGTCGGAGTGCCGACAAAATCAACCGTCGAAAACTCGATGTCGGATTGGTCAATGATGCCATGCCCGTCGGAAATATGACAATCCAATGGACTCTGCTGATGATCAAAGAAGTCGTTGGAATCAGTAGATTTCATCGCAAAGCCAACGACGATTTGAAACTTCGCACCGACGGTGATGCTGTTTATTCGACGCTTGTGTCGTCAATCCATTTGGACATCGACGACCGTCCGACTACGAAGTGCCGTTACACGTACAACATCCTCGTCGGTCTAAAGCTTGGTATTCGTCATAATTCCGACGATGATAATTTTTATCAAAAAATAATTATTATTATCCAGTCATTGATATGTACAGCGAATGATATTCTATCCCCACCACCTACCAGTAGGGGCATAGGTTTGAGGCTAATATGAGGCGCATGGTTTCGAGCTAATATGATCAGGCGCACCATGGTTGAGATGGTCCAACTCCCTAGTCTCACTCTATAACTAAGCTCATGCCATATCTAAATCAAAGACATCTCAAATACATTGTCGGTGAAAGATGCAAAATGCCATTTTCATACATAAGCAAGACATACACAATTGGGCGCAATCACCAAGAGAATGGTAAAAAATGTGTTTGAGATCATTGTCCTAATTATGGTGTGGTCACGAAGAGATCACCATAAATTTGTCAACCTCTTCGTGACCACACCACAATTAGGACAATAATCTCAAACACACTTTGTTCTCTTGTTGATTGTGCCCAATTGTGTATGTCTTGCTTATGTATGAAAATGGCATTTTGCAGCTTTCCACCGATGATGTATTTGAGATGTATTTGATTTAGATATGGCATGAGCTTAGTCGTAGAGTGAGACTAGGGAGTTGGACCATCTCAACCATGGTGCACCTGCATATGTATACAATTTTGTGTATTCATTAAAGATTTTCATTTAATTTTGAGCATTTTGGTTAGCAAATCAGGGGTGCACTTTACATTCTTGTTGTTATCCAATTCACTTACTTTAGCTCTGTTTCTTTCTTCAGATTTGGGGTCTAGAGCTCCTCCCTAAGCAGAGATTGTTGGTTTTGTCTCCCCTGCTTTGGTTGGAGAGTTTCTTGCTATCTCTGGTAGTTAGACCACAGAGTTCAGGTTTTCTTAGATTCATTAGGATTTTTATTTGTTGTGTAGTGTCTTTCTTGATATGCTTGATTAGGATAGTGTTTAATCTTTGATTTGCTAACCCTAATGACTAACATTTGTTTCTTGTGCTTCTCTTTGTGTGTGTAGGAATCAAATAGGTTTTTCTAACTATCCTTCTTTTTGCAGAGCATCATATACATATACATATTTTGTATATATCTATATATCTACATATACATATATGACCAAATCCTATATATCATTTGGTTTGATTTTATTATTGGTTGTTTTCACATATGATATTATTATAATACCTAATGTTATATCCCTATTTATTTTTGTTATCCAATTTTCATTTATATGTCAATTGCATTTAATAGGGTTTTTTTTGTTGTTAGCATCTTCATGCTTTGAGTCTAAATTTTAATAGCCCGAAGCTTATTCCATTCTTTTCTAAGGTCCTAGGTCCTTGTTGTTTTGGAAATCTCATTAAAAGGCTCCAAAAGGTTTCAAATGTTCCTTATAAATGAAAAGAAGGGCTATATTCTTATGATTATATTGTAAAAACTTTAGAAAAGAAGCATATTCATGTGACTTCATGAAAGCAAAATTTTTTTTCCAAAAGAAAATACTTTGGAGGGAAGGTCATTCAAGTCTTAAAATGCATGTTCTACATGTGACCAATGATTAACTTGAGTCTGAAGGAGTCAAACTCGGGTTTGACATAGCTGGACTTGGGTTTTCATGCAAATACCCTATTAGGGAGAGGGACCAGTAGTTGTGAGGGGTAACTTTGTCAACATGTAGTCATCACGTGGAATATCATAAGACCTCCATTTTTTTTAGAAATGTAAAATGGACATTTAACTATCTAAAAATTAAGGTTTGAAGGAATGACTTTGTTACCAATTTTTTGACTTCAAGAGATAAAAAATAGAATTATTATATACCTCATGTCTTATCATGAATTTAGGAAAGTTTAGAGAAAGGATTTATTAAATACCTTGAAGGTGTCTATAAGGTTGAGCTTATTTAAAAGGATGAGATTTCACAATGCAAGGTTTGGAGGGAAAATAATTCACTTGAAAAGGTATTTTAATTCAAAAGAAGTAAAGACAAATAAAATTCTTTATTTATTTACAAAAGTTTTCTAAAGGCCTCCTTCCACATGATTATCAAGAAAATCAATTTCATGCATATCTTGGAGGGAAATAGAAAGCTAAAAGTATAAGCTTTCATGTGATTTTAGGGTTTGCATTCTGTTTCAAATGAAAAGAACCATTTATAGCCAGTTTTTAGAAGTTATGCTAGGGTTATGTTGGGTCTCAAATCAATAGATTGGATAGGTTCTAAGAAAATACCAACTCCTATGATCAAACCCTCCAATTGACTTGGCCAACTTATAGAGTGAACCTATTTGGTTACTAACTCTCTCACTTTAGGCTCTGCAGGACCTAGGCGGGTATACCTACTCACTAGTTGTTCCTTCAACTAATACTTTTTATAGCAGGTTTAGTGTCTTGATCTGACTTCCCCCTATCTTAGAATGGAATCAGTTCTTAGAATGGAGATACAACAGATGAGTTCAAGATTGTTGTTGTAGAAGCTATTCGATCTTGGTGCTTGAAATTTATATATACACTATTGCTAATTTACCCTAGAATTCCTACTCAACTACTCCTATTATTCTTTATGTGAAAGTATGAATTGATGGGTTGTGTTTTATAGATGACCAGTGCCTTTCTTTGTTGTTTGGGCTACAGAGTCTTTATATTTCTTTAGGACTTATTGTATAAACTTATGAGACAATTTTTAAACCCACCCCCTCTCGATGAGTCTGTCAATTACTGTTTCTTATGAGCTCCACTTCGATGTCTTTATTGTAAATTGCTTGAAAGAATTTAACTCTAACCTTAAGAGACCATCCAAGGAAGAAATATGAGGAACAATTACAATTCACAAGTAAATCTTTTATTCAAATCTACAATATGAAACACAGCGTTTTACTGGAAGAACACAAGTAACCTTATCTCCTTTAGATAATATCACAAGCAACTACCTATAGAAAAATGCAGTAATCCGCAATGGTTCGAATCCACTTCCAGGATTCACTAAAATGCTTCATTTTAGTTTTCTACCTTACTGTTTATAGGTGGAAAGCCTGAGGTTCAATGTTGAACTTGGTTGCTTTGATACCATATGTAATATTCCATTAATTCTATACTTAAAGAAAATAAATTGTGATCTATATTAAGATAAAAAATTAAGCATTTCAAAATAAAACATAACTACTTCAGTTGAAGGAGAAAACTAACTAAATGTTCTTCAACATAATAAGAATCTAACTAATTTATCTAAAAGGAAGTTAATCTATTAACGATAAAAAAAATTGAACAAATATTATTAAGCTAATCAATATGAGAAAGGAATTCAAATGGCAAGTTTCGTTTCTGAGGGAAGAGATAAAGGTTCAGAGGTTACAATTTATTTAACTTTCCAATTGAAACTTTTTGTATCAAGACTCAACATAGTTTGGAATAGGGAGAGCATCATCAAGGGCTTCTCCATTCAATCATAGACTTACCGGTCTCCCATGCCCCTTCCAATTGGAAGAGACCCAAACCTTCATGAGGGTGCATTCTAAGGATTGGGTCTCTTTTACATCTGGCCATCTGATCTTGGTGTTTGAAACCTACATGCAACTAGTCAGACACACACTATAGGTAACCCCTAACTACTATGACCATCTGACTAGTAGGTGTATCTAGTTCATATGATCTAACAATCACTTAGATAAAGCATCACCATCTTGGCCAAGGTTTTAACATTGCAAGCACCAATGCGTTGTTAGTGTTCACCCCCCTTGCTCAACTTGTACATCCAATTCTTGAGCTCAACAAACTCACTAGTTACCAACCATATAAACAAGCCATCCGCTTAATGTGTACTAACAATAATGGTTATTAACGACCATCATATGATAAATAGCATACAATTGAGCCAACTAACTCACTGGTTTACTAACCAACTATCTAGCGAACTGCTTAATGTCTAATAAGAATAACGGTCATAAATGACCATCATAAGATAATTAACATACACTTGAGTCAGTTGATTCATTGGTTACAGAACTTCTAGGTTTAGCTAATCCAATTCGTTACATAACAGTCTCATGTCTACTGACATTAACGGTTTACAAGGACCTTCATGGGAATGTGACATAACCTAACAAGCCAACTGCTACAAATCCCCTATCTCTAACAAGCTTCAATTGTCATCATGGAATTAAACCTAATACAACATTGGTTCCCTTATTTAGCTAAATTAACACATCATATTATGACTCAACAAAAAATACGGTTCTAATATGTTTTTTTGTCTTTGTATATTCCCAAAAGTATGCATCTAATTGATGATAAGAATCCTTCTTCATGTCTTGCAACCATGGAGACTGGTTATAATCTGATTATAACCGATGTGCATTAATTCCAAGATGAACCATATTCGGTTGAACTATGAGTTAAGAGTGGAAAACAAATAAACATAGAATAGCTGCAATACTCGGCTATTATGCCCTCGTAGGCTAGCAATCATATTCTATAGTGAATGCTCTGAGGTTGCTACTCAACCATACTATGCACAAGGTATGAATGCAGTATTCAATTTTCTTATGAATAAGGTAAGACAGTGTATTCGATGAAAAGTAATAGAATATCGTCATGATTTATATCTGTGAATAAATTTATCTTCCTTAAGTTCAAGACTTGATAATGAATGAGTAAATCATTTAGGCTCTACAATTTATCTTAACAAGAAATATCATGAACATGCAATAGCTATACATCGGCTACTCAAGGTGGAATTTACACGGCTATGCAAGACAAAATCAACACAGTTAGGCATGATAGTATGTTCACAACTATCAGAGCAAGATTCTTTTCAATTCATTTTACTTTTTCTTTTAATGAGTAATATTTCCATAGTCAATTAGTGATACATGATTAACCTCTGCATTTCAGTCAGATATAAAATAGATACATACCTGTTGTGAGAGGAAATGAGGAAGGAAATACCCCTTGAATGCAACATTTGCACGACTATGATAGAAGAGAATCTGGAACAATCTTTGTTTCCTCCTTCTTTCCCCACTACTAAAAGTTCCCATATGCAAAGGAAAAACAACTGATTATATTATATATATTCGCCAAAATAGTATAGTGGTAAGCCTAAGGCTATAATCTACTCCTTTCTCTAAATTTCCTCCATATTACAAAAGCTCCCTCCTTTATATGAGAGTATACATTATCACCAAGCGTCGTGGCTTTTCAACATATAACCATCAACTAACACTTTTGTTTCGAACATTACTTTGACTAGGTATTTTCTCCCTTGATCGAAATGTTGTATTTGGTCACTGTGGCTGTCTCCTCACCAATACCTATCTGATATCCATCAGGTTTTTATGTCTAAGAAACCTTGGGCTTCAGTGACCTTTATTTTTCCACCAAAATACCTCTTCCATCGATATCACTATGCCCCGTCGATGAATGGATCTATTGTCTCATCGAAGCCTTTCTTTATCCTCTCTTGTCATCTTCCACCAATAAAGTTATATTGGTGAAACAACGCATATTAGAGACATGCCTTTTAGCCTCCTCGAAACCTATTTCCTCATCGATATATATCTGATGTCCATCAGGTTTCATGTTGAAGAAACCTTGGGCTTTGGTAACTTTCTTTATCCTTCCATCGAAACACTTTTTCTATCGACATCGCTACACTCCTTCGATGAATGGGTCTATTGTTTCATCGAGGCCATCTTTGTTTTGATGATTTGCTTCCACTATCATCTTTCATCGACGAGCTCATTAGTAATCTTCCTTGATAAAGTTGCATCGGTAAAACCACACATATCGGTAGCATGCCTTTTAGCCTCCTCGAAACCTATTTTCTCATCGATATATATCTGATGTCCATCGGATTTCATGTCGAAGAAACCTTGGGCTTTGGTAACTTCCTTTATCCTTCCATCGAAACACTTTTTCTATCAACATCACTACACTCCTTCGATGAATGGGTCTATTATTTCATCGAGGCCATCTTTCTTTTGATGATTTGCGTCCACTATCATCTTTCATCGATGAGCTCATTAGTAATCTTCCTCGATAAAGTTGCATCGGTAAAACCACACATATCGGTAACATGCCTTTTAGCCTCCTCAAAACTCATATCCTTATCGATATCTTTTATCGATGTAGCTTCCTTCTGTTTGATCGATATCATTCTTTCGATAAGAACGCTTCTTTCGGTAAGTTTCCTTCATGTTGCGCCGATGGTATTATTTCCTTGGAAGCCTTTTCCCGTCGATGAAAACCATCTCTTCTTTCTTCGATATCCTCTTTCGATGGAATCATTGCTTTCGATGAGTCCCTTTTAGAGTTCATCGGTGTTACCTTTCCTTCGATACCCTTTTTATATCGATGAGACATCGCTGGGTCTCATCGATACTATTTGAATTTTGGATATTTCGATGCTATTGGTCTTGTTCGATAACTTATGGGTTATTACGATATCAATGAAAATGATGATTTCTTCCAAAGATAGATGGCTTCTATGATTTAATCTCTCAAATCAAGATATTTTACTTAATTCAGATTTGATGCTCAACAGGTTCCACAAGCTACACCTTCAGTTTATGTCCTAGCACGTCACCGCAAGGAGGAAGATTTATAAGAAAAGGACTACATGCAACAGTAAAAGGGTCACTTCAAAGTTTGAATGAGAGGTTTGCCTCTTTGATGAAGGAGTTTCATAAAAATATGAAGAGAATCCATAAGGACATTTACAAAGCACCGCATGCCAACACCATGCAAACCACATGCAGAGTTTAGGCATGATAGAAGTTAGCATCAAAGCTTCTAGAGAGAAATTGTCATAGTCATAACAGTAGATATCCACATTTGGAGGTAGGGTTTTCAGAACCCTATTTTAGAATTTTTGGTATCTTATTGTTTAAATCATGCATTGGATACACCTACAATAATGATTCAAGCAAAAGTCGGGTTAAAGGAGAACTCTGATTATCTATAAAAAAATAATATAGTTTCAGCTTTGTGTTATGACAACATCTATAAGTTTGTCAATGCTTTTGTGCTCACCATAAGAGTTCCACATATTATTTAAAAGGGTTGATTGTCTTGCTAGATTTTCTTTTTCCTTGAAGTGAGCAAATCCCTAGGTCTCTTTTGTTCCCTAGGATAGATTAGAAAGTACAGTCATGCAAAAGTCATTTAGTGAAATCATCAAGAGTTTTTAATCCCAAAACAAATCTCAATCATAAATAGAAAAGGTGTAATAGTAGGATTGACACAAACCAGATAAAGATCAAGTACGGGAAGCAGTGAGCAAGGTCTTTTACATATAGGGTAATAAAAGTAATGAATAGTGACCCAAAATTATTCAAAAGGTCAAGAAATAGAGCAAGCTCGAGAGTCAAATTCAAAATACAAAGACATCATATGATCATTGAGTAGTGATCTGAAATACAAATTATAGCAAGGTATTGTGACTATAAGATAGAAACCATCCTACAAGCCTCCAATATATCAAAAGTTAAGAAAGTGGCAAGCTTACTGTACAAAGACAGTGATCACTATAAATTTGCAGTCAAGTTCAAAGCATTGATTTGTGGGAACAAAGGGTTTCATATGGGGATAGAGCAGTCTCATGAAATATCATGACAGTCATAATCATAATCTAAAGAGTAGTCAAATCTTCAAGATAGATTGGTGATAGTGCAGTCATTCATTAATTGTTTTGGACATTTCAAGCTATGTTTTCCTAATAGATGGTCAAGTATAGAACAACAACACTCAGAAAATATAGTCTAGAGAGATTGCAGTCTACAGTAAAGCCAGTAGGCAATCATACCTAGTACCAAATAAAATGACAGTAATCAAGTCTACTGAGTGAAAAAGAGCAGAGTATAAGTTTCTAAAAGGTCTTTTCAAACCTTAACAACAAATAACACGTTATTGTTGTAGCATTGTCAAAACTTGACAAGAACAACACCTTATAACCTCAAGAGGCATAGCAGTCATAGGGCAACTCATGTCAAATGTGCAACTCAACAAAATAAATAATCTTAGTTTGTAGCCCTATAGCATCATAATGCAGTCCTTGACCAAGTATGCATACAAGAAACATCTAGTTCTATTAAGGCACACACATCAGAGTCAGAGGTTATGACAACTAGTCTTAGTCTCAGTCACTAGAACACAATTTGCAACATGCATTAGGAGTTGTCCTCCTTACAAATAGTGCAACATTAAAAAGGTATTATCAAAGCTACAACCACAATTCAAAGAGGAAGCTTACAAAGATAGGACAAAGCTAGGTACAGTCATAAGTCAAGGCAAATACATAGTTGAAACACAGTCCAAAATAGTGAAGAAGTGCAACAAATGACATGAGAAGTCTAAAGAAGTATTACAGAAATCATGAGTCAAGGATTAATGAAGAGATTTTTGGCATCCATGATACAATCCTTAAAAGCATCCATGATACAATCTCAAACATTCTTTTTACCATTCTCTTGGTGATTGTGCCCAATTGTGTATGTCTTGCTTATGTATGAAAATGGCATTTTGCATCTTTCCACCGACAATGTATTTAAGATGTCTTTGATTTGGATATGGCATGAGCTTAGTCGTAGAGTGAGACTAGGGAGTTGGACCATCTCAACCATGGTGTGCCTGCATATGTATATAGTTTTGTGTATTCATTAAAGATTTTCATTTAATTTTAATCAACTAAAGAGCAATATTCACGACTTACAAGTAATAAAAAAGCTTACAAGGATGAGGCATATTGATTACTTACAAGTAATAGAAAAACTTACAAGGATGAGGCATATTCATAACTTTTGCAATCCTACCTTGGATATCAACACTAGAAGCAACTCATATTGTTCGTGTACAGACAAGACAATATGGGAGTTCATTATACCCAGCAACTTGTAGTGTTGTTGTTCGTGTTGGCTCTGTTGGACCCTGCAATTAAGATTCAATATACATTATTCAATAAGATTAACTATGCAACATAATGAACTATTGAAAAGTGTGTTATCTTGTTGAGCTTTGCTTGGTTTCGAGTATAGTTTAATATTCTCTACTTAACAGGGCCAACCACGTGAAGGTGGAAGCTCATTTGGCCCCTCCCCCCCCTAACATCACTCTAAATTCCCCGTTAACATCTTATAGCATTCATTCATTCTTTCTTTCTACCATTAATAAAATATAGCATTCATTCATTAATATCACATAACGTTCATTAACACATAACATTGATTAACATTAATTAACACGCAACATTCATCAATATTAATTAACACATATCATCCATAACCATTAATTAGCACACAATTACATTCACTAACACATAAAAATTAGTCATTATCAAATAAGTTAGATTACAATCATTTATTTCTTTGTTTTTTCTTTGAAGCTATGAAAAGACTAAGTGGAACATCGGTTTCTTCATCATTTCCCCCCTCTGCAGATGTTCCACCAACTGCTCGTGATCTCGATGTATGCCTAGTCCTATACTGAGGACAAGGACACTGAAGCGAAGGGGAGTCCTCTCCAATAACAAAGAAATGGGTTAAATTCAAAAAAAAAAATTATTGTTACAAGTATTTCATTAATTTAGAGAACATAATTGTTGTGCTCTTTACCTGATGGGGCCACATCATTTTGTGTAGCCTCAACCTCAACATGTTGAACACCCTCTAGATCATCTAGAGTTGAAATACTAAAGGTTACATTAATGTTGAACACCAATTGCAATTATATTTGTTTAAAGAAATAATAGTGGTCCTCTTTACCTGAGTGGGGAACATCACGTTCTTGATGTTGTGTACCCAGATCATGCTCCACTTGCTCACCACCGACTACATGCTCTAAAATATTAACAAAAAAGGTTACATTAATTACTACTCTAATTACAAATTAAGATGTTTAATTGTATTAATAGCTAAATAAATAAATTTGAATAGCAAATGAATACCTGCACTACTGGGATGTACATCCAGACCTTCATGTGCAGGTGGTGTTTCACAATTAGCAGGTTGCATTCCAATGACATGCACATTGTTATCATTGCTTGCTTATTTAAAACAAATATAGTCACTTTATGTTGGAACTCAACATCAATTAGATTAGTGGTAAAGTATTCAATTTGAAACAACTTCCATTTAGCATATTTACCTGTGTGATGGATGCACTCGAATGTTGTGTATGCCCACTCAATTCTCGTAGCCGTTCAGCCACGACTGAATAGCCTTGCTAGTAGGCAATTCTCTTGTCATCTTCTATGAGTGCTCTATTGAATTCAGAGCCCTGCATTTTTGCTTGGTACCATGAATTTTTCTTGCATTGTTTGATAAAAAAAAATGTTTGCAATTTATTAATATTTTGATGCAATATTTCGTTTACATGAGATACTTACAATTTGTGCAACAAGTTTCATGTAACCACCAGAGCCGAGTTTGTGTTGCCTGTGCTTTTCTTGCCTTTCCTTGGTTGCCTTTGACGTGTCACTCAGTCTATAAAAAGTTTGAAATATGTTAGATTATATAAATATAAAGAATAATTAATTAGTACATAATTATATTCTTAATAGTATCTCGTACCTTCTTCTGGCGTCTAGCAGTGTTTTTCCTTTTTTCCTTTCAATTTTCTTCTTGGCATCCAAAATCAGGTCCTACCACTCCCTCTCTGGAATCATGGGGGGACGCTCGTACTTTAGGTTCCTCTCCAAATGGGTCCTGTATTGGTCCCTCACATACTTTAGATATGTGCCAAATTTTTCAAGGAGCTTGGTTTTGTCAAAGGTGTCATTTCCAAACCACTCAAACATTTGGTTTGTCAATTCATCTTTTAACCTTTTTTCTTGGTCATTCCACCTCTTAAAGGAAAAACAAACCTGTTAGATTCAGAAATGAACTGAAGCTACATTTATTACACTTCAAGAAATGGATCAAAGGAAAACTATTCTAGCAATGATATGAAATCAAAAGTGGATTAGGGTTAGTTCACATATGATGTACCACCTTTTACATATGGTGGGCCCAAATATCTGCAATGCAATGTCACTAAGATGTTTATAGAAAATATCATTGCCTGCAAAAAATTTATGGGATCATTAGTCCAAAACAAGTGATCATAAAGTAAATTATAATTAGAGTATATATAATAATAATTTTAAAGTACCTGGAACCTTTTGTATCTTTAAGGGAATCATTTCTTCGTCGCTCACCACCAATGTGGCCTGCAACGTTCCCCTACTAGCAATATGAGAAGATCCAGGAAATGATGGTATGTTATCAACAGTAGTCGCCTCTGGCAAATCCTCATGTGCATCTCCTCCTGCAAAAAATGAATCCACTATGAAATGGCATTAGAATTCAAGAAAGAACGCTTGAAGGGAAATAAACACATGACATAAGATAGAGCAAAAGAGGGATCTACCAATAGTGGGCGGGCCAATATGACGTGCACTAGAGGATGTTTGCATGCTACGTGTTGCCGACATTGCAGTCGGCAATACAGGTGAGAGTAACCTTTGATGAGGCAGAGGCGACATTTGCACAATAACATTGACAACACCTAAAGAATAATACATTAAATATATGAAAAGTGCAAGAATTGTAAACAAGGATGAACCTTTATTTTGAAAATTGACAGTATCAAGTATGATGTGTTTTGGGTACTCAGAGTGATAAGCCAAGCAAGTGATAATACAAGAAAATCGTCATCACCTGAAGATCCTGCAACACCCTGATCGTGGGAACGACTTTGATGAGGGTGGATAAATTGTTGTAAAAACAATACGTACATATTTTAGTTAATGACATAAAAGAGAATAAAATATAAACCATTATTGAACTTTTGTTATAATTAAAGCTTTCATTATTGCTTACTTGCAAGTTTTCTGTTGTCCGAATCAATAATTCCAACCTCTCTCATATCTCATCAGTGATAGGATGCACGGCTGCCAAAGCAACAATCTCTTTTCTAATTTTTATAAGAGGCATTTAAAAAAATTTCATAAGGTCTGTGGGATCTTCAGGGTCATCATCGCTTAACCCTAATGATTCCACATCCCTAGAAAGGTGCTTAGGTAGTGCAACTCCCTTTCCCTTTCCCCGAACATCCGTCTGTGTCAAGAATATCATTAACAATTACAAAATTAGTATAAATCACTAAAAAAAAGAACATAATAATGTAACAGTTTGATTCTATCTAATTTGTACAATTACAATGAGGTTTACCTGCTCGGTAGAAGTGTCGCAAGCTACATCTCTGTCTGCGATATGTGATGGATCCATGTCGGCTTGTGACAAATAAAAAATATAAAAAACAGCAAAATTAAACCAATAGACTTAGCAAAAAAACTTCATAATAAAATGGTATATTGGATTCATTAATTGGAGGTTGGTTAATTTAAATGGTATATAGTATGTACCACCCCCATTATATTAACTTTATTTGTATCTATACGATTCAAACTGTAATCGATTAGAAGCTCTTCGCCTGCACTTATTGATTTTATTGTACATACAAATACATGATTTCCCTTGCTTGCCTCAAATATGCAATTGAGTTGTTTATTAGTTGACCCAAGTCGCGTACTATTTATTAAACTTGCAATATTCCCTGTTGCTTTTGGCCAACCATCAATGTATACAGCCACTCGTTTACTTTGATCATTATCTTTCTGTTGTATATAATTTGTTGACAGTGCATACCTATGCATACTTTTTTTATATTTAACAATTTGCATCCAATGATTGTAATTGTAACAAGGTCCAACAAACTCCATCAATTCTACAACTCTATTGTGTCAGACCTTTATGCCGCCCATGAAAAATAAGCCTAAACCATGCAACGCCGAACGTGTTATGCGATATATCCTATCATTAACACAAAAATCGATGTTTATTGGAGGAAGTTCCTTGGGCACCCATTGTTTCTGTAGATGCCTATACCTTAGTGGCACCTCAATGTTGCCTTTGGTCTCATCATCATAAGAACATGATCCCCCTTGAGAAAGGAAAAATTTCATGCGTTTATTGAATTTTCTTCTAATCTTTTGACCTCTTGTTGATCTCCCTATTGTAGACCTACTACATGTGTCACTTTCATTTTCTATTACTGCATTTTCTTCACTAGACGAAGATAGATCTGACAAATACCTATTTGGGGGTATTTGCACTCCATGAAATGAGAGAGTTAATTGGTAATGAGAGAGGAATTTTGCAAATGAGGGTAATGTTGATGAAGAAGTCAGCCTTAAAGTTGATTTTGGGATGAAAATTGGAATAAGTCCAACCGAGGCCTCAAGTGTTGATAATTGTATTAGATTTGCTGCTAATGTCGAGGTTTGAAAAACCGAGGTGTATATGGTGAAAATGGATAACAACAATAACGATATTGAAAGGCTAAATAGATTCAACCACAAAACCCTAGCCTAACAACAACAAAGATCCACCATAACATATGAAGATTACCTAAGACAATGCAAATCAAACAAAATCACAAAGATTATACCATCACATGTCCAATAGGGTTTGGATCTCCATTCTTCCTATCTCCATTGATCTTGCTTGATATATTTGCTCTCAGATTTTATGTGCACAAGAGCTCAACAAAGAACGGAATGTGGTTGCAAGTAGGATCGTAGTG
Source organism: Cryptomeria japonica (assembly GCF_030272615.1). Lineage (NCBI taxonomy): Eukaryota > Viridiplantae > Streptophyta > Pinopsida > Cupressales > Cupressaceae > Cryptomeria > Cryptomeria japonica. The sequence goes on from NC_081413.1 coordinate 571,890,526, forward strand.
TAGTCAGTTGCATAAAAGATGATTCATTAGAATGAAATGATTAGGGTTTGATAATGAAGGAAGCATCTCCTTATATAGAAGACACTATATGAAATGGAGGGATAAGATTGAGAGGTGTAAAAAGGAGGTCGACTAAGATTAAAGGGTAGGTAAAAGAAATAATAAAATAATGAAAGGGTTAGGTAGTGTATGAATTAAGAGATGAATGACATGTGTCATGGGTAGAAAAGGTTGATGAATTAATTAAATAAATAAAGATTTATTTAATTAATAGAAGAAGTGGGATAATTAAATAAATAAAATATTTATTTAATTTTAGGAAAAGGGTAATTTAAATAAATAAATGTATTTATTTAAATGAGAAATAAGGCTAGAAGAGGATAAATGAATTAATTAAATAAATAAAGATTTATTTAATTAATAGAAGAATTAGGCTTAGATAATTAAATAAATAAAATATTTATTTAATTAGACTGGACAATTTTGGGTGTCTACATTTTGCCCCTCTTTGAGATAATGCGGCTTGTCGCGTTGTTTCAAAGAAGATAAGATAACCGATACAGAGTTGCCCCAAGATGGGAATGATATGCCCCCTCGAGAGATTGGATGAAAATGTCTGCAAAGATCGTAGACAATCTCTCAATAAGAAAGACGAGATAGAATGGGCTGACCGGATAAAGTGACAGAGTCACGGGATAAAGAAGGCTGACTCGGAAGGTGAGGGCGAGGGCTAGGTTAGTCTATAAGATAGACCACGGGGGAAAATACATCCTCATTGTCATCTACACATCCACGAGAGCAGAGTGCAGAGCGAAAATAGAGTAGCAACAGTTAGCAGCGATGGCTTTCGTTCACAGATTCGACGATGTTCGCCGATTTTAGAGGCCAGTAGAGGTAGGAGAGCCGGTAAGTACTACCAAACCTCCTCGTACTTTGATGCATTTAGTATTGTCATTAATGCATGATAGATAGGGCAATAAATGCGCTTAGAATAGGGTCCAAAAAAATGTCCAAAAATGTCCAGGCGCATCTGCGTTGGTGCCAGGCGCGTCTATGCTTGCGAGGCACGTCTATGTTTGTGCCAAGCGCGTCTGTGCTTGAAACCGCGTCTGTGTCAAATGCGGCCGTGTCTGTGATGTGTAGGTGCGTCTGTGCCAAGAAGGCACATCTATGTCGCCCAGGCACGCCTGTGCAGAGCATAGGCACGTCTGTGTTTGTCAAGCGCGTCTGTGCAGTCTTTAAGTGTGTTTATGTCAGGTAAGCACGTTTGTATTTAAAAATGTGAATTTTTGTTTTCTAGGTCAAATCGGCAGTTCTGTGATGAACATACGCTGTCGATTGGATAAGCTGCTGAGAGGATACACTCAAGCAGGTCCTCTAGGGAAGACTAGGATAGATCAAGGCACTTTGTGATGAACAGTGAGTACCAAGATAGAGTACTTTGTGATGAACAGGGAGTACTAAAATATGAGCAGCACTTTGTGAGGAACAGGGAGTGCAAATGTGAGCAACACTTTGTGATGAACAGTGAGTGTCACACACGTAGTACTTTGTGATGGACAAGGAGTACCACTAAGATAGAAGCAACACTTTGTGATGAACAGTGAGTGTCACTAGGACAAATAGCAACACTTTGTGATGAACAGTGAGTGTCACTAGAATGTCATATGCACTTAGATAAAAAAGTAGCATTTTGTGATAAACAGGGAATGCCACGATGACTGACATGATTGATTTGCTTGACTGCAGGAGTACTTGCCTATGTTGGAGTCACGGGAGAGATTCCCATCGACTCAGAGGTTGTGACCTGAGCTGACAGCTAAGGAGTGAGCTGCTATCGAGGCTATGGGATTGAGACATGTTCTATATGTGCCTGAGTTTCGGGCGAACATGGGACTTTTGACTGCACTGGTGGAGAGATGGCACTCCGAGACATGTACTTTTCATTTGCCGATGGGTGAGATGACAGTCACCCTTGAGGATGTATACAGGATTCTGCGGATACCGATCGATGGGGAGCTGATCCCATACGATCGAGATGGAGATAGGGAGGCCCTGAGACGAGTGTTCCAGGACCCAGGACTAGAGATGAGGGCTGGACATGTGGCGTGGGATATGTTGACAGCTACAGGGCTAGCGCTACCAGTAGTGGTAGGAGGAGCGATCAGTGGGTTTCTGTGTCCGGATAGGGTGACACGGGGGTTGGCTGTAGGCTGGGGAGGAGCATTGGAGACACTGGTGACACAACACACCAGATATGCCTAGGGACTATGTGTGCTGGCACACCTCTACTATGAGCTACATCAGTTTGTATACCACGGATCAGTGGGATTGGGCTATGGGGTGACATTGTTGCAGGTGTGGGCTTATGAGCATCTGCTAATGATGAGGCTGATACACTTCAGAGGCAGAGGTCATGGACGCAGTTTTGTGTACTTATATGACATGATCACATCACAACCACAGATTGGCAGGTTAGAGCATTGGCGGCGGGTTTAGATGATATTGACATGGTCATATGGAGACCATACCTGGGATGCAAGCAGTGGGAGGATGATGCAGTTGAGCTTCCCTACACCTTCCGGAGCAGGTACTTGATTGGACGGACACCCTATGTGCTGGAGAGGCAGCTAGTGGACATGGTTGGTAGGCAGTTTGGCAGGATTCAGCGGATGCCACGGGGCTCAAGCATGTATGCATGGACTGTGGGAGATCAGGCGCAATTTGGGCCCCTGCTATCATATGATCAGGTAGTTACACAGCTGGTAGAGATGATGCCCCTACCTTGGGACATTTGGCCAGAGATTGAGGATGCCGGCATGGATTTCGAGTACACAGCATACTGGGCGGAGCATTCATTCCCACGCCTGATGGATCTGGGAGAGCCATTAGATGGAGATGGTGGTGGGGATGATGATGATGGTCGAGGTGATGGGGGCAGAGGCCGACGGAGGAGGAGGGGAGCAGTTGGAGAGAGGAGGGTTGCACCATGGAGGGAGGGTGGAGAGGAGAGGTAGGCTCGGGTGGTGAGGGGTCGTGGTGGATTGCCGCTACAGGTGCCAACAGCACAAGGTCCTAGACAGGTACAGGTATAGGGATAGGGACAAGTACCAGTACAGGCACCCATACAGGTACAGGCACAGGCACAGGGGCAGGCACCCGTACAAGGGGAGCCACAGGCAGAGCCGGAGGGGGCTGATGCAGAGGAGGATGAGCTGATAGAGCTGAGGGAGATCTGCCATGGACAGGCAGATGAGATCCAGGAGTTGGAGAGGGAGAGGGATTAGCTCAAGAGGAGGCTCAAAGATACTGAGTGGGAGCGGGATCAGGCTATTCAACGTTATACAGAGGCTGAGACAACATTGAGGGCTGGGAGGCAGGCAACAGAGGATATAGGGGCCGAATATGCCTATGTCCTGTGCGCAAGGGAGGAGATTGCCTACTGGAGGGATCTCTATTATGGTGCAGTGCCAGCGGATCAGCGGGCGAGGAGCTTCCATAGACTGTCGCGTACAGCGACAGCTACGGGAGGGAGCCAAAGGAGACAGGCATCGAGTGGTGAGGTTATGGGTCCTCTACCACCACCAGATAGAGGGGACATGAGGGATGATCCTGGGGCGGGTCCTTCAGGGGCTCAGATTCCATTGAGGCTAGGCGGCTCCGAGGGAGGGAGTTCATCATAGCCATAAAGGGCTCCCTATGTATCAGTATTGTACCATTTTTGTATGATGATGTAGACACCTGCGGGTGCTTTGTAGCCATATGATTGTTTTGACATCATTGTATTATGACACTTATGATATATATATGAGATGATTCATCTTTGCGGCAGCTATATGCATGTGTACCTATATGATGAGATGTTCTTATGTGATGTTTGTTTTATGTTATGGATGCAAATATGTATATGATGCAATGCAGTATTTTTGTTCTTTTATGTTTTATATGTGTATGCACGATGCAAATGTGAATGTATGAAGTGCAGATGAATATGATAATGCAAATGTAAAATGTGCTAATATGTGTTGCGTGGGGGATGTGATATCTATATGTATGTATGAAATGCTTATATGTGATACTGCAGGTGCAACTACATGAAATGCAAATGTTTTTGGTGTGTCATTATACTCAGTCATGTGATAGCAGGCTACGCGGACTCAAGAAGGATGATGGAAGTCAATCAAGAAATGGGGATGAAAGACAGAAGATATGAAAGTGAAAGAGCTTCTTGTGCGTTATCATCATTGAGCTTTATTATGGCAAGTAGGTTATGACAATTGAGGCATATGTTCGACCCAGAAAGTCATTGTACCCGTTTGCATGGAGATAAGACAGTCACAAACAATGAATGCCCCAGTTCATACTAGACTCACAGTGTCCTCATATCCTTCGACAAGTCATAGCATTACTAAGAGACGATCCAAAAACATCAAATACAAATAGGTGACGATACCCCATCCTCGCCTTTCTAGTCAAAGACATCCTGGAGATAGAATCTCTAGTCAGAGACATCCTGGAAAAGCTAAAAGACATGTCACCAAAAGATAAAATCAAAAGAAAACCAACACTCGACACCAACATCCACTATAGTCCTCAAATTTAGTGTCTCTTGTCACTTGTAAAAAGTCGTATTTGATTGTGGTCACAATGTTTACTTTCACAGAAAGGATAGATAGCACTGAACCATATGTTGTCTGAGTCTGTTGAAAGATTTGATTTGTTGAAGCCCATTGTTGTTGTTGTCTCATCTGAAACTGACTGAATCCATGAAACTGATACCTTATTGCAGAGAAGATGAAACTTTATTGTGGATTGGCGATGCAGATGCTGCTTTATTGCGGATTGTGCGCAGATAGACTGAAGAAAATTGGAAGAAACGGTACTCCTCGAAACATGTGATGTTCTCAGTTCCACACCCACCACTAGACATAGGATTTGCCTTAGCCACAGATAGGAGCTGATTTATTATGGATGGAAAGGAGTGAAAAGGGAGGTTTATTATGAATGGCAAACCAATCCTGGGTAGATCAATAACAAGCCATGATGGGAATGGGTAAGTTTATTATGGATGAATTGGTCATGAGTGTGCGCAAAGTAAAAGGATGAAAGTGAATCTTGAAGGAGGGAAGAGCAATGTCTCTACGCATGGCGCTGGTGACCCAGTTTTCACCATGGTACTTGCCTAGGGCGCCACTGAAGTGGTTTTCACCGTTGGAGGAAATTATTTCTCTTTACTTTTTTCGATTTTCCAATGTTTTTTGTGTCACAAGGTACCTATTTGCCAGGTTTTCACCAAGTAACAATTTTTTTTGTTTTATAATTTTTTTGTATTTTTGTATTTTTTGAATTTTTTTGTATTTTTAAATTTTTTTATTTTTTTGTATTTTTGTATTTTTTGATTTTTTTGTATTTTTGAATTAGGATATTCTGAAGAGCTATGTGTAAAACCTGCGAAGGTGCATGCTGTTGATAGGATCTTCCAAAGGTTCACCTTCTGTAGTTGAGAGCTGATATGCACCAGATCCATATGCTGTTATAATGATGTAAGGACCAAGCCAATTTGGTTCGAACTTTCCCTTCTTCTCTCTGTCTTGTTGATTTTTGGGGTTTTCTCTAAGAACCAAATCACCTACCTCAAATGTATGAGGCTTGACCTTGTGATTGTAGCTATGACTCATTTGTTGTTGGTAAGCTTTGAGATGATTAAAAGCAGTTTGTCTTCGTTCATCCAGTAGTTCCAGTTCTTGTAAGCGAGAAACCCTATAGTCTTCATCACTGATGATGTTTTGCAAAGAGACCCGTAAAGAGGGTAGCTCGACCTCAATAGGCAAGATGGCTTCAGCGCCGTAGACAAGTGAATAGGGTGTAGCTCCTATAGGTGTGCGGACACTGGTGCGATAGGCCCAAAGTGCAGGATTAAGTTGGATATGCCAATTACGGCCAACGTCGTCGACTGTCTTCTTTAGGATTTTAAGAATTGTTTTATTAGACGCCTCAGCTTGGCCATTACCTTGGGGGTAATATGGTGTGGAGAAATGATGGGAAATATGGAAGCGGTCACAAAGTTCACGAACATCCTGATTTTTGAAGGGACGCCCGTTATCAGTGATAATGGAAACAGGAATACCGTATCGACAAATGATATAGTTGAGGATGAATGTAGCAATCTATTTTCCTGTGACTTGTGTGAGAGGCACAAATTCAATCCATTTTGTAAAATACTCTGTGGCAGTGATAATAAATTTATGACCATTGGAAGAAGGAGGGTGAATCTGGCCTATGAGATCGAGTCCCCACTGACAAAAGGGTCAAGGAGACACAAGTGGTTGAAGTTCTTGTGCTGGTGCATGTATGAGGTCTCCATGAATTTGGCATTGCTTACATTTCTTGACAAACTGATATGAGTCTTTTTCCATATTAGGCCAGTAATATCCAGTCCTGATGAGTTTCTTGGCCAAGGTAGGACCACTAGCATGTGGACCACATATCCCTTCATGTACTTCACGTAACGCAATCTGAGCTTCATCGCTTTCTAAACATCTAAGAAGAGTGCCATCTAGACCTCGCCGATATAGGATATCGGCTAAAATGACATATCAAGAGGATTGGCGAATAAAAATGAGATGTTGGTTATTTGATAGATCAAGAGGTAGGGTATTGTCACGAAGTTATGTGAAAATGGAACCATATAACTGGGACTCAGGACCGACAACACATATCGTCTCAGTAGGCATGATCTCATATGAAGGAACCAAAAGGTTATCCACCAAGAACTCATAACGGGCCTCGTTTGGAGGTAGATCAATCAGTGAAGCAATTGTAGCCATGGCATCTGTGGTGCGATTCTGCTCTCCTGGTATCTGCTCAAAGTCTATCTTTGTGAAGTGTTGTTTTAGGTCATCCACCATTTGTTTATAAGGCATTAATTTTTCATCTTTTGTTTGGTAATCATTAGTTGCTTGACGGATGACAAGTTGAGAGTCCCCCAAAACATGAAGTTCCTGGATCTTCCATTGAACTGCAATTCGTAATCCTGTTGTTAATGCCTCATATTCCGCTATATTGTTAGTACAAGGAAATGATAAGCGGTATGATTTTGGTATAGAATCCCCTTGAGGAGTTATAAAGAGGATGCCAGCTCCTGCCCCATGCTGTGTGTATGAGCCATTGAAGTACAGTTGCCATTGCTTTGCATGTGACATTGTCAAAATGGATTCATTTGGAAATTCTGAACTTAGAGGAACACCATCTATCATGGGAGCATCTGCTAATTGATCTGCGATGACTTGTCCTTTAATTGTTTTTCTATCCACATACTCGATGTCGAATTCACTCAGGATCATTACCCATTTGGCCAGTCGCCCAGTAAGCGTTGCTTTATTGAGAAGATATTTCAATGGGTCTATCCTTGCAACTAACTTAGTCTTATGAGTGAGCATGTAATGTCTTAATTTCTGCGAAGCAAAGACCACAGCAAGACATGCACGCTCAATTGGTGTGTAGTTTAGCTCATATCCCACCAATGTGCGACTGACATAGTATACTGCTTTTTCTTTGCCCTCAACAATTTGTTGTGCTAAGAGTGCCCCCAGTGCTGTTGGAGTAGCTGATATGTATAGTAACAGAGGTTGATCTGGAACTGGTGGATTTAGAAGATAATCTTTGAGCGTCTGGAAAGCCTATTGATAGTTATCATCCCATTTGAATTTGATGTTTTTATGTAGCAGGTGCTGAAAAGGATTACACTTATCTGCAAGTTGTGCTATGAATCTTCTGATGGATTGGAGTCTACCTTGTAAGGATCAAAGTTGACTGATATTTCTTGGTGGTTGCATCTCCAAGATGGCTTTGACTTTTGCTGGATCAGCTTTGACGCCTCTTTTGGATACAATGAATCCTAAGCTTCCCAGAGGTTACTCCAAAGACACATTCCTTGGGGTTTAATCTTACTTTGTATTTTTCCAACCGATCAAAGACAACTGAAAGTATGTCCAAATGTGTATTTATGTCTATTGATTTGCCCAAGAGGTCATCGACATAATCTTCCACGGTTACGTGCATGAGGTCATGAAAGATAGTAGTCATGGCTCTTTGATATGTAACACCTGCATTTTTTAGCCCGAAGGGCATGACATTCCAGCAGAAAGTTCCCCAAGGACAAATGAATGATGTTTTGGTTTGATCCTCAGGCGTGATCCTTATTTGATTATAACCAGAGAATCCATCCATCAATGATAACATTTCATGACCTGCTGTGAGATCAACAATCAGGTCAATATTTGGTAATGGGAAGTCATCCTTTGGACAAGCTTTGTTGATGTCTCTGAAATCTGTACAAATTCTGATGCTGCGATCTGGTTTATTGATAGGCACTAAGTTGGAGATCCATTCAGGATAATCAATTGGGCGTATGAATCCAACATCCAATAATTTCTCAAGTTCTGCTTTGACCAGTAATGCCACTTGTGGATGCATTTTTCTTACTTTCTGTTTCACTGGTTTTGCCCCAAGTTTAACTATCAAATGGTGCATTACCAAATCCGGATCCAATCCAGGCATATCAGCGTATGACTAGGCAAAGTTGATTTGTCATTCTTTTAAGAAACTTATGAATTTTGACCTTTTGGACTCTGTTAATGATTGAGCTAGGAATATGTTGTGTGGAACCTCTTCTTTACCAATGTTTGTTTTGATAGTCTCCTCTACCAACATGGATGACTTTTCCTCATATGATGCTAGGAGAATGTCGAGCCTTCCATCTTCGGGTGCCTCAAAGAAGTTTTCACCCTCATATACGTCCTTTCTTTTTACTTTTTTGGGGTACGCCATAGTGTGGTTTTCGCCATAAGACCCTTGATTTGTTCTTATTTTCACATTTTTGCGACTGGAAGGTCCAACACCCTCACCAAAATATGGCACGCTGTTGAGTTCTATAGTGTATCCCGCCTTATGGTCCCCAGGAGGAAGATCATCTCGTATGCCCAGATAGTCAATAAAAGCTTCATCATTTTGGAATGTGTCAAACTGTGCAGGTCCTTCAAGATCCCAGTCAATGAGTTGGTGGTGGACAACGGGAAGGTCGATACTGTCTTCGAAGTTAACGGGGCTAAGAGTGAAGATGCAGTTATATTCGGGTATATCTAGGTAATTATTGAGGTCATCGATGGCACTCTCCTCATCGGTCTCGATCGCGAACGAATCCAAATTATCTTCACTAGTAGCGCATTCTGGGACAGGTGTTCTCATCCTATGTGATTTCAACCTAGAACCTTGAGACAAGGACTGTGTGGAATCCTCATGGGTTGTTTCTTAACCAACTCTAAACTTGTTATAAAATTCCTCTTCTTCTGTTGGTTCATCTGGCTCTCTGAATATCTCGGTGAGCTCGTAGTCACTGGAGGACTTATCTGAACCCCATTCCCATTCACTGGAATCTATGGAATAGCAATCCTCTTGTTGAATTTTGGCAGCTTTGATTTGTAAGGCTTCTTCTATCCTTTGGGTGTGGACCTTGGAAGTTAAGAAACCAAGTCCTTTCGAGCGTTCCCTTTTGAAAGTCAATTTAGGTTGTACAGGTTCCATGATGCCTTCCTTTCGTAACCCAAGAGGGCTTTTTCCATCATACCCGAATTTTTGTAGAATTTTCAAGCCTTTACCATATTTCTCACATGGTAGACTGATGTGATCTTGTGTGTCCTCTTCATTGTCTTTGTAAAGCATTTTGTATAAATCTTCCTCTTCCAGTTCACCCCATCTCTGAAAGGTAGTAGGGTCCCATTTTAGTATCATGATGGATACTTGCTTGTTAGGATGTGGTCTTCCATATTCTTTTGGGGAACTCATGACTTGTCGTAAGTACATGGTTTGATTTAAAGTGTATTCCCCCATGCCCTTGTCTTGAAACTTGCCTTTAAGCTCACCTTGTTTTGATGTCGAGGGTTTTAATGACTCAGGATCAATGTATGCCGAAGAAGGAACAACTTCACGATTACTGGGAATGATGGTCTTAGTCTTTGATTTCAGGTTATTGCAGTATAAGAATGGATTAGGATCACCTTTAACTGTTACCTCCACTCCATTATGAGGAAACTTAATGCATTGGTGATATGTAGATGGGACTGCTCTCATTTCATGAATCCAAGGGCGTCCTAGCAATATGTTATAAGCGAGATCTAGATCCAAGACTTGACAAACCACATCCTTTCTAACTGGCCCAACTCTGAGAGGTAAGGTGACTGTGCCCTTGGATGAATTGATGAGGAGGTAAAATAGAAGTTGGTCTTCTTTGAGGTTGGTGGGCTTTTGTTCTCAATATGCTTCCCAAATCAATCCCTAGGCACAAATGGGATTCTTCTAAACCTTTCTCCTATCTCCTCCTCTCTATTCAACACTGCTTGCACCCTATTGTATTGGACATCACTCCTCCTTACCTTCCATGCTAAGGCATTCAAGTCTAAAATGAGGTCCTCTTGAGTGTCACAAAAAATGAACAAGTTTGGTTGTCCAACTGGCTGAATCTCCTCTCTTCCAGGAATGGGCAATTGTTGGAGAACCATGGTTTACCTAACCTTGTTTGCACCTTTAAGGATTTCAATCATATTAATGTGTTGACTGAGCATCTAGACAGGCCTGCAAAGTGTGATGACTGTCCTTCACCTTTCAAGAATGAAAATTTCCAAGTTGGGTGCAAAGAGTGTTGTTCTACTCAAGGCAACTTCTAGGTTCAAATGGTCATTTTGATCAATTGACTTAATGAAATGCCGAGGAGCTTGTAGTAGGGTGTCTTAGGTCTTAACTTATCATTTTTGATGATTTGAAACCATCACTTACTCCTCCTTCCTTACCGATTTCATGAAATTGTCAAATTTGCTCCAAAAAGGCTACTAGAATTAGCCCTAGTTTTTGGTGAAATTTGTTCACCTTGATCAATCTGTTAAACTTCATGGAAAACCCTTGGAGATGTGGTCATTTGATGATGAAATCTCAAGGATTTTTGCTATGGCAAGTACTGTACGGACTGTTTGAGGACTGTCCCACAAAATAGGCACTTTTCAAGGGTTTTTAAGAGTTTTAGTGAGGGTTTGCAAAGTAAAGGTCTCCTCCATGATGCTAGACCCAAGTTAAATGTTAAAACCTTATTATAACATCTACACAACACTCCCAAGGATTCAAACCTTAACTTAGAATGCTGTCATTACATCAAACAAATACCATAATGCTGCATTTACACAGAAATAACAGTCTAGAGGACTGGGACAGCAATGGTTTTAAGATTTTGCATACATTTTGAGCATTGATAAACCAAATACAATTAAAGTATGTCAATTAGGGATGCAACAATGGTTTGACATTAGTTGGAACACCCTGCAAAGCAAATAAGAAAGGATTTCTTGTGACTGTTACTCATGCACCCGCCATCACTGCACTTTTAACAGTATTAAAACTAATACAACTTCCTTTCTTTGTTTGGACGTACTCCTTCACTCTGTCCCTAGCCTGCAAAGGGGTGTTAATGGCAAGGCAAAAACAATACATATAGCCTCTTAAAGATCTTAAAAGTTTGAACACTCAAAAGATGCCACAAAACATGACAGCCTTATAAGACTGTGACAAAGAAATACACTTTTCTAGGATCCTTATTTAGGTCCTTTACAATCAAATGGTGTGCCTTGTCTTCTTAACATTTAAAACACTTACAAATACATTCCCATGATGCATAAAGAGGAATCCATCATTCCATACTGTCCATTTGGGAGGTTGGCACTGAGATTTCAACAATGAAACAGTGACACACTATTTTACAATTTGATTACCTTTTGCTTCTTGCATCCAACCAAGTCATGAGAGAGACAAGGATGGTAAAAGGCAATGATAACTCTTGCCAACTTAGTTCTTCTTCAACATTTTAAAGTACAGTGCTATGAACAACAAAGTACCATTCAAACAATTTTTAGAATACCCAAGCCAAGTTGATCACTTCACATACTTGCCATGGGTTTACAAACACTTGTGCATTGCTAGGAAAGGAAAATAGATATATGATACAATATATACAGAGGATCCAACAAATTTCCTCAAAGCCATGGATGAAGAGACTTTGAAGAAATTAGTTGGACCATGAATGATCTTCCATTGGAACCACAAAACAATGCTTCTCTTAAGAGCACTTCAAACAAAACCTGTTCTAAATCACTACTCAAACATCAAAGGAGATTAAACCAATTAAAAATGGGAGTAGTACGGACTCATGAACCCATGGTACGGACTGTACTCTCAAAAGTGCAGGAAACTAGTTAAATCTCACAGAAAACAAGAGCAAAACAAGTATTTTTCTTACTTTTCCAATATGAACTGCACATACAATGATGGGAACATGGTTTTTATACATGTGCCAACTTATTGAAGCCTTTGTATGGACAGGTACAGGTTGGAACTAACCAAAACCACCAAAAGTCACTTTTTTGCACTTTTTGACAACTTTTTGACAACTTTTGACAACTTTTGTTGCTCAAAAAGTTGCATTTTGACTCCCGGTGACTTGGCACTCAAACCAATGACTCAAAATCATTAGAAACACTAAATAAACATGCTCCAATTCCTTTCAAGGCTTTACAACATCAAAAATTCAAAAATGCTCATTTGGACCCAAAATTGACAGTTTTTGGCCCACTGAGAAAAAAACAAAAATCTTGGAAACTCTTAAACACAAATGAGTTCCAAGCCTTATTACACCACAAAACAAACCTATTAAACCTACTAGAAGCATAAAATAAACACACATTCTTAATTTGCAATAAAATGTTATACCTGCTAGGATTTGAGCATTCAGGTGCTCAGGTGCTCCTGCGCCATGAATGCTCTTCATCATCATATGCCTTGATGGTGATTTGATTTGTGGAATTCATAGCTTTATCAGAATATCCCAATTGTTTAATAGTGCTCAATGTACAAATGTTTAGACCTGCTCCTCCATCTATCAGGACTCTTTTTATTCGATGTTTGTGTATGAAGGCTTCAATGTGTAGCGGTGCATTATGTGGCTGACTTACGAAGGCATCATCGGCTTCTATGAATGTAAGGGAATGTGGAACGGAAAGGTATCCCACCATGGCTTGAAACTAGTCCACATTCAGATCAGTAGGAACGGCGGTGTCTCTCAAGATTTTGTCAAGAATGGCTTTATGAGGGGGGGATATGCGTAATAGCTCAAGAATGGAGATGAGCGCGGGTGTTTTCCCTAATTGTTCTACAAGGTCATACTCAGGTTTGGTTGATGAGGAAGCAGTGTTTTTAGTTGGAGCACCTTGCAAAGTGATTTTACCTCGGTTGGTTGTAACATTACATTCAGAGGTAGGTTCGGAAGAAGATCCAACACCTTTTAGGACAATTCTGGGTCTCTGGGTAGAATTCTCAGATGTTTTGTCCTTGATGATAATGGTAGAGACATAATTGTCCATTGAAATGTGATTGATAGTTGAATCGTAGTTATAGGTTGCTCTGGTATAGTTGGTCTGGTCCTCTGTGGCTTTAGCTTTTCCCTTGTCATGCTTTGCGAATGGTTCCTTAAACATCTCATGTTCTTGATTAGATGAGTGTCCCTCAATCTCAATGTCACCTCTATCAATGAGATCTTGTATGATGTTCTTCAGTCGATGACAATTTCCTGTCTTATGACCCTTGCTCTTATGAAATTCACAATATTCATCATCATTCCACCAATTTGGTTTGACCTTTGGTTCATATGGAGGAAAATCTGGAATAGTGATTACCTTGTTTGCCACTAGCTTCTTGAAAACTGACTCAAGTGGTTCTCCCAATGGGGTGTACTTCCTTCGTGATCTGGAAGTTGTTTGAGTATTCACTTGATTGTTTGTAGAACTTGATCCCGAAAAGATGAATCTGGGTCGCACTGTGTTGGCATCAACAACACCATCATTGACTACATTCTTGTTTTTGTTCCAAAATCTTGGCTTGTCTTTTCCTTTAAAGTCATCTTTGTTTTCCTTGAATATCTTAATGACTCCTTGTTCAATTAGGACCTTCTCTATTGCTAAGCCTTTTTCAATGATGTCCTTGAAGGTGGACAAACAAGCTTTCCTTAAGTCATAACCAATCTCTTTGTTAACATTCTAGGTGAACATTTCTACCATTTGTTTTTGTGGAATTTCACAAGAGCATCTGCTGGCTAGATTTCTCCATCTTTGTAAAAATGATGCAAAAGACTCTCCATCTTTTTGCTTAGTATTACACAAAGTAGTGACTAATATGTCTGTCTCTATGTTGTAGGATAAATGTTGGATAAATGCCTCCGCTAGATCACCCCATGACTTAATACCAGGTGGAAGTTGGGAGAACCATTCCATAGCTTGATCACCTAGGCTTTGTGGGAATAATCTCATCAAATATGTCTCTTCTGAAGCTACCTCAATGCAAGCTGTGAAAAATTATCTTATGTGTGCCTTAGGATCCCCTTTGCCTCTATACTTATCAAATTTAGGCGTCACAAAGTGTGTAGGAAAAGGAGGCATTGGAATGCTCTTGTCAAATGGATAAGGACATATGTCTCTCATTGTGTATGTTGGCTTCAGTGAATTTATGTCCTCCATTTTCTTTTGTAAGTCCTTGATTTGTTGCTCCAAATTGCTCTTAGGTGGAGATCGACTTCTTGGACCATACCCCATGCTTGAAGCACCAATTGGAGGAGGAGCATGTTGCATATATGGATGATATTGATCATACACATGTTCATATGGAGGAGGTCTATAATGATGCCACATATATGGACCACTTGGTATAGATTCATGTTGAGGAGCACCATATCTATTTTGTGCATGTATACCATACTCTACAGGCATGTCATGTTCTAATGTGTAGCCCCCAAATTTGACATGAGGTTTCCTTGTGTCCAAATTTTGAGCATGCCTTTGAATATCCAATTGCTTTGGTGGTTGATCCTTAGCATTGGTATGTGATTGAGCATATCTTTCTGCATAAGACTTCCATAATGGTCTGCTAAGGTGAGTATCATATGCTTGACCATGTGTATGTGGGACCTCTGGTTTTTGAAACAAAGATGATGGTGATTCAGGTACCATATGTGGTCCTCTATTGCCTCCACTATTAGGCCTCCTTTGATCCATGTTGGAGTGAGGTTGTTGCAAAGGTCGATTTTCCATTATTTGAGACATGTCAAAATCATGAGGTATCTTGGCTCCACTTTGTGCCATCATTTGTAAGAAGTATTGTCTATCCCTCCTCATTATTTCCTCAACCAATCGATTGAAATGGGGATTCATAATGGATTCTTCCACATCTGCTGAATGTACTGAAAAGTTGTCCATATCATCATTATGGGTAGCATTGTTGTTTGTAGTGTCCATGTTCTCAACATTTGGAATGTTTCTATAGGCATCCATGTCAAGTAATGTAGTATGATCGGAATTGAAAAAGATATCATTGTCATACTCATAGGAGCTCATGTTTGCGGACTCTTGAGCCTCTTTAGTTTCTCACCTAGATTTTTGAAGACGGGTTTCAACCATGAACTAGGTATTGACTGAGGTGTGTGAGACTAGATGAAAATGAAAAGAGTATGGAAGACCAAGAGTTGAATGGAATGTAAATGAATCTGAGGTGTACTTGCAATGTCCAAAGTGTAAGACCAAGTATGTATGTAGTAGAGTAGGTGTGACTTCCAAAGAGAGGATAGTTTCTCTTGATGAGGTAAGTTGAACTTGACTCTAAGTAAGACCAAATGAGACCCAAAGGTAAGAAACCTTGATGAGGGACCACTTAGCAAAGTGTTATTGTATGTAGTGTGTTGACAAAGTATGATGAGGACAAGCAAGTGACCTTTTGACTCAAGTTTAGACAATTGTGAATGTAAAGTGAAATGTGAAGCAATGATGGACTTTGTGAGACCCAAGGACAAGTTGACTGCTAAATGAAACCGTGGAGAAATGACCTAGGAAGCTCAAGAATTCCGAAACTGACTGTGTTTGTTTGTTGGACTGTAACAGTTTTGTTTTTTTCAATTCTAAACACAGACGCACCTGTATACTTCACAGACACGGTTTCCTGACACAGACGTGGCTCTGTTCAACATAGACGCGTTTTTGAGATTTTGTGCAAAATGTAATGTTGATTCTGGGAACACAGACGCGTTTCTGCCCTTCATAGACGCGGTTATACAACAGAGATGCTATTATGTCAGACACAGACGTTTCTGCAAAATTTGTGCAATCTTTTCCAATCTGTGAAGTCATTTTTTGTTGTGACCAAATCTGACTGTTTGACTATTTTTCGTGACAAGAGGACACAGTGTTGATGAAGACCCAATGTTTGCAAGTGTCTAGACTCAAAAATGACTCCAATAAAAGTGTGTTGTTTGATGTAAAAATGTTTTGCATACACTTGAAGACACAAAAGACACAATGTTTTTCTATTTGGTCTTGAATGTTTTGAATGTTTAACATAAGTCAAGCACAATTCTTATGGTTGGCCAAGACAATAGTTGTTGATCCCACATGGGGTTTTACCCCTGAGGCTACGCTTAGTCAAAGTGGATACTTAGATGCTTGACCTCACTGGCTCCACCCTCGGCACTCACTTCTTGGGTTAGCCAAGCATCAGTCCCCACGAAAACTCCCCGTGGCAAACTTTGTATCTCTACTAAGAACCATATGTGTGTGGGCCGCTACTAGAGGTCCAACCTCCTGCCCCAACAACTAGAAGGATTTGGGCTTCTAAAACAAAAAGGTGCTAGTAAGGGCATCCGCTCGTGTGGCCATACATGCGGCACTTTCAGCTCTGTAAATATAGAAGGCTCCCAGCTGGTAGGGTTACGCCCTACAAATGATCAAATAAATTTGATCAAACGGGTTTATGGGGAGACATAGTGTCGGTATGAACTAATCAGCACACGTTATCCATAGTTTTCACCATGAATACATTTGTTTATAGTGGTTCGGAAGAGGTGGGTTTTCCTTGCTACCACTTGGGTCGTTCTCTTCTCACTATTAGTCCTAATGACCACACGGGAAGATAGGCCCTCTAAA
Source organism: Cryptomeria japonica (assembly GCF_030272615.1). Classification (NCBI taxonomy): domain Eukaryota; kingdom Viridiplantae; phylum Streptophyta; class Pinopsida; order Cupressales; family Cupressaceae; genus Cryptomeria; species Cryptomeria japonica. The sequence goes on from NC_081413.1 coordinate 571,907,583, forward strand.
GATTAAACAAAAAGAGCCTATTGCTCAAGACACAAAAGACAATGATTCAATTTTAGTGCACCAATTGAAGTGTTTGCTAGTCTATGAAAACAAGGCACACAATAAAAATCCAAAAACCCTTGCCAAGGACCTACACCAAAGAGTTGTTAGTAGTTTGGATTGTTTCAAATAATCACCCCTTCCTGCAAGCACACAAGTTAGGTAAATTTTAAATCCAAAAGACTTTGTGAAATTAGGGGCCTTCAACCAAACGATTTTGCTTTCAAGACAAGCCGCACCAATTTCGTTCGCTAGATCTGAAAATGTTAGCTCTAAATAAACCAGATCTGAAACCCTAAATGCAAAATCCTAAAACTGAATCAATAAACCCAAAATTTGAAACTGGTGAGCACAGACGCGATTACCCTCAACACAGATGCGACTTCGTGACACAAACGCGGCTCTGTGAGACACAGACGCGGCTACAGAATGCAGACGCGACTTCTGGACACAGGGGCGGCTAAAAACATTGCAAACGCGACTTAATAACACAAACGCGCTTTCCCGGAACCTGCAAAATAAAATACTGCTAGTAACACAGACGCGATTCCAGATATCGCAGACATGCACCAAAAAAACAAAAACGCGATCCGAAAGTGCGCAGACGCGGGAATATCAAAATGCTGCCGAAAACGTTAGATCTGCAACTTCAAAATACAAAATCTACAACAAGGATGTTAAATGCAAAAGGGACAAGAGTCCCACCAGGCGTGCCAAAATGTATATGGTGAAAATGGATAACAACAATAACGATATTGAAAGGCTAAATAGATTCAACCACAAAACCCTAGCCTAACAACAACAAAGATCCACCATAACATATGAAGATTACCTAAGACAATGCAAATCAAACGAAATCACAAAGATTATACCATCACATGTCTAATAGGGTTTGGATCTCCATTCTTCCTATCTCCATTGATCTTGCTTGATATATTTGCTCTCAGATTTTATGTGCACAAGAGCTCAACAAAGAACGAAATGTGGTTGCAAGTAGGATCGTAGTGTAGTCAGTTGCATAAAAGATGATTCATTAGAATGAAATGATTAGGGTTTGATAATGAAGGAAGCATCTCCTTATATAGAAGACACTATATGAAATGGAGGGATAAGATTGAGAGGTGTAAAAAGGAGGTCGGCTAAGATTAGAGGGTAGGTAAAAGAAATAATAAAATAATGAAAGGGGTAGGTAGTGTATGAATTAAGAGATGAATGACATGTGTCATGGGTAGAAAAGGTTAATGAATTAATTAAATAAATAAAGATTTATTTAATTAATAGAAGAAGTGGGATAATTAAATAAATAAAATATTTATTTAATTTTAGGAAAAGGGTAATTTAAATAAATAAATGTATTTCTTTAAATGAGAAATAAGGCTAGAAGAGGATAAATGAATTAATTAAATAAATAAAGATTTATTTAATTAATAGAAGAATTAGGCTTAGATAATTAAATAAATAAATATTTATTTAATTAGACTGGACAATTTTGGGTGTCTACACGAGGAAGTTTGTTTTCCAAGTAATTTAAAAAAAAAAACTGTTTCTATAGGGTGTATTGACTAGTTATACCTGTCCATCCATGAGACTGTGCAGGATCCTCGTCAAAGGGGTTCAGGGTCCTGTACAATGTAAATCAATTATCTTATGTTAGCTAAAAATTACATAGTACACAACATGAACAACATGAACTTTGTAGACAAAAAGAGTATTAAATAATAAAAAGATGTTGTCATCAAAATCATTGTAAATTTTTTAATTCCTTACCTTTACTTTATGTAGACTATGTGGGATCCTCAACTAAATGGTTGACGATGTCTGTAGTCAATGACCTGTTCCCACCAAGGGTGACAACATCACACAGGGACTATACCTGAAATCAACACCATCAATTGAGCATCATAAGCATTACTACATTTGTAAGTTGATAAACAATAAATACATACATATCATAAGCATCAGAAGCATCACATGATGTGTCATCATATATGTAATTAAGAATCACAATTAGCATGACATATCATGTGTCATCATAAACATGTAATCCATCACATATGTATCATAAATCACCATTTATCACATAGGTAATAAACAATCCACGTTCTATAAATAAACACAAAGTTCAAAAAATGTCACATGCATCATCATAAACATGTGATCCATCACATATGTATTTTAAATCAACATCCATCACATAGCTAATAAACAATCCAATTTCCATAAATAAACACAGTTTAAAAATTGTCACATAAATAGTCACTCTCCCTATCTCCATCTCCATATTAAAAGGTGCACCATGAATTAATTATGTAATGGCATTAGAATTCAAAACATAATGAATTAATTAAGTAAAAAAAATTCTATCAAGAAGTCAATATTAAATAGATAATATACTAATCGCATACCTCATACATTTCATTCTTCATCATCATAATCATCATCATCATCATCATCATCATCATCATCATCGTCGTCGTCGTCGTCGTCATCATCATCATCATCATCGTCGTCGTCATCGTCGTCGTCGTCGTCGTCGTCGTCATCAACGTCTTCGCCATCATCATCACCATCACCATCACCATCATCTTCTTGTTGTTGTTGTTGTTCTTCATCTTCATTGAGAAACTGTCAATCGTGATCATCATCCACTTCATCTTCTACTTCTTTGGTATCTTCTTCTTCCATCACATTATACTTTATCGGCCTTCCTCTTGGATCATGTCTAACAACAAATGACCAACCCGGTTTATGTGGAACCTCTGAGTAAAATACTTGCTCACATTGGCTTGGAAGAACATAGGGCTCATCCCCAACTGGTTCAAATGACCTTGTATTTAGCATTATAAAACCATTATCATGTTCAATAACAGTTCTATCAGGATCATTTTTATTCAATCGTAGCCTATACCATTTGACGACGAACAAAACTAATTTGAAGGAATTAAAGTCACACTCAAGTATATCATCCAAAATGCCATAGTATTGATTTTGAGACTGTTGAGGATGTATGTCATTTCTCGATGAAATATTTGTCACCTCAAAGACTGCAGTGATGCCAGAATCACAAGTTTTCTTCGTGTCATCCAACATTTTTATGCGAAATTTATGACCATTGCAGCACATAACGTTGTGGTGTTTGACCTGCGATATGTCAAACATGTAAAATTTATTGCATTGTGATTTGATAAACATATGGGTGATTAATAAATTTATACGTACCTGTTTATCTCTTAAACCATATGCTAAATCAATTTTCCTTTGCGTAACATTGGAACCTCCATTACAATGTGCTTCTTTAACCAATGAAGCCACACCTTCCCATGTTAACGTGCATCCAAAATGTTGACAACGTTCAATCCATACCATCATCCAATCAAGATTGTTTGCAATATACAAATGTATTGCATCCCACTCTCGACCAACTGTACAAAAAATAAATAGACGTCTTATAATCGATTTATTTTGAAGATTAAGAATTAATTAACTACAATAACATCTTATAATTACCTCACTTTCCTCAATCTACCTTTCCCTATCAAGTACTCCCCTTCGAATTTGTTAATGGTGTTGGGATCCCAAATGGGATCCACGTGGATCTTTGCTGCAAACTTAGGAAGATATTCATAAATGTACACCATAGTCTGGTATACCATATATCCCTCCACCATAGAACCCTTGGGATGTGCTCTTTGTCAAACCAAAGCCTTCAAAAATTTCAAGTGCCTCTCAACCATCCACATTGACCTAGTGTGTACAGGTCCACACAATTCAATCTCCTCAACTTGGTGTATGAGGTAGTGTTCTTGTGCATTGAAAAAAGATGGAGGTAGACACTTTTGCATTTCACACATTAAATGAGGAATTTTTCTCTTCCAATATTTTATATCGTCTTTATGGATTTCTTTACATGACAACCACCTACAAGATATTCAAGACGCAAAAAAATATATTACATAACAAGTAAAACAAATCGCAAATATAATATCTATACAACAAACTAAACAAATATCACTACTTACCTCATGTATTTTCCAAGATCATATATGACTTGCTTGACATTATTGTCGAAGTCGTCTGGGAGAGATAGAGGTAGAACGTACTGCAACAACTATAAAATTATCTTTTCATTTTTTTGTAACATAATGAAAAGTACACGTACGCGCAGTACTTAAATATATACTAAAAACACAAGAGCATAAATTACCTTAATGAAGGTATGCCAATCATGTGTTTTCATCCCTGGCCCAAATTCACTTTTTTTTGATATGAGATTGTTTATGTTCGCAGCGAATTCTGTGGGAAATCGAATTTTTCGTATGACTTCTTTTATAGCATTGCTTTGTTGGTCCGTTAATAACCAAGGAAGCTCACTTACATTAATATGGTCTCCATGGCTATTTGATTGAATGACATTTATCATTGCATGATTGCAATCCTGAATGTCACTACATATTTTGATAGTTTTTCCTTTGTCACACCTTCCATCCAATATTTTCCATACTGTCTCTGTTATATTCTTTCCAATATGCATACTATCAAACAAATGAACAATTTGTAACTGCTCGTAGTAGGGGAACCTACTAAATTGTCGGGGATAACTTTTTAGTCCCTTAAGAAGGTAGTCATTTATGCCTTCATGATCATCAATCACATCATCAGTAAACAAAACAAAATAGAAAAGATGTTTTATGACAAACCAATAGATGGAATGTCATTACCTTGACGATCAATTCTATTATATTCCAACTTCCATAGGTGAGGTGTCATTCTTTGTGGCTTTGATGTATTATCTTCTTTCCCATTGAAAAGATGTTTTTCAGTATTTCGATACTTATGATTTTTGTGGAGAAAGTGCCTATACTCATCAAACACCCGCTTTCGTAAACTTTTTGAATGACGAGATTTCATCTTTGGACCACAAACAGAACATGCAAATTTTCCCTGTGTTTGAAGACCTACAAGATAATGTATAATTGGATTAAATATGATAATTTTTTAAATTATAATGTTCATGCACAACTTAAACACTATAACATACCACAAAAATGTGTTAGCCCTGGGGCATCGTGTATTGTCCATAGAAGCATCGCATGGAATTGAAATTGTCTTTGTCCTATTGGTCTAGAGATGTCATACATAGTGACACCATTCTATAACTCCAACAACTCGTTGATAAGAGGCTCGATATATACATTCATATCTTTAACTTGGTACTTACCTAATCGAATGAACAAAAACATTACATTATTATTATGACCATTTTACTGCAATATTTATAATTAAATTTAGACGACTATATTTAAATGATAAAACACCTGGAACAATCATTGCCAACATTATATGCTCCCTCTTTATTGACATCCATGGAGGAATGCTATTGTTGATAACAAAAACAGGCCACACTGAGTAAACAGATCTCATCTCTCCAAATGGATTGACACCGTCCACTGCCAATGAAAGCCTGAGATTATGAGGTTCTTCTTTAAAGTGTGGCCACTTTTCCTCTATGTCCATAAATGCTGAACCATCCATAGGCATTCGAATAATGTCATCTCGACTTCTATTGCGTGCATGGTAATCCATAAATTGTGCCAAGCTAGTGCACTTGAATAATTGTTGCATACATGGAATAATGGGAATATAGTGAAGAACCTTGCAAGGAACCCTTTTTGTTATTTGATCTGTTCGATATCTACTGATATGACATTGAGGGCATTCAGTTCGAAATTCATGTTGTTTGTGATATATAATATGATCATTGGGAAAAGCATCTATTGCTTGATACTCCATTCCAATATCTTTCATAATGGCAGATAATTCTTGGTATGAGCGAGGTAGAATATTTGATGGTGGTAACAAAAACTCACCTATCAATCTACAACAAAAAAATATAATTTGTTATAATAAAGAATATTAATGGTATAGCATGATTCACAGTTTATTATGACATATATGACATACCTTAACATATGTGACATTGTTATGTTGGATAAACCATTCATAACCTTCAAGTTCACCAACAACAATACAACGGAGATAAGAGTTGCTTGCGAGCCTTCGTAAAGGGCCTCAGATGCCTTCTCAAGTAGAGGGACATCATGAACAACATCAAGGTCATCTTCATCATCATGATCAGCTACGCGAGTACTAAATGAGTCATGGATCAATGTGTTTGTACCATCATCTTCAATTGTGTTTTCTAGCTCATGATCATCATCTTCCATGGGATCATTATCTTCAGCTTTGATATTCACACCTCCATGTTCGTCCACTTAGAAAACCATATTCTCAGGGTTGTGTTGATCCATACCATGTGCTTCGGGGTGCTCGACTTATATAAAATTGATAAACATAAATAAATCATGATCATGATCTCATCATCACGTGATTTATTATGTATATAAATTGTCAAAATGATATAATGAAAAACTTACCAATGGATGATAATCATGTCCACCTTCAATGTGACCATGCAACCTACAATGTTTCTTCACTATTTTGATTAGAAGTCTTCTAGTCTTTAACCCCTTACAAATTTTGCACGAACAATAACATTTTCCATCACCTTTTCTTTTCAAGTTAGACCACAATCTAGCAATTGTCTCCTTATTTTGTTGTTCGTTGATATTGTCTGACATGGTCTTTCTTCACAGGCAAGAAAATAGAAATTATCATCATTGAACAAAGCATCTTATTGAATTTAGATTTCTAGTTTGCTTATGGTACATCACACAACATGGAAAACAAGAAATACTCAATAAATAACAGGATTCATTGATCTAGTATTATCACAATCTGCACTTGGCCTTCAATATTTTCTCCTCCTAACATTGTTTATCCATTACCTGTCAAGTAAAGAACTCTAAAACCCGTGGCTATTAAAATACATAAGACAATATTATAGTATCTTATAATCATCTGTTATAAAACCAAAGCACTTAGGAGTGATTATTTTGTTTGTCACAGTACAGGAAAACGGTGTCTACTGGAGCCTTGAATAACTGACTAGAAAGATTTTTAATTCCTTTTCTTTTTCCTTCTGATTTTTTCATTGTCACTTCCATCCTCCGACTCATATGCCCTCACCCTTTTCTTTCTTCTTGTTTTTTCATACTCATTGACATGATTTGAATTATTTTTCTTTCTTGGTGACTCCTTATTGCTCTCACTGTCAGTTTCACTCTCAGAATCTGACAAACCTGATGAACTAGAAGAATCATCATTAGAGGTAGATTCATCTGACTCAAGAATAGACTTTTGTTGCTTCATTACAAGCCTTGGCATATTCTTCAAATACTCATGTAAACTCTCAGTGATACCACCAAGACCAATAGAATTAAAGAAATTGATAGAAAACTATGAATTTTTGGGATTGTCCTTTGGAGAAATTGAATCAAAAGACTCCTACATTGTTGGATCGTTCAACCTTTCATTAAGAAACAATATACCAAGCTGCTCTGCCAGCTCCTGCAAGAGAATCTTTATAAAAATACAGGAAGAGGAAGTAGTATCTTCCTCTGTCAGATGTATATAAGAAAGACAATGCCATGGAAGAGCATCTGTGCCAAGTAAGTGGGCAAAAAAATTTGCAACATTACGCAGTTTATTTGTTTCTAGTCTGTGTATCATAGAATACTGTTGTACAAAACACTTATCAAAAAATTCCTCATAAATTTTATTGATCATACAAAATCTTTGCCCAAGAAGACCATAATAACAAAGGTATGTTCTCTCTTGACCAGGTTCAAGCTTGATCTTTAGTAGCTTATGACCAGCTTCCTCAAAATCAACACTTGACATGATTGTCAAATAAACTGTACGTCTTAAATTGACCAAGTTTGTCTCTATCTCATCCTGTATTCTTAGTGCTTCCTCACCTTCCTCTTCATCATCATCATCATCATCATCATCATCATCATCATCACCTGAATCATTCTCCCCTTCTGCTTTATCTGAAGAAGCATCTCCAAGGATATCTTTCTTCAGTTTTTCATAGGTTGCCTCATGCTCTAAGAAATCAGGATCTGGCTTGAAAACATTTAAACCAGCTTCTTGATCAAGTTCATCTTCTAGGAAAACTTCATGTGTTAACTGATCTGGATGCACAGGTGGATGACCCTTGAACTTAGCTTTGAGAATTGCAAAAAGGCCTTCAATTAAAAACTGTACTTGTTTGTCAATTTCCCCCTCATGGGGAATACCTCTAAATCTTTCAAAAATCCCACAGAGACCTTTGGGTGAAAGGTCTTTCAACAAAGAACAACATTCTTTCACAAACCCAACAACAACCTCTACACTGTCATCTATGGGGTTCTCTAGTAAAAGTGTGAGAAGTTCCAAGGCAATGATCTCATGTGCAACTTGTTGATTCATTAAATGAGCTATGAATTTGGCTGTTGCTATCAACATGTGCTTGTCATTGCATTTGTATGCCCTCTTAAGCTGCAAAATAATTCTTCACAAAAGCAGATTGCCAACTTCAGGAAATTTTGTATTTACCACAGCAACCAACGCAGCAAAAACATCTGTAAATCCAGGGGATGTCATTTGGGATTTCATACAAGACCTACAAAATAGACCCCTCCCATGGATGAGATTCTCTGCAAATAACTCTGGAATGATGTTCTTGATGTTAGATGCATTTACCTTGTTTACTAACCCATTGATACTCTTCTGAAGGGAAACCCATGTCATGCATTGGTATTCCACACTACTCTTGTCTTCCACATCTTTCATCATTTGAGCCAGCTTAAATGGGGGAATGTAAAGACCCCCACTTCTACCAACACCCTTCTCAGCTCCTCTTACAACACCTTCACCATTCCCATTCTGAGATGGAGCAGACACAACACCAGAAGTTTTCACTTCCACTGCCTCTCTGTCCCTCTTGTTTCCAGAAGCCCCTTTACCACTTAATTCGTGCTTATTTTTGTACATAAACCCATCAAGAAGCATGAGTTTTTGCATATAATCTCGCCCAAATATTTTACAGTTATTTTTCATCAAGATTCCCTCAGGAGCTGGCAAATCCTGCTTCCATACTTTAATTCTGTTTTCTCAAAGGACAATCCTAAAAATCCATGCATTGCAAACAACTTTTTACACCTTTGTTGGTTGTGGTGGCATCACGGAGAGTTTACATCAATAAATGAAGAACATGCCAATGCTTTTAATGCAACAGTAGAAGTTTATCTCTTATTCAATATCTCTAGTGAAACCTCCATGATCTTTTGTTGGAGTAGAATTTGTTATATTCTAGAAAGGGTCTTGTCCTTTGTTGATGGGATATTCATCTACCTCAAGAAATAACTGTTCTTTTCTCCAACAAGAAGTGGAACTAAATGAAGATCTAGCACCATGAAATGAATCCTCAAAAGGATTACTATAGTTAGTTTTGGTAGATAATGTTCTGGGTAAAATACTAATGTGGCTTTAGGAAACATTATGTACTAGATTAGCATACTCTAACAACTTTGGTGTGATATGCTACATCCAATTAAGTCTCCATCAATATCTCTATTGTGTTTATGGATTGGGATTCAATGTACTCTTTTTATACACAGATTTTACTTTCAACTGAGGAAGTTTGTATGTACTTACTTGTCTTTCAATTGTATCCCTATTTCAAGAATTTCTTCTATCAAAAAATCATTTGTTGCAAGTTGTACAAGTGGAAGCTTGAACATGCCTTCCATGCTAGCCTTGTTGATACGTTCAACGCCATCTTGTGCAACAAATCTTTAGAACTCTACTATTTCATTGAAGAGTGAGTAGTAGGGACAATCTAGGACACTTACAGAGGTTTTGCAAGAGAGATAGATAGACCTAAATATTATGGCTTAATAATGATCAATAGGTAAACAGATAAGAAACTCTCAATATCAAAATGACTTTCTCAATTGTCTTTACTAGAAATGGATAGATCTGCTAATAATGTCTTTATGATTGTATGTCAACTTTAGACTCAATCCAAGAAGAGCTAGAACTAATATGTGATATCTAGATTTATGATCTCTATAATATAACAATCCCATAATTATGTTTCCACGCATCTATACCACAACACAAACATCATGCTAGTGTTCAGCCATAGCAATTGATATCCTAATTATAGAATGTGAAATATGCACATAACTATGAATAAAGATTAAGAAAAACTAAGAAAGATGCTTATTGCAAACATAAATGACTAATGGACAAGAATTGAATTCATTGTAGATAGTTTTGAATATCAAATTCACTTATTTGTGTGCATTTAGTAACTCATGTACTTGTGGCCAACCATTTATCTCTTTCATAAATTAAACACTTATTAATAACATTAAATGGCTGAGTAATTATGTTTTAGTTGAAATTGAAAATAAAATATTTTATTTAAGGACAACTCACACTATTCCCTATCATAGTTTAGACTCTCGGTTTTGTTAGTAGTGGTTTGATGTCTTTGGAGATGATCATTGCATTTATTTAGTTATGTTTGCCAGCGTACTCCCAGCCTGTGCCAAACTGGGAGCTTTGGAATAGGGTATGGATATCCATCAAAGCATAAAAGATAGAGGAATTTTGTCAGATGTAGTTGCAACTGCTCTGTTAGCATGTATGCAAAATGTGGAAGCATAGACAAGGCACAAGAACTATTTGACGGATTGCCTCAAAGAAATGTGGTTTCCTAGACTGCAATGATTGTCGGATATGTATAAAATGGATTTGTTGAGAAGGCTTTAGAAACTTTCAAGAAAATGCAATCGGCAGGTGTAAAGCCAAATTCCACGACCATTGCTACTATCCTCCCTGCCTGTGCCAAAATGGGAGATTTGGAATAGGGTATGGACATTCATTGAAGCATAAAGGATAGAGGAATTTTATCAGATGTTGTAGTTGCAACTGCCCTGGTAGACATGTATGCAAAATGTGGAAGCATAGACAAGGCACGTGAACTGTTTGATAGAATGCCTGAAAGAAATGTTGTCTCATGGACTGCAACAATTGCTGGATATGCACAAAATGGATTTGTCGAAAAGGCTTTAGACACTTTCAAGCAAATGAAATTGGAAGGCATAAAGCCAAATTCCACAACCTTTGCCAGCATCCTCCCTGCCTGTACAAAAATGGGAGCTTTGGAACAGGGTATAGACATCCATCAAAGCATAACGGACAGAGGAATTTTGTTAGGTGTTGTACTTGCAAATGCCTTGCTTGACATGAATGCAAAATGTGGAAACATGGACAAGGCTCGTGAATTGTTTGATACGATGCCGCAAAGAGATATGATCTCATGTGAACAATCAACATGCACGTATATGCGAGGAAGGGATTGCTGCTACAAAATTGAACGCTCACTCCTCAATAACAGTTCTATGGTTTTATGAGATTAAACTAGGGCAATTAACCACCACATGCATATTTTTTGCAACATGAAATTAAAAGCTAGGGCAATTTTAATCTACGTCCTGCGTGGGATTGCAAGCAATGCCACAAATGCCTTTGATGCAGGTTTGATGTTCTTGGGGGTTGAAGTCACCACGGACGCCTACGCGGGATTGCAATGCACAAATGAATTCCCCTCTTCTTCTTTTTAAGTAATGGCCGTTGTCATCGGAATTACGATGAACTCGAGCACTTTTTTGAAAAAAAGAAAATTCTCATTGTTAATGCCTTCTTTGTCAAAACCAAATGGGAAATTGCCGTCAGAATTATGACGAATGCGGGCATTTTTTCAAAAAAAAATCAAATTTGGCCACAATATACCTTCTCCGTCAGAAACCTCAGTCGGAAATCTAGTCCAAATGTATTAGTGCGGAGCTTCAACAATTTCTTTCTTGATTTATTCAAATGCCTTTTTAGCTTGTGCAGTCCATTCTATCTTAGCATTCTTCTTCAACATTTCATTTAATGGGCTGATTATTTCTGCAAAACCAGTGATGAATTTTCTCATGAAATTGATTTTGCCAAAGAATGACTTGAGCTCTTTCTTGTTTGCAGGCAGATTTATTGTTGATATTTCTTTCACTCTATCAAGATCAATAGAGATTCCTTTCTTTGAGATAACATGACCTAACAATTTTCCTTTTGTGACCCCAAACATGCATTTCTTAGGATTCAATGAGACTCCATATCTTCTGCATCTTTGAAAAACCTTTCGGAGATCTTCGACATGTTCTTCTCTTTTTCTTAAAAATACTGTGATGTCATCCATGTAAATGATAATACATTTTCCTATCAAATCCCTGAATGCAATATCCACAGCTCTTTGGAAAGTGGCTCCTACATTGATAAGTCCAAAAGGTATTCTTTTGTAGGAAAATGTTCCCCACTTGGTTGTGAAGGTTGTTTTTAACCTGTCTTCTGGCTCAACCATCACTTGATTGTATCCCGAATATCCATCTAGAAAAGAAATAATTTGCAGCCCATTGATTATCTGTAGTACTTCATCCAATGATGGCAGTGGATAATTATCCTTCTTTGAAGCCCTGTTGAGATTCCTGAAGTCTACACATAATCTAATTTATCCGTTCTTCTATCGTACATGAACCAGGTTGGCGACCCACGTCGAATGTGTTACTGGAAAAATGATGTTCACTGATAGTAGTTTCTTCACTTCTTGATAAATTATTGGTTCCAAAAGTGGATTGGCGGGTCTTTGTTGCTGTCTGAATGACCTGCTTCCTGAATTCAAGGGTATTGTATGGGTAATAATTGAAGTGTCGTATGTCTTGAGATCCTCATATCTCCACGCAATGACATCTGGAAAATATTTCATATTCATCAAGATTCCCTCCATCTCTTGTGGTGTGCAAGCTTTACCTATGAATAAATTATTGATCTGTTCTTCATTGCCCAAGTTGATGGTTTCACAAGAATTTCCTTCCACATTATGACTTTTGATTGCTTGCAATTTATCTAGGTCGAAAATTCTTTCCAATTCTATCATACCCTTTGAAATAGTATTTGTTTTCAAATTAAGGATTCCTTCTGTATCAAACTCAATACTTTCTATATCTTCTTCATCAATGATTTGGGTTAAGGAGACATTTGTGTTGGTCAAGAAATCCAATATATGTTTGTTGTCTTCAAAGACTTAAAAATTTGTGACATTAACTGGAACTAAAGGCACTGCGGTCAACTCTACCGTGAATTTCTTCAATCCTTCCATGGTGAGTGGGGCTAATGAGTTGGCAACTTGAGCAAGGGAATTAGCTACTTGATTATGGTGTCTGTATACTAATTTGATGGTGAAAGCATCAAATCTCTCAATGAGATCCCACACTTGATTGTGGTATCTTGTTAACCTTATGTCGTGACACACATATTGATTTTTTATTTGCCTTATGAAAATTTCTAAATCTCCAAACCTATGTAGGATCTTTGCTTTCTTCTTGATAGCTAGCAATAACCCATGAATCAATGACTCATTCTGCAACATTATTTGTACAAGGAAATTGCAATCTATGGGCAGCCAACTATGTTTCTCCTGAGGGATTGATTAACTCAAATTCGACTCCTGATCCTTGTTTTGATTTTTATCCATCTAATCTTAGAGTCCAAGCTTGATTTTTGTCTTCCTTTTCTTCTTCTTTTGGTGAAGTTTGGTTTTCATTATTACTCTCCTCTGATGAATTGGATGCAATGCCTTCTTTGGATGAACTGTCAATCTCTGGAATTTCAATCTCTTCTAATGCTGCAACTGCAAGAATCTTCTTCTAAACCTGTTCCAAGGCAATCTTGCACATGGTGCATGAATGTTCAGAATGGAAGGTGTTATGTATCCTACACCAATTTAGTAATAGTAGATCTTGGATATAAGTCGAACCTCCAAACTCAATTCCTTGTTGAATGTTCTTATGGAAAAATCTTCTAAAATTATCAAACATCCCTTCAATATCTGAATCAAGGTCACTCTCAATAATAGCCTCAGTTGACTATGTGATTTCTTGTGTATTATCTTCTTTATCATGACCTTGTATCGTCAGGAATTCTACATCTTTGGGTTTGTACGTTCCCAGGTCTGTCTCAAGGAATAAAATTTTATTGTTCTCGCCATATTTTTTTATCATCAGCTTCAACCTGGGAGTGTTGTCAATCTTAATCTGGTTGGGAACTCCTCTCCATGGTAACCACATGTGAGAAAAATCTATTGAATCATAACCATTCAATTTGCGCGACCAATCTCTACTCAAGAGCATTTCATAGTTATCAGGGATCTCCACTACTGAAATATCAATGAAGTGTTGAACTCCGGGGTCCGCTACCAACTGCATGTGGATATTATTGAGCTCTCCTACCACTGGAACTTATATCTTGTCTAGTTGAGTTACCTTCTTAGTAGTAGGTGTAGGAGTTATACCTAGTCTCTGACAAATAGCTAAGGGCATTACATTACTTGAAGCTCCTGAGTCATACAAACAGTTATGTAGGAGTTTCCCAAAAATTCTTATTGAAAGTAGAAACAGAGCCGGCTCATCTTTCCCTTGATGTAGAACTGAGGATTTATCCTTTTGCTCTTGTTGACTTATCTCATTTGTGTCCACATTGTTGTTTCCTTTTGAACTCCCACCTTCCACATGGTTTTCTTGCTTTGATGTTTTTCCTTTACTTGGATTCCTTTTGGTGGTAGCCTCTTTCCTTGGAATAATCTCACTCAAATTAGGCTTTTCTTCTACTTTTAGTGTCTTTGGGGTCCTTTTATTGTCTCTTTTGAGAAATGTCTTTCCTTCTAACATATCTTCTTTATTTGGCAAGAAGGATGAAATTTGGTCCATACATTCGTTGCTATCTGGTTGTTTCTCTTCATTTACTTCTTCTTGAATCACATTTATGTTGGCCTAAGGAGCGTTGGTTGTTCCTCTTGAAGTATTGGAAGTATTTTGGTTGTTTGGCCTTGTTGTTGTGGCATCGCTCAAATAGTTGATCAATTTTTCCCCAATTTCAAGTACCTTCATTAACTCAAATAGTGACAGGCTGACTTTTACCTTCTTGAACTCCTCGAGCACATACAAGCTGAGCTTCTTCAATTTATCCTTGGGAGGAGAAGGAATTTGTCTTTGTCTGTATTCTAATACATCTTGTGGATAGCTTGGAACATTGCTAGCATTCAGATTTGGCAGGGTAGAGAAATTATTCGGAGGAATTGATGTTGTTAATGGATCTTAATTTCTATAATTCCTCTGATATACTTTGGTTCCTTGATTTCCCGATGATTGTTGTAATGTATGCCTTCAATTAGGACATTGTTATTGAGAGGTGGAAATACATATTTTGATTCTTCAACAGGTCCGTTTGCAGAGGCGGGTGGAAATGGAGAATGTGGTGGCACCATTGGAGCTTTAGGATATTGATCTTCTGAGCATGTTGAAATAGGCTTATAGATTTCAACAACTAGAAATTGATCATATCGCATTGTAGGAACTATTTCATAGCTTGTTGTTGGAGGATTTTCAGGTGCCTGTGTGTTTCGCATTTCTTGTTGAAATATGTCAGCAACTATCTTGAATTCAAGGCATTGAAGCTCTAAATGTTGGTTTGTGTTATGTGGTCGGTACCAACTAGACAATGTTGCTTCTACCAAGAAGACTCTATCAACCAGACGATTCTCTTGATTTTGCAAGCTAAGTGGATTATCTAGTGGTGAAACTACATTTCCATTGTTAGGGGTTGTATTTCATGTTCTTCTTTGATATGCTTGATTGTTGCTCTGGAATCCTTGATTATTTCCTCGTTGATTTTGATTGTTTGCTTGATAATTTTGATTGCTTCCTTGATACTTTGCTTACTCCTTTGCATGCTCTGTAACTGATTATTTTGATTTCTCAAGTGTGTTACTTTAGTTGACAACTTCTTAACTAGTTCAATTAGCTCTTTCATTTCATCATTTTCTTCTTGCGTTCTTGTGGATTTTGATGCACTTTGCAAGTAGATTGGATGCGCTAGTGGAGCTTCAGAAAGTGCAACTCCTGGGTGAAGTACCAATTGGTTGGATGGATGCATGCTAGGATATGTTGCTTGCGGTATTGCATTTAGGACCGGATTTTCATGCATCAAGGCTTGACATATAGATTGAATTTGATTAGGTGTCATGGTAGGTCCCATATGAAGCAATGGTCCAGTGATGTTTTGCCCCATGTTCTTTCTTACTTCAATAGCTTTTGTATATGTTGTATTCAAATTGTTTGGTGTGGGGAAGGCTCTTACAAACATAAGAGTCAAATGATCCAAAACCCCATAGTAAATTTCTCTTACATCCGCAATGAGATATAGAGTTTGCAGCATCGTGTAGGCTCTATGGAACTGGTTATTAAAAGAAGTGATAGGCTCATTTTCTCTTCTTTTTATCTCCATGAATTATCTATATAGCTCAACAGGAGCAATTGGAATACCAAACTTTGCAATGAATGTGTCCTTCATTGCATCCCATGTTCTAATTGATCCTGTAGGTAGATGAATAAACCAGAAGTATGCCTCCTCTCTTAGCGAGTATGAAAAGAGTCTACAAGCTAAATCTCCATATTCAATTTTCCTATTGCGCAGGAGGTCTTTGAACATCTTGATATGATCTTCTTTTGTTCGGTTGAAATCATTTGCATTGAACTTAGGACAAAAATTCTCTGATTTTTTTGGCATTTCATGACATACTGCAAATTCCAACAAGGATGGATTATTGACCAGCCACGTAGCTCCATTGAGCACATGAAGAGGAGGAGGAGGGGGAGGTGCTCCTTGAGACATGTTACTTCCTACTCCTTGTGAACTTGATTAGGTGGCTGACTGAGAGCTTTCTTGTGATGTCAATTGGGAGATTGATGAAGTAGAATAAGAACTTCTTGAAGTATAACTTGCTTGACTTACTGATTGTGTGACTAATTGAATACTTGTTTGAATTGCAACTTGAACTTGCTCCTGGAGTGATGGAGTTTGAGATGAATTGGTTTGATTAGATGAACTAGTTTGATCTTGTATTCTCAGTATAGGTTCCCTTGATGATTCTCCTTTCTTCACGTGTTTTGATCTTGAAGTAAACTGCAATTCAGTTAGCTCCTTCTCTCCTGGGGTTGACCTCAATATCCTTTGATGCTTGTTGGGTAAGAAAGATCCTATGCGCTCCAGCATGAAGTGATTGTCGCTTCAAACTCACTATGGGTTTTATTGATCAAAAAGTACTCTTGTGGTAGCTCTTTGAATTCTTTCAGCCTTTGCTTCTTCTCGGTCTAACAAGATTCGAATTCTAGTGTACTCTTCTTCACTTCTTCTGACTCTCCAAGCTAGGTCGTTCAATCCTGAGAGGATGTCTTCTTGCATGTTGTCTAATTCAAAGTCTGGTTGTACTACTTCCTCCAATCCTCTATGTGGTAATTCCATTGAAAATGATGACTTCTTCAATTTAGCTTGTCCTTGAATGACTTATCTAGGAGCAACTTGATCTTGCAATCTTTGGGCGACCAAATCTCTCACAATTTGAGCTTCAATTATTTCTGTTATCTCCTCTTCTTCGTCCAACACAAAATTTACTCCAATGTATTGCGATGCACTTGTTTTCACTTCCCAAGCAAGGTTGTTCAAATTGGCTATAATATCTCTTTTGTCTCCTAAGCCTAGTTGTCTGAATTCACCTTCTCTAGCAGGTTTGCCTCTTCTAGGAGGAGCAGGTAGCACCATGGTGATTCATATTCAACACACCAACCTTCGATCTGGTTTCAATTTCTTCTTTGTTGATTGGTATCCGGTGGATTCTCAGTATTTCTTACTCTATGAATGATGATGACTACAGGCAAATTTCCCAACTGTTTCTCCAAGCAAGAGTGTTCAACTGTGAGATGATATCTTGTTGTTCACCTAAAATGAGATATTCTTCAGGCAATACCATTCTGCATCATGATTTACAATAAATCTTTTCACTTTAGCGAAGAGGGCCCTCCTTCTAGCGCCAATTTTGCTGATGTGTTTTTTAGGCACATGTGAACACAAAATAAACTACCTTAAGTATCTTATCCTCTCTTGAACAAAATTTCTCGAATGATCCTTAAGCTAATCTTCAATATCCGAGAGATTTTGTTCAAGAGAAGATAAGATACTTAAGGTATTTTATTCTATGTTTGCATGTGCCTAAAAAACACATCAACACGATGGAAAAATTTGCAATAATTAAAACTATCATAAAAAATTGTGGGAACTAACAAACAAAAACAAAAAAATAAACTAATGTTAATAACCCTAAAGATTATACATTGACATACTATATGAGTCTAAAGGGACTATATTTAAGAGATTGAATGAACATTTTCTATGTAATTCAACTTGATAGTTTAGTATTAAAAAATTCTCCAAATTTTATTTGGTTTGGGAAAAAAATGAAAATCCAATCCAATCCAGTTCCAAAGCAAAGCTTCTTATGCTTAGGGCGATATTTTGCATAAACTCTACCCTTAAGTTGAAGGGATGCCACTCAAAGTGGCTGAAATATTAGAAAACTAATTTTTATTGAATTTGTAAGGAGTTTTATGTATCTTCATCATCTCAATGATTGATCCAAAAAAGGTTCACATGCATCAATACTTTCATTACTTTTATGTATTTATCATCCCATAGTTAATTTCAAAAACGACATTATTTCATCTAAAAATCTTCATATTCATCACCGTGAGTGTGAAAATATAATGTTCTTAACGATTAAGTTTGGGCTACCTAACGTCAATGTCCAATCTAGCGCAAATTATTTTGAGGTGAATGTTGTAGTAGGATTATCTACGTACACCTCTTGATAAGTAAGTGAATTTGAAGCAACTGTTGTCTAGATTTGAGATAGATTTAAGCAAACCAAATTTATTATTGACATCAAACTAAGATTGAAGTTTTGCATGAGTTCATCAAGTGTTAGGAAATAGATCCTTCGATGAACTCTCTTCTCTAATTATGTTCTTTATCTAGATAAAGTTGATTCAACTAATCAAGGTTGTGCCTAAAAATAGATGACAATTAACTATAAAATCTCTATAATATGATATGCATAAAAATAATGCACATAAGACTACATATTCTTTCTGGAGGTACATGTTACTAATAAAGTCACTCATTTTAATAACTACTAATTATCTTAAAATACTTGTCAGCTATCCTCCAAGAAGCTTAGAAGTGATATTAAGTACATGTTGAAACTTGAAAGTTATTAACAACTATTTGTTGAAACATTAGTTATAACCTAAAAACATATCCTTCCATTGGGTAGCTAATTTTGAGAGATGGTAGCTACCACAAATTTATACTGGGTGTTTCTATCCATAAAACCATATCAAATGTGGGTATAATTGGACTTTTTTTGCTTTTCTAGATTTTCATGGGGAGAATGGGTCTCGTAGTTATTTGAAAGAAAATAGTTGATTATGTTCACCATTAAATTGGATTGGGCTATTATTTATGGATTTTAGCAATATAATTAACATGTTGTAATCCATTTCTAATTTAATGTCAACCTTCAATCAAGCAATAGTTTTAAAAAAATCATGTTATTTTTCGGTGATTTTGTTCATGTTTTACATAATTCGTTGATCACCTGGGTCCTATTCACACTAGTTACTTAAGTTTACTTAAGGTACACATAGGATACTTATCACAAGATATTTCAAGTCATAACTTGCAGCCATATTTATGACAATTTCCACATAACCCATTTAAGATTTCAATCAAATCAACACATAGAAGCCATATGCAAAGAATAAACAACATACCCATGAACATGTGACACAAGATATATCCTAGGAAAACCCTCATGAGGGAGAAAACCAGCCTCCAAAAGAATCATCCACCATGTATTATCAGCAATGCGTCCATTACAATACAACAATGGAAAGTCTTTGAAAACCCAATCATAATCAAGCACTCCATGTGACCAAGCATGAATCCACATATCCCATGCCATGCTTCCTCCTTCACAAATGCTAACCTGGCTAACCCAAACAACTACCCTTTGTGGTGCTTTATAGAGACAAGCAACCACAAAACCACCAAGTGCAACAAAACCATGTGCCCAAAAACCACATGACAATAAAATATAATATTTTTCCTACCTACCCTTGACCCACATTTAATATTGGGTACTTCATCACAATTACATTCCCCAATATTAAATAAATATAATATAATAATACAAATGTGTCAATACAACTCATCAAGTGGTTACAAGAATATTCCAAGGGAATCTCTACATGTTGCACGCTCATCTAGGTGCTCCTAGGTGCAACAATACAATATGATATTACAAGATAATTCCATGTCCACCTCATATAATAATAAAATAATACAACAATGAAACATTATTATGCAAGGTGTACAACACCATTTTCCCAATACTATTCACACTAGTTACTTAAGTTTACTTAAGGTACACATAGGATACTTATCACACGATATTTCAAGTCATAAGATTAAGACACGTTTCATAATATTATACGATATTATGTGTCACCTTGGTCTATATGACCAAATGATTCTATTTGTATTCTTGAATCTATTGTCATTTTATAATTGCATCCTTTAATATTGTGCTTTTATAGAAGTTCCTAGATCTTTGACGACTAAATATTTAGCCAAATCGTGCATGGCATATAGCATTATATATAAACTCTTATACGATATTAGAGCTTTTGGGATTGCTTCTTGTTAGTCTTTATTAAGAGGTCTAGGTTGCAAAATTTGGTGGATCTTAAAATTTTGAGTAAGTTCTTCTCTTGCATTGAATCATGACCTAGAGAATAAAAAAAACTTGATATATAAATACTAGATTTAGGAGGTTCCTCTTTATGGCTATATATTGTAAGTTTATTTTGGAGCTTGTTGGTGCAAATCTAAACTCACCTTTGAGTTCAAGTATCCAAAAAAGTCAATTTAGCCTCTTAATTTATCTAAACTAGACATGTGAGACCAAATATGAAAGGATTTGATGTTGCAAAGTAGTTGCAAAATCGAAAAGGTAGCTACAATTTTAGAGGATTTTTTGTTAAATTTGACCTTTTTGTCATGTCTAAAAGATCCAAAAACCTAAAGATCAGTTGTCATTTCATCAAAATTAGACTTTTTTTTTTCTCGAGTTCATCAAAGAAAAAATTTCCTATTTCAACCACATGGATTCACATGCGGAATATTTTATAGAATAAAAAAGATTTCATTAGCACAATAATTGTTCTAGCCTACAGAGGTTGACAATATGGTTCAGAATGAAAATTAATAATTTTTTATTTTAAATGTTTAAAAAAAATTGAAAAAAGATCATACCCTACACAAGCAAGATATTGTTGCCAACCAACAATTGACATATGATAGAATCATGAGAAAATCAACAAACAAATCCTACACCAATAATATAGATCTTGATAATGTTGAGGAATATACTAGTGTAATATTCTAGTAGAAAACACTCTCATTAATTGGGCTAGGAAGGCTAATCTTTCTTCTAATCCGTGTGATGGTGTTTTCTAGAAGGAACCAAAATTCAACTTGGTGAAGGTTCATTTCAATGGAACTTTGAAATAAAATCCAAAGTCTGATTGGAGCAAGCTATGTGAAGGGATCACCAAGAGGTTTTCCTTAATGAGTAATCAATTTTCTTAGGCCTAACAAATAACAATGACGTATGAGTTGCATTACAAGGTCTACAATGAGGCTTAGAGTTGGGGGCAAATTGATTGCATTTAAAAGATGATTCTCTTATTATAATTAATGTGATTCAACAAATTAAAACCCCAAATGGAAGCTAAGGAAATGGCTTAAGCCAATATGGGAGTTAATTGGTAAGTTTGAAGAATTTAAGATTTTGTGTGTTTATTGAGAAGGTAACAAGCTGGAAGATGAATTGGAGAAATTGGTGGCAAGATTATTGATCTATGTCATGTGATTTCGGGAGGAATGAGTTGGACCTAGAGAATCCATCCATTAAGGATAACATTGCATAACCTGTTTAAGATCTACTATCAAATTAATGTTTGGCAATGGAAAATCATTTTTAGGACAAGCCTTATTAATGTCTCTAAAGTCTGTGCATATTTTGATGTTGCGATCTGGTTTGTTGACAGGTACCAAGTTAGAAATCCACTCAAGGTAGTCAATTGTAATGAATCCAATCTCCAATAATTTCTCTAATTCCACTTTGACTAGTAGTGCCACCTACAGATGCATCTTTCTTAATTTCTGCTTTACTAGTTTAGCTCATGGAGTAACTGCCAAATGACGCATAACTGAATTAGGATCCAATCCTAACATATCGGCATATGACTATGCGAAGTTGACTTGTTGCTCTGTGAAGAACTTATGAGCTTCGGTCTTTCTTTTTCTGTCAAAGATTGTGCTAAGAAGATGTTATGCAGTATCTCTTTTGTGCCAATGTTTGTCTTGATAGTTTCCTCCACCAACATTGATGATTTCTCTTCATATGATGTCATGGGGAAAGTCTCAAACCTTCCATCCCCAGGTGCCTCAACGAGGTTTTCACCTTTGGATACGTCCTTTCTTTTTACTTTTTTTGGGGTCAGACAGTGCCACAATGTGGTTTTCACCATAGGACCCATAATTTGTTTTTATTTTTATACTTTTGCAACTGGAAGGTTTGGCACCCTCTCCAAAATATGTCGTGCTATCAAGTTCTATGATGTATCCTGCTTTATGGTCCCCAAGAGGAAGATCATTCCTTATACCAAGGTAGTCAATGAAGGCTTCATCGTTTTGAAATGTGTCTAGTTGTGGAAGTCCTTGTTGGTCCCAATCAATGAGTTGTGGATGAACGAGGGGAAGGCCATCAGTGTTTTCAAAGTCAATGGGAGTGAGGGTAAAGACGCAAGAGTCCTCGGGTATTTCAATGCAATTGTCGAGGTCATGGCTAGTATAGAGATGTAGAGGGTTTGGGATCCAAAAATATTTGTATCCACGGCTCTCCACTATCTTTCTTTTCTTGAGATGTAGAATCTGATAGAGTTGCTTGACCAACTTTGAATTGTTCTCTAAACTTCTCTTCTTCTATGGTTTCACCTCTCTGAATGTTTCGGTGAGCTCATAATCACTAGATGACTTATCTGAACCCTGTTCCCATTCATTAGAGTCTGTGGAATAGTGTTTCTCATGTTGTTGATCATTAGTGGAAGTAGAATATGTGATTTGTAATGCTTCTTTATAACTGTGAGCACCCAATCTGAAGGGTATGAAACCAAGTCATTTGGTGTGCTGGTTCTTAAATACTAACTCTGGGTGTAGTGGTTTGACAATACCATTATTTTGTAACCCAAGAGGGCCTTTTCCATCATATCCCATCTTTTGCAATAAATTGAATTCTTTTCCATAATTTTCACATGGTATCATGATGTGAACTTGTGTATTTTCCTCAGGTTCTTTATAGAGAATTTTATAAAGATCCTCTTCTTCCATCTCACCCCATTTCTTGAATATACTGGGATCCCATTTTATAGTGATTATGGATACTTTCTTAGAAGGATGTGGTCGTCCATAATATTTAGGAGAATCCATTATTTATCTTAAATACACAGTTTGATTCAAAGTATACTCTCCCATGCCATTGTCTTTGTATTTTCCTTTGAGCTCCCCTTGTTTTGATGTAGAAGCTTTTAATTATTCTGGATCAACATAGGTTGATGATGGAGTTGCTTCTCTATTAATTGGAATTATTATCTTTCATCTTGGTCGTAGGTTATTGCAATATATGAATGGATTTGGATCACCCTTGACCATTACTTCAACTCCATTGTAGGGAAATTTGATACATTGGTGATATGTTGATGGTACTGCTCTCATTTCATGTATCCATGGACATCCCAAGAGTATGTTATATGTAAGATCTAGATCAAGTACTTGACAAATTACATCCTTCATGACTGGCCCAACTCTTAGAGATAGGGTGACCATTCCTTTGGATGAGTGTTCTTCGTCATC